>NC_064923.1:222296215-222610557 GCF_023897955.1 Schistocerca gregaria | reverse complement strand
ATTTAGAGCCCTAAAAATTTTTCTTTGAACCTGAGGGACTAAAAGCCGAAAATCGGTTAATTAAATAATAAATGTTGTAGAACACGCTACCTGGCAGAAAAGCCAAGCACCCCAAAAGAGAAGAGGTAATAAAATGAAACATTAACATGTGATGTTATTTCAGTGACTACAAAACTACAAAGAAGTTAGCAGTAGGGAAGCACTTGTCAGTATGAAGTTGCACCCCCTTTGGCCTGTAAGCCCTCACTGAATCGGTTGGGAATGCTTTTATAAAGCAGTTGTACCACATCCTGAGGCAAACTGGCTCACACCTATTGTAATAGTGTTTGATATCCTGAATACTGGCTCTACGACACAGATGATCTTCGAGTTCGTCCGATACAAGTTCTAATGGGGACATAACTGCGGAAGTTGCTGGCCGTAGGAGTACCTCAACGTCAAGCAGAGAGTTCGTTGACACACGAGGCATCTATAGACGAGCGAAACTGTGAGGTAACACATCCGATGCAGGATATCTGTGACGTATAATTGTGCCGGCAGAGTTCGCTGGGTTATTACCAGTCGTGACCTGAATTGATACCTGATGATTCACCACACCTGACGCTAGGAGTAACACCTATGCCTCTTTGAACCATTGGAAAAAAATTCTCGCCTGTGGTGGCCGTTCAGGATGATGCGAAACCGTGATTCACCGCTGAACACAATATAACGCCATTCATGGCACACCCACCAAACGCAGCCTTTTGTGTTGTGGCGTTAATAACACCTACAGTTGCGACGGTAACTTCCTAGTCTGTCTGACCGCTGTTAGTCTTCAACCAATGGCGTGGTATGGCATAGAATGTTACAGCGAGTCCACTACTTGTTCTCGATGCGGAATTGAAGGGATTACTATGTGCATGGTGCACAGTAAGGCAATACTCCGCTCTCGTGTTTATACGTGATCGACTTGAACTTGAGGACGAATGTGGCAGCCCTAGCACTCCCATGCAGTCTCCCATGCAGTCTCTACTAAGCCTGGTAACACCAAACACGAATAACACTTTGGTGGCCATTCTCCGTGTCACAGAGACTTGCACCTCTAATCATTCACACACGCCAGTGGTGCGAATCTGTATGAAGTCACTCTCGCATCCAACTCTGTCTTATTCGTCAGCAGTGTTGTGTATTTTTCGTTCGTAATTGCTGTCCAATTTGAAACCGGCTGCTACTGACAAAATCTGATTTCCGTCTCTGGTGCTGATACCGTACAATAGGCGTCCATTACACGGTACTGCCACGCCTTACATCGGTGTGGAGGGTCACATGAACGCCTTGTAGCAACGCTCCGAAGTAACTACTTTGATCCAAAGAGGTGACTATCATTTTGTCTGGTGAGGCTCTGAGTGTGTTTCATGTGGGTGAAGTGGAGCACGGCTCGAATTACTAATTTATTTGACTTTACTTGTGATAATATATTAGTAGACCATTGTCTGAGTACATATATGTGTCATATATTAACTGCGTATTTTGTACTGAGTGATTGAACCTGAGTTTCCTGTTGAATGAAAGTGGCATGGGCTATGTTTTTACTCCTCCTTATTCAAGATACGAGCACATACAAGTATATGATGTAAAGGACTACTATACAAACAATGACAGGGAATTCGACCATTTAGTGAAAGTCCTACAAAACGTAGGCTTACAGGGATGATGGCTTCAATGAAATGCGACCCATTTATAATGGCAAAAAAGTTCCGAAATATGTTTGAGCAATAAAAAAGACTACATGGCTTGCTTAAGCATGCGAAACCAGTGCCCTAATCTGTTCTGAAAATTCGTCTCCTGTTAGAAAAGTGGAACACCAAATAATGATAAAACAGTGTGACGTTGCACATCCACTCATTTTCTCTCAGTCTTGGCAATACGTTATTATTTCTAATTTGATAATGGGTTTCGGCCAACTGCAATCATCAGTATAAATACTTTAAAAGATCAATACAATCCATATCGCCCAAAGGTCATGCTCGTATGAAGTATTAGTACTACACTTGGGCGATATGGACATATACAGTTGGCGGTAGTATCACGTACACAAGGTAGAAATGGGCAGTGCATTGGCGGAGCTGTTATTTGCACTAAGGTGATTCATGTGAAAAGGTTTCCGACTTTATTACGGCCGCACGACGGGAATTAACAGTCTTTGAACGCAGAATGATAGTTGGAACTAGACGTATGCGACATTCCATTTCGGAAATCGCTAAGGAGTTCAGCATTCCGAGATCCACAATGTCAAGAGTGTGCTGCGAACACCAAATTTCAGGCATTACCTCTCATCACAAACAACGCAGTAGTTGACGGCCTTCGCTTAACGATCCAGAGCAGTGGCCCTTGCGTACAGTTGTTAGTGCTAACAGACAAGTAACAGAGCTTCAAATATCCGCGGAAATCAACCAGGGACGTAAGACGAACGTATCAGTTAGGACCGTGTAGCGAAATTTGGCGTTAATGGGTTATGGCAGCGGACGACCAACGCGAGTGACTTTGCTAACAGCACGACATCGCCTGTAGCGCCTCTCCTGGGCTCGTTACCTTATCGGTTGGACACTAGGGACTGGAAAACTGTGTCCTGGTCAGCTGAGTCCCGATTTCAATTGGTAAGAGTTGATGGCAGGGTTAGAGAGTGTGGCGCAGACCCCACGAAGCCACGGATCCAAGTTGTCAACAAGGCAATGTGCAAGCTGGTGTTGGCTCCATAATGGTGGGGGTTGTGTTTACATGCAGTGGACTGTGTCCTCTGGCAGAACTGAATCAATTATTGACTGTTCGGCTACTTAGAGGCTATTTTGTAGCCATTCATGGACCTCATGTTCCCAGGTAACGATGGAACTTTATGGATGGTAATGCGCCATTTCACTGGGCCACAGTTGTTTGTTATTCGAGTGAAGAATATTCAGGACAACTGGAACGAATGATTTGGCCCCCCAAATCCCCGACGTGAATCCTACCTGACATTTATAGGACATCCAGGAGGGTTCGTTTCGTGCAAAAAATCCTGTAGTGGCAACACTTTCGTAATTATGGACGGCTATACAGGCAGTATAGCTCAAAATTTCTGCAGGGGGCTTCCAGAGCCGTGTTGAATCGAAGCCACATCGACTCGCAGCATTACGCCGGGCAAAAGAAGGTCGGACACGATATTAGAAGCTTTCGCGTTACATCTGTCACCTCAAGTGTCTTTGACCATATACATGGCATTGCTGTTTTAAAGTATTTGACCCGATGATTGTAGTTATCCGAAACGCGTTATCAAGTTAGACATAAAAATTGTGGCCAAGACCGAAAATATTTTGTGTGTTTGTGCATTATTATGGACACTGACCTACATAATGGCGTCCTGTCTTCTACACTCCTGGAAATGGAAAAAAGAACACATTGACACCGGTGTGTCAGACCCACCATACTTGCTCCGGACACTGCGAGAGGGCTGTACAAGCAATGATCACACGCACGGCACAGCGAATACACCAGGAATCGCAGTGTTGGCCGTCGAATGGCGCTAGCTGCGCAGCATTTGTGCACCGCCGCCGTCAGTGTCAGCCAGTTTGCCGTGGCATACGGAGCTCCATCGCAGTCTTTAACACTGGTAGCATGCCGCGACAGCGTGGACGTGAACCGTATGTGCAGTTGACGGACTTTGAGCGAGGGCGTATAGTGGGCATGCGGGAGGCCGGGTGGACGTACCGCCGAATTGCTCAACACGTGGGGCGTGAGGTCTCCACAGTACATCGATGTTGTCGCCAGTGGACGGCGGAAGGTGCACGTGCCCGTCGACCTGGGACCGGACCGCAGCGACGCACGGATGCACGCCAAGACCGTAGGATCCTACGCAGTGCCGTAGGGGACCGCACCGCTACTTCCCAGCAAATTAGGGACACTGTTGCTCCTAGGGTATCGGCGAGGACCATTCGCAACCGTCTCCATGAAGCTGAGCTACGGTCCCGCACACCGTTAGGCCGTCTTTCGCTCACGCCCCAACATCGTGCAGCCCGCCTCCAGTGGTGTCGCGACAGGCGTGAATGGAGGGACGAATGGAGACGTGTCGTCTTCAGCGATGAGAGTCGCGTCTGCCCTGCTGCCAATTATGGTCGTATGCGTGTTTGGCGCCGTGCAGGTGAGCGCCACAATCAGGACTGCATATGACCGAGGCACACAGGGCCAACACCCGGCATCATGGTGTGGGGAGCGATCTCCCACACTGGCCGTACACCTCTGGTGATCGTCGAGGGGACACTGAATAGTGCACGGTACATCCAAACCGTCATCGAACCCATCATTCTACCATTCCTAGACCGGCAAGGGAACTTGCTGTTCCAACAGGACAATGCACGTCCGCATGTATCCCGTACCACTCAACGTGCTCTAGAAGGTGTAAGTCAACTACCCTGGCCAGCAAGATCTCCGGATCTGTCCCCCATTGAGCATGTTTGGGACTGGATGAAGCGTCGTCTCACGCGGTCTGCACGTCCCGCATGAACGCTGGTCCAACTGAGGCGCCAGGTGGAAATGACATGGCAAGCCGTTCCACAGGACTACATCCAGCATCTCTACGATCGTCTCCATTGGAGAATAGCAGCCAGCATTGCTGCGAAAGGTGGATATACACTGTACTAGAGCCGACATTGTGCATGCTCTGTTGCCTGTGTCTATGTGCCTGTGGTTCTGTCAGTGTGATCATGTGATGTATCTGACCCCATGAATGTGTCAATAAAGTTTCCCCTTCCTGGGACAATGAATTCACGGTGTTCTTATTTCAATTTCCAGGAGTGTATTTTGAAGTGTGACATTCGTCAGGGATTGAGTTCCGCCCTTTTGTGTTTCAGAGTATTTAGGAAATTCCAGAGGGGACAAACGTGCATTGGTGTTACGCGCAAAACGTACCACCGCTACAACGCAGTGCCAGGAGCGGCACGGCGCCGTAACTGCCCAAAGACATGATACGCCTTCATTCGCTGCAGGCGTAGGCTCGGCGACCACCTGATGCATCCTACTCTCGTAGATTGTAAATGTCGTCTGTGACACATCGTGAGAACGCACTGGTACGGCACCGGCATTGTGTTCGCCTTGAACAGTCGAAAGTTGCGGACAGAGCCGTGGGTGTCTGCAGACATTCTTCTAATAGGAGTCAATATTCTAAAATTGCCAGTTTCTACAGGGTGAAAAGTATTTAAACCGACAAACTCTGGGAGGTTGTAGGGGACATCAAAACAAATATTTTCCCCAATGTCATTTTTTCCTATGAGGAATATTTAAAGCGGTAGAGGAAAATTTCTCTGGTCGCAAATTAATTGAACCAATAAACACTTTTCCAGTTTTTTATGACCAAGAGACAACACATTAACACAACCCAACTTCAATTACAGTAGATTTTCAAAAATTCCTCCATTGACACGTAAACAAAGATTACACCGTCGGATCATGTGCTGTCTGACACGGGCAAAAACCCAAGGAGTATCCTGAATTGTTCCTGCTGCTGCTACTAGCCGGGCAACCAGATCCTCTTCTGATGCATCAGGAGTTGCGTAAACAGGGTTGCGCATCTAGTCCCACACAAAAAAGTCCAGAGGGGACATATCTTGGGATCGAGCAGGCCCTGGTACAGGACCATCTCTGCCAATCCACGTTTCTGGGAACCTTCGGTCCAGGAATCGACGCACACGGCGACCGAAATGTGCCGGCGCCACGTCATGCTGGAACCATATGCGTTGTCTTGTAGGGAGCGGGACGTCTTCCAGCAATTCTGGCAAAGCTCTGGCGAGGAAATTGTAATAGTGATAACCATTTAATGGCCTAGCTAGCAGATACCGCCCAATTAAACAGTCCCCAACAACACCGACCCACACATTAACGAAGAACCGCACTGATTGAAGGATCCCGTTCGACATGCTGCAAGACATCTTCCTCAAATTGTAGCGTTCTTACCGTGCGACATCGTCCCTGTCCAGGTAATGTGCTAAATGACCCGGTCTCACGTAGACGTTGGTACACAGCAGCAAAGGTCGTATGATGCGGAATACAGCGATTCGGATATTGTTGTTGATAAACCCGCTGTGCAGCTCATCCGTTGTGGTGCGGTACGTAGCACGCACCAACCATATCAGTGTACTCAGTCCAGGTATATCGCTCCATTACTAAACAGAGCCAATGCACAACTATGCTAGTGGACAGCAGTTGCCTACAACTGAAGAGCGTAATACGCCCTCTAACAACTGAAGATCGTAATATGGCCTCTAACAACTGACGAGCGTAGTACGGCCTCCACCGGATTAAATAATCCTCATAAGAAAAAATGACATTAGGGAAAAGTATTTGTTTTGATGTCCCCTACAACCTCCAAGAGTTTGTCGGTTTAAATACTTTTCACCCTGTATGTAACTGATTCGGTGTGTCTGAAAATATGTCGTGCCAAAAGAACATAACTGGCAAGAAGTTCACACAACAAACTGTATCTCAAACAAGTAACAATTATGCACTTAGTACTTTTTCATTCAAAGATATGGAATTACATCCTCGTGAGCTCTCATCCAATGTATCCAACGAATTATGAAATAAAGTTAGAGAATATTCATAAAGAACTGTTTGTATTCTCGTAATTTCAGAAAACAGAGAAAAAGTGTCACGTAGTTCTTCAGGAGGTAGGATCTGTGAAAACGAGAAGAAAATTTTCCATTGCTGTATCCAGAAACAATTTTCTGCTGAAATGTGGGCCAGTCTATCGTCTCATTCCCATCTGTTAGTTACTTAGAAGAATATGATATAGCCACGATGTATGTGGTTACGACACATTGTGATACATCATTCGGCCTTTCTTTGACTCACTCACTACTTTAAAAACTACTGGCGCCATTTGCTGCACATTGTGTAAGAGTTGCATATACGACAATCTCTCTAAATTTCCAAACAGCCAGAAATCCAAAGGATTTAGGTCTGATGAAGAAGGAGGCCATGCTACCGGACCTCTTCGGCCAATGGCTTTTGTCTACAGCGCTGTTAATTTAAGGGAGAAACAAAGGGAGCTGTGTTTCACAAAACCTCTGTTTAGGTAATGCATGTAGGTTTTATATAAAGCAGGCCTGGGCAAAATTTGCGCTCTCCGAGTGCGCTCGCTCTTCGCTAGTGCAATCGAGTCTGTTCAGCAGTCCACTCCAGCATCCTCCAGCGGTGCGCTATTCCGAGCAGGTGTGCGACTCAGAGGGCTATATACTAAGAAAGCGCATGCGGGAGACTTAGGAAGAGGTATTTGAAATACAGTGCGTCTATTTCTAAGACACGACTATGGTAACATACTTTTACAAGCAGGCGTTTATCATATGTATCTATTCTCAACACTTTATTTTTCTTCCGAAGCAATTACCTTTATTATCCAATTAAATAAATATATCACACAGTGCTAATACTGTGAGCAGACCTAAAAATGCATTACATACACACATTTAACATTATGTTCTGATATTTATAAACTTGTACCATATAACAAATTTTTAGTAACATTTTCGGAGAAAAGCGATCTTGCAAGCTAAATTAAATGAGTGAAAAACAGTCTAGGGCACAATGGTTATTGTATTTAAAATGATCGGTTTCGGTCTAGTCTTAAGCCATCTTCAGAATAGCACCATCATCTGAAGTTGACAATGTCCAGAACAGTCTGCAGTCCTCAGTCGCTGAAACTGCTCAAGACTAAAGAAAAATCAAGACATGTTCATTGCATTTGTTCATAAGAATTTTCATGAGATCTCAGTTAAAATCAACATGTAAAACATGACCTACCAGTGAATGTCCAATAATAGGTACTATTTAGTAAAAGTATATGACTCAACTGGATGACCACGAGAGGCAACTAATTACCAGGCAGTCAAGTAAAAGAAAATTAAATCCTAAATACCATATGCAAAACGAGATCAATGTGTTGCAAAAGTGAGGAGCTAAACAGAAAACAGGTAATTTCCACCAGAGTATCTAAAAGAGATCAGAAAAGAACATAAAATTATATCCATTATTGTTATGCCTAAAGACGGATGTGTAAACGAAACCAACGTTAGATGAGTGCAAAACTGCCTTCGCTCACAGTCTGGAACTGATAAACATGAAATAAAACAGTGGACAGCCATGCGTGTGCAGTAAGTAAAATAACCAGAGATTAGATTAGATTACATTAGTACTTGTTCCATAGATCATGAATACGACACTTCGTAATGATGTGGAATGTGCCAGGTCAATAAAAGGTGTCTATACAACATACTACACTACACGAAATATTACATGACACTTAAAATTTGTAATTTTTTTGTGGTGGTAGGAAAATTACCTACTTACTATATCCAAAAATTCATCTAATGAGTAGAAGGAGTTGCCATTAAAAAATTCTTTTAATTTCCTTTTAATTGCTATATGCCTATCTGTCATACTTTTGATGCTATTAGGTAAGTGACCAAAGACTTTTGTGGCAGCATAATTTACCCCCTTAGATTTATCCTTCAGTAGCGAAGATCATCCTTTCTCCTAGTGCTGTAGCCATGTACACTGCTATTACTTCTGAATTTGTTCAGATTGTTAACAACAAATTTCATAAGTGAATATATATGTTGTGAGGCTACAGTGAAGATATCCAGCTCATTAAATAACAGCTGTCTGCAGGATGATCTTGGATGAGCTCCAGCAGTTATTCTGATTACACGTTTTTGTGCAATGAACACTCTTTTACTCAATGATGAGTTACCCCAGAATATGATGCCATACAAAAGTAGAGAATGAAAATACACTCCTGGAAATTGAAATAAGAACACCGTGAATTCATTGTCCCAGGAAGGGGAAACTTTATTGACACATTCCTGGTGGCAGATACATCACTTGATCACACTGACAGAACCACAGGCACATAGACACAGGAAACAGAGCATGCACAATGTCGGCACTAGTACAGTGTATATCCACCTTTCGCAGCAATGCAGGCTGCTATTCTCCCATGGAGACGATCGTAGAGATGCTGGATGTAGTCCTGCGGAACGGCTTGCCATGCCACTTCCACCTGGCGCCTCAGTTGGACCAGCGTTCGTGCTGGACGTGCAGACCGCGTGAGACGACGCTTCATCCAGTCCCAAACATGCTCAATGGCGGACCGATCCGGAGATCTTGCCGGCCAGGGTAGTTGACTTACACCTTCTAGAGCACGTTGGGTGGCACGGGATACATGCGGACGTGCATTGTCCTGTTGGAACAGCAAGTTCCCTTGCCGGTCTAGGAATGGTAGAACGATGGGTTCGATGACGGTTTGGATGTACTGTGCACTATTCAGTGTCCCCTCGACGATCACCAGAGGTGTACGGCCAGTGTAGGAGATCGCTCCCCACACCATGATGACGGGTGTTGGCCCTGTGTGCCTCAGTCGTATGCAGTCCTGATTGTGGCGCTCACCTGCACGGCGCCAAACACGCATACGACCATCGTTGGCACCAAGGCAGAAGCGACTCTCATCGCTGAAGATGACACGTCTCCATTCGTCCCTCCATTCCGCCTGTCGCGACACCACTGGAGGCGGGCTGCACGATGTTGGGGCGTGAGCGGAAGACGGCCTAGCGGTGTGCGGGACCGTAGCCCAGCTTCATGGAGACGGTTGCGAATGGTCCTCGCCGATACCCCAGGAGCAACAGTGTCCCTAATTTGCTGGGAAGTGGCGGTGCGGTCCCCTATGGCACTGCGTAGGATCCTACGGTCTTGGCGTGCATCCGTGCGTCGCTGCAGTCCGGTCCCAGGTCTACGGCCACGTGCACCTTCCGCCGACCACTGGCGGCAACATCGATGTACTGTGGAGACCTCACACCCCACGTGTTGAACAATTCGGCGGTACGTCCACCCGGCCTCCCGCATGCCCACTATACGCCCTCGCTCAAAGTCCGTCAACTGCACATACGGTTCACGTCCACGCTGTCGCGGCATGCTACCAGTGTTAAAGACTGCGATGGAGCTCCGTATGCCACGGCAAACTTGCTGACACTGACGGCGGCGGTGCACAAATGCTGCGCAGCTAGCGCCATTCGACGGCCAACACCGCGGTTCCTGGTGTGTCCGCTGTGCCCTGCATGTGATCATTGCTTGTACAGCCCTCTCGCAGTGTCCGGAGCAAGTATGGTGGGTCTGACACACCGGTGTCAATGTGTTCTTTTTTCCATTTCCAGGAGTGTAGGTGTGGTAAGCTAATTTACTCAGATGTATATCGCCAAAATTTGCAATGACCCTAATAGCATAAGTAGCTGAACTCATACGTTTCAGCAGATCCTCACTGTGTTTTTCCAGGTCAACCCCTCATCAATGCATACACCTAGAAATTTTGAATATTCTACCTTAGCTACCGATTTCTGATCGAAGTCTGTATTTATTAATAGTGCCATTCCATTTACTGTGTGGAACTGTACATACTGTGTTTTGGCAAAGTTTAATGAAAGCCCATTTGCAGAGAAACACTTAATGATTCTCTGAAAAACATCATTTACAATTTCACCAGTTAATTCTTGACTGTTGGGTGTGATAGCTATACTTGTATCATCGGTAACAAGTACCAGCTTTGCATCTTCGTGAATACAGAATGGCAAGTAATTAACATATATTGAGAACAGCAGAGGACCCAAAACCCAACCTTGTGGCTCCCCATTCTTGATTGTTCCCCAGTTTGAGAAATCACCAGTTTTTTACATATTATGTGAACTGTTTATTTCAATTCTCTGCAATCTTATAGTTAGGTATGATTTAAACCATTTGAGCACTGTCCCATTCATACCACAGTACTTGAGCTTATCTAGAAGTATTCCATGATTTACACAATCAAAAGCCTTTGATAAATCACAAAAAATCACAACGGGTGACTTCCGGTTACTCAGAGCATTTAATATTTCATTAGTGAAGCTATATATAGCGTTTTCCGTTGAAAAACCATTCTGGAAACCAAACTGACATTTTGTTAAATCTTTAATTTTACAAAGGTGTGAAGCTACTCTACAATACATTACTTTTTCAAGAATTTTGGATCACGCAGTCAGAAGAGAGATTAGGCGGTAGTTGTTGACATCAGACGTATCCCCTTTTTTATGCAGTGGTTTAACAATGGCATACTTCAGTCTATCTGGGAAAATACCCTGCTTCAGAAAGCTATTACATATGTGGATAAGAATCCCACTTATTTCTTGGGAGCAAGCTTTTATTATCCTGCTGGAAATTCCATCAATTCCATGTGAGCTTTTATTTTTGAGAGAGTTTATTATCTTCCTAATTTCAGAAGGAGAGGTGGGTGGAATTTCAATTGTATCAAATGGTGTGGGTATGGCCTCTTCTATTAACTGCCTTGCTTCTTCTAATGAACATTTAAATCCTATTTTGTCTACAACATTTATAAAATGATTATTCAAAATACTTACGACTTCTGGCTTGTTGTTTATCTAGTTTCCATTCTCTTTGATGGTGATACCGTCATCCTGTACTCTTGGTTGCCCTGTCTCCCTTTTAATAATATTCCAAATTGTTTTGATTTTGTTAGCAGAGGTATTAATCTCAGACATGATGCACATGCTTATGGACTTTTTAATAACCTTTCTTAATGTAGCACAGTAGTTTTTATAATATTTGGCTATTTATGGGCCAGTACTCTTTCTTGTTGTTAGATACAGTCCCCTTCTGTGGTTACAAGATATTTTTATTCCTTTAGTAAGCCAACGTTTTTTTGAATGGTTTCATATAATTAGATTTAACTACTTTCTTGGAGAAACAATTTTCAAATTCTCTTACAAATGTATCATGAAATAAGTTATATTTTAAATTAGCATCAGGTTCCTTGTACACCTCATCCCAGTCTAACTGCTGAAGATTTTCTCTTAAATTTCTAGTTGTTGAGTTATTAATTGAATGCACAACTTTGGAGGGTAGTTTTGAATTACTGAATGGAGCTGTGTCATATACTGTAACTAGCTGAGCATCGTGAACAGGAAGGCCATTCTCAACAGGATAAGAATTTATGTTTTTAAACCTATCTTGGTCTATAAAAGTGTTGTCTATCATGTGCTGCTGTCCTTTACTACCCAAGTAGGAAAATTAATGACAGATGTAAAATTGAAAGAACCGAGCCAGACTACCAGGTCATTCTTCCTATTACACTCTTTCAGTGAATCAACATTGAAGTCCCCACAAATAATAATTTTCTTTCCCCTATCTGACAGATACCACAACAAGGCATCCAAGTTTTCCAGGAATAAATGAAAGTTTCCTGACGGGAACCTATACACTGTTACAATTACAAAAGAGCCCTCCTTCAGTTTAAGTTGACAGGCACTTGCTTCTATATGTTGCTCTAAACAAAACTTTTTTGTATCTAAGCTTTCTACACAGTGATAACTTTTCACATATATGGCAACTCCTCCTCTCACCTTATTCTCTCTACTCATATGTGCAGCTAGTTTATAACCACTGACATTAACCTTTTCCATATCAGACACAATGTGATGCTCAGACAGGCATAGTATATCTATTACATCATGAGATTCAATGTCATCTAGACAAACCAGGAGGTCATCTACTTTACTCTTCAATCCCGGAATATTTTGGTGAAAATGGTAATATTATTTTTCACTTTACTTTTGTGAGAATCTACTTTTTTCTTTAATCCACCAATATTTTGATTAAATATGGTAACATTATTATTTACTTTCCTGTTGTGAGAAATGTGTGAGTTTTGGACCTCTTTAGCACCTGCCTGCCTGAACTTCTCATTGGACACTGATATCAGTCTAAAAAAAGAGGTACATCCATGAGTACTAGTGTCCCCTCTTATGGATTTCGCTAACAACCCTGCCAGTTTACCCTTCCCTTTCCCATTGAGATATAGGCCATGCCTTGTGAAATCCCCCCTATCAATAGCCTCGACAGGAACCAATCCAATGTCTGACAGAGTTGCCGCCCTACGCAACTGATGCAACTCCATATTTATTACCCTCCTGACAGAGCGGTTCAACTGGGGCTGATCATGCCGCACGAAAGCAGGCACCAGCCCAACACTGGTATGGATCGTTGCCGAGGCTATTTTCACCAGGCCACACTCAATGCTGTGGCCCTGATCCCTATCAATACTGTTTTCCACTCCACCCACTATCATCACTTGATCCTGCTTTGTGAATCCCTTGCACGAGGAACCTATATCCTCTACCATCTGGCTAAGACTTGCACTTGGCTTGAAAAAGTTTGTGACCTGGTACCTGTCACCATGGCTGCTACCTACCAACAGAACTTTCCTCTTACTTTCTACTTTTTTTGAAACGGTTGGTTTCCTAGTGAGATTATGTTGCATCTTAACTGCATCTACTTATACTTGAGCCTCTTCCTTACTTAACTGTGGTAGCAAGGCAAATCTATTGGTTGTGCCAATTGGCAAACTGTCAGATACTGTCCTCTTGCTGTGGCCCATGTTCCCAGCTACCACTTCCCACCGCTGATTACCCTCCTCCCCCCTTAACCTCTTTAGTTCCTCCCTCGCTCTGTCCAAATCAGCCTGAAGGGCTCTAATTTTCACCTCTGTTCAGCTGTAATCCTATCTTCTGATCAAACCCTGCAAAAAATGGAAGAGCCTCGTTTCCTTCCTTAATTCCCACGCCGCTACTATTTCCCCTATGAAACCACCTGCCACAACAGCTGTACAAAACCCCTGAACTAACTTTCCTACTGCAGCTCACACACTTAGTACCCATGGTAGTTTGGAAATTATTTAAGACATTCACTAAGTGGTAACGATAATATATTAAATACAGATGCAAAAGGACAATAAATATATTTTGGAAACTAATATGTAAATAAACTATTACCAAATGCATTTAAATTTGTGGTTAACGCTAAATACGCATGATCAAAAATGAGGCCTAAACAGCCAAATGTAGCCAGAACAAACTTTTTGCGATAAGTGGAAGAATACTTAAATAAAAGAAAAACCTTTAATGGCAAGCTTGAATGTTAATTAGTTAATCTATACCAAATGCACTTAAGATTTCGTTATAGCGCTAAGTATGCGCACTCGGAAAGTAAGGCAAAGCCGCGAAATATAAACAAAACGATCTTTTCGCGATTACTGTAACAATACGCAAATAAAATAAAAACCTTTATTGGTGAGCTTGAAAAGCACCCTAATAAACGTATTTAATCAGTTAAACTACAGCAAATGCACTTCCACTTGCGGTATAACGCTAAATATGCACACTCGAAAAATTAGGCCTAAGCAGCAGTAAGTGACCAAAGGAACTTTTCGCGATTATTAGAACACTACGCAAGTAAGAGAAAAACTTTTAATGTTTGGCTTGAAGAGTACACCAAAAAACGTATCTAATTAGTTAAAAGTGTTCAGCTACAATTAATTACAACCTATATTACTTATCTTTCACGAGAGCTCTGTCTCCTTACGTGCGGCCTTGTTCAGGGCTACCAACCTGTAAGAACCATCAAACAATCCAAATATCAGACTATCGCATATCCTATAGTATAATAATTAAGTAAATATGTCAGATATTCATGAGAAGACACATCATGTGATCAAACAGTCGGTCGAATTTAAAACTGTTACCGTTGAAATGCAACTAAAATGCAAATACTAATGTGTGAAAATAGCTGAAGAACTTTTGCAGCGTATTGCTCTCGCTTTGCACATGGTATTTAGGATTTCATTTTCTTTTACTTGACTGTCTGATAATCCATTGCGCTTGCATGGCCATGCAGCTGTATTATACGAGGTGTTCAAAAAGTCTCTCCGCAGTGCCGTATGATTGTTCACCTGCCGCGGTTACTTCCCTTCAATTGGACTCTCCCAACATTGCACTGTTTCGTTTATCTCAGCAAAAGTCAGTAGTATCGTTGGTGTGTGTCGTTACGTGTTGACGTGAACGTTTAAGTTCAGTTCCTTTGTCGTTTGTTTCGTTTTTGGCACTGTTAAAAAGCTAACCATTGAAGGACGTGTGTTTTTAGTCCAACAAGTGTTCAAAGCTGGTGGTAAATACACAGTTTCAGTTCGTCAAACATTCAATTCAGTTTTCCCGGAGACAACACCCCCACATCGCGATACAGTGCGACATTTCATAGACAAATTTTGAAGTACGGGTTCAGTGAGAGATGCACCGTGAAGTGCTCATCCTAGCTCTTTGTCTGAGGATAAACTACTCGATACTTCCGATAAAATGTCCATTGGTCCGAACACGTCAGTAAGAAAACTCTCCCAGGAAATCGATGATAGTGTCGGAACGGCCCACACAGCTGTAAGGAAAAAATTAGAACTTTTCCCATACAAAGTGACAGTCGTGCAAGAACTGAAAAATACTGATAATGGCAAGAGACTGCATTATTGTCAATGGCTCAAAAATTTCGTTCAACAATATGGAAGGGATATTCTTAATGAAAAGTTTTTCAATGATGAGACTTGGTTTCATTTATCCGGGAACATGAATTCGCAAAATTCTCGTACGTGGAATACTGCAAATCCATTGTGTATTCATGAGGAACCACTTCATTCTGTGAAAATAGGGGTTTGGATTGCAATTTCTAGACGTCGGATTGTGGGTCCCATATTTTTCAACGAAACAATAAACGTACAACGATACTGCACAGATATTCTGTACCCATTCATAGGAGAACTTGTGTTAAGTGAAATACTGAACGCTTATTTTCAACAAGATGGTGCAACAGAGCATACAGCTCGCGTTTCAGTGTCACTGCTTGTTGATGTTTTTGGTGATCGCATAATTTCACAGGGACTTTGGCCTCCAGGATCGCCTGACCTAACACCACCAGACTTTTTCATCTGGGCTGCAGAGAAAGCAACTTTCTCTCAATACCGTCCAAAATCCATCGATGAATTGAAAACTGCAATATCCACTTTCACTGCTTCTGTTACAGAAGAAATCTTACAGCTTGTGTTTGGAAACATGATTAGACGAATTGAATTGTGTATTCAACTACAGGGGAGACACTTTCAACATTTAATGTGAAAATTTGTAAGTAAAAATGTATGTTCAATAAATTAATAACTTGTATTCACTGATTTTCATTACGGTATATTCACTGCGGCATACGGCACACGCAGCTAACGATCATATCGCACTGCGGAGAGACTTTTTGAACACCCCATATACTTTTCCAAAACACTGTCTGTTATTGGACGTTCTCTGGTAGGTAATGTTTTACATGACGATCTTTAATGCTGTCTTACGAAAATTCTTAACAGCTTACTATTTTCAGATTTCTTAGTACAGTTCTCTTCCAGTATTTATTGTTATTATATCACCTAATTGCCACAGCATGTCCACTGGCGCAACACTGGTTCTTTTCTTTGAATTTGGCTCATATTTTTATACTGCCTCATTTTAGCGTTTTCTTGGTAGTTCCTGTTTACAGGCATTAGTCCCCTGACTAATGAATACAGCTATTATTGTTTAAAGTAATAGTAAATTAATTTTTATTTTGGCATATTTACAGAACATTTATTAATGCAGATTAATGTTACTTACAGCGATACTTCTCGCTGCTTACAACGTGCTGATCCCACTTCATGCAAGAAACATCATTTCTATTGTCCGCATCTTTTTTTCACTTGATGACATGGTAACCTACAACACTAGGTTTCTAGCTTAATTGCCGATTCAGCTGTGTGGAATACTTTGTCTGTATTCAGTTGCAACTCAAATGTTTCCGATACATCTGTCTTTCTTTCTTTCATCTGCTGATTAATCTGTTTACTGACATTCGCCCGTTAAGTAATGAATATGGATATCTAGGTGACGCTGTTTCCGGTTTACACTGTTACTTTTATGCTAATGTGTTGTACTGACTTCATGAGTTACTTCTTATTTAGTAACACCCCTACAGGTTACAAGATGTCAATACTCATAATACCCTACAAGCTTTTCTTTTATTTGCTGTAAGTTCATATTTTTACACAATTTGCTTTGGTTCTCTTCGGATGATTTATGACACCAATGCCTACTTGTTTGAATTATTCATATTATGTAGTAGTGATAGCTTTGCTATGCGACATTGTTGGTTATTACCTTCATAGTTATTTTTCTAATACAGTTATTAGTGTTACTCCTAGCACAGATATCATTTCTTACAATTTTACTTTACAAATCTGACGCTATTTTTAACGTTTATTTTGCATCAAAAAATAAATAAATCATTTTTTACTTTAACTTTCTAATATTGGTAGACAATGAATGTATACGGCTAATGTTTGCATTACCTGACACTACTGTGTTATTGTTATTTCTGTTAAGTGACTGAAGTGCTTGTTGAAGGTTTCATATCATGGTGTACGTTCATGGTGTATCTTTAGTTATAACTCAAATATTTTACTTCATCACTGGTTTATTTTACTGAAATACATTAATATGTATCATTGGCTTCGTTTATGTAATATGTACTACATGTGACATCCTTTTATGTGTTTATCTGCTGTCCTATATTTTACATATTGGCGTGAAGATGACGTGATTTGAACGTCCAAACTGGTTGTCTAATAAAACAATATCAAAAAACCTTTCTTGGTACGGTACTGTTATATTTCACCGACCAACCGCATGCCCAAGGTTCTGAATCAAAGATGAAATTACATTTACTGTTTGTTATCTATCCCTCGTGCTTCATTTCGGTGGTTGAAGATGACGAGGAGATGTCGCTTATGGTCGGATGAGAAATGTTTAACCATCTGACTGTGGATCAGATCTTGCCCAAGAGCTGTGTTGGAGCAATGTACAATGGCGCTGAGGAGCTCCCACTCTGTAAATCGGGCGTTATAGGGTTCACTTGTGTAGTGTAGTGAACGACAGGACTTTCCCTACCATCCGCTGTTTGAGGATGCGAAAGGCTGAGAGGTAATTCTCCGATGCAGAACCTTCAGCACACCGCTCAGCAAAGTGCTCGGCAATTGTGTTTGCGTCGGTAGATAACAAGCCATTGATGTTAATTCCAGGGGCACCTGTCGGGGTCTGGTGCCCAAAAAACACGTCTGATCTTCGTACAGATTTAGAAAGTCGTGACGTTCCTCTCCCAACACTCCTGTTTCCGTCTTTTTATAAGCTAGCGAACGCGGACACGGAGCCGTTTAAAACCTATTAGGTGCTTCTGGGAAGAGATCTGCTTATGTCGCTATAGAGCCTGTCTACGCTCTTTAATGGCCTCAGCAATTTCCGGCAACCGCCAAGATACTGTCTTTCGCCAGACGCGCCCTAAGAAACAAATGATCGCGTTTTGTGCCACAGAAACGATAGTCCGGTTCACTCCGTCAACCATCACATCGGTGTTACCATAGGCCTCCGTGGTCATTACCCTGAGGAAATGACAGGAAGATGAGGAAGTGGTCACTACCACACAAGTCATTGTGGGCTCTCCAGTGGACAGATGGGAGAAGCCCTGGGCTCCAAAGTGATAAATCAATGGCTGAGTAACTACCATGAGCCATACTGAAATCTGTGAGGGCACCACTATTTAAGAGGCAGAGGTCGAGTTGAGACAATAAATTTTCGACCTCTCTACCTCGGCCAGTAAGCATGGTGGCACCCCACATGGTTATATGGGCATTAAAATCTCCCAAAAGCAAGTAAGGTTTCACGAGTTGATGAACCAGTGCAACCAATACATTCAGGGTAACTGCACCATCTGGAGGAAGATATACATTGTACACAATTATTTCCTATGTCGTCCTTATCCTGACAGCCACAGTTTCAAGAGGAGTTTGAAGGGACACTGGGTAACTACATATCGAGTTCAGGACATAGACGCAAAATCCACCTGACCCTAAATTATATTCTCTACGATTCTTGTAATATCCACTATAGCCACACAGGGTGGGGGTCCACATTACTGGGAACCAGGTTTCCTGAAGGGCAATGCAGATAGCAGGTGTAAAGCTTAACAGTTGCCATAAATCAGCCAAATGGTGAAAAAAACCGCAGCAATTCCACTGGAGGATGACGTTATTGTGAGTCTGGACAGGTATGATGCACACAAGGGGGCAGGTTACACCTCAGGGTCACCTGCTGCCACCGATTGAGTATTTGTTTCCATTCATATTGCGGATGAAGTATCAGTGAGATCCAGATCCTCAGACGACGCTAAGATCGCCACCTCATCCTCAGATGCAGAATTTGTATGGAGTGATAGTGTTGGGGCCACCAGAGGGTTCTGTTTCTTAGCAGTCTTTTTCTTCGTTTGCTTACGCTCTTGCTTCTCTTTGGGGGCTTGCTGGGAGGCCTTCTCTAAGTAGCTTCAGGGACAGAGGAAGACTGCGAAGCTCTTCGTCCAGCAGCTTTTCGCTCCGTTAGACACTGGCGAGTGTCTGCTGTGGCATTGTGGAGACCTTGGGAGAGAGGGTCCCAAGGGACCCTTCTGCGTCAGAGAAGCTGGAGGAGGCTGTTGCTTCTTTGGCTGGAGGGAGTGGACTGATGTCCCCTGCATTTGGTAGTGCCTTGCTTCTGAAGTAGAAGATTTTCCCCCTACCACAAAGGGGGCGGATGTATTTTGGCGGTCCAGAGGGCCCATTGTTCATGGCACAGAGTGTGGAACGAGTGGCACTTGTGACCAATATGTTAAAGCAGCTGCAGCATATGTGGGCCTCAATCAAATGGCGTGTGATCGTTCGAATTTCCATTTAGCCTCTTGGTAACTCAATCGGTCCATGGTCTTGTACTCCATGATTTTATGCTCCTTTTGGAGTATTGTGCAGTTTGGCGAGCACGGGGTGGCGAGATACAAGTGGGAGGAGGCGCACATGGAGTATCTGGATGGAGCGGATGTCTGCAGTCTCGATATGTGGCGCTGGAAGTGCAGAGGCAAGAAAAGTGTCCGAATTTCCAGCACGTAAAGCAAATCATAGGGGGAGGGACGTTTTGTTTAATGTCACAGCGGTAAACCGTCACCTTGACCTTTTCAGGCAATGAATCACCATCAAAGGGCAGGCTGAAAGCACTGTTGTCTTTGGGTCAGCTGTAAACGCTCTGGATGAAATGAACACCCCGCCGTTCTAAAACTGCGGCGAGCTCGTCGTCAGACTGCAAGAGCAGGACTCGATGGATAATAATCCCCTGGACCATGTTGAGGCTTTTATGGGGAGTATCACCCAGCTGGTCACACGTGAGTAACACCCGGGATTGGGCTAGGGATGCTGTCTGAAACAAGAGTGCACCACTTCTCATCTTGGACAGTGTTGTCACTTCCCAAAACGAAACTTATCCTCAAGATGTTCAACAAGAAACTGAGGCTTCGTACGGAGAAAGAAGTCCCTGTCCATTCGGCTACAGACTAAATATCGAGGCTAATATGGCTCTCTTCTTTCTGTAGCACTACTTTCCTCCCAATGTGTAGCGAGGGAGGGAAACGATTTAGGGTCATATCTGTCAGCATTTTATTCGATATTGCCCTTTTTAGAGAATGCTGGTGCCGCACAGTCAGTACAGTCACCCACTTCATTGCGGGTCATCTGGCCTGATGTCACCCACTCCAATCAGGGTCTCTCTCCATAGGCGCCACCCAGCCACAGCAAAGGCTACCTGGCACGATGATTGTTGCTGGGAGTCCGGGCTCCCCATGAAGGTGGGGACTCCTTGGCATACATGGTTAGTTCACAGCTCAGGCATCAGCAGCGCAATACCTGTGTTGTCAGTGGACTGTCACCAAATGGGTACATTGTGGCCCCACCATAACGAACTGGCTACCATGCTGGATATTGGGTGAAGAGAAATCCAATATTGTCATGGGAGTGAAAGAAGACAGGAGACAATGGAAGAAGATGACATGCCCTCGAAAGTGTCTTCGCCCAAATAGTTGAATTGCAGGTGGAGATGCAAAGCCATGACGACAAGAGGGTCAGGGGATCGAATCTAAGGGCACTATGGATAACTCTGGCACCACGTAACGCGTCTTTTCCCCTATGGCCCGCACTTATGTAGAATTTGGAAAGTGGCATGTCCAACAATAAAATGGGACCTGAACTTATAGGGCCAAAAAGTGTGAGACTCCTTTTAGTCGCCTCTTACGACAGGCACGAATACCGCCGGACTATTCTAGCCCCCAGACCCTCAGGAGGTCAGAAAAAATGTAAGTAGCTCTGAGTGTTCAATAAAAACTTAATAATGCATTTAGATAATAATAATAATTTCGTGTGTGGTGCAAGTCTCCCTATTGAACGCCACTGCAGCGGCCTGCGCGTCCCTAATCTGCCGTAGCTAGGGAGAGGGCAACCACGTATTGTTTCTCGCGACTCCTCGCACCGTTTCGAGGGCAAGGCTGGGTTAAAACGGAAACCGAAATGTCCGTAGTCCTACCGAAAGTCGACCGTGGGAACTTTTGCTATGCAGGAACGCCCTTTCTCGCTACACCACCGAAAGAGGCATGTATATAGATGGTTCGTCTATAGACTGTGCTTAGTGAATTTGCATCAAAATATGTGACCTATATGGTCGTATTTCTGACTGCATTGACTTAGAAGCTTTACACAGCCAAGGGACCATAGACCTTGGTGTTTGACGTAAATTTTAATTTGAGATCTCTACCAATCCTTGAAAAATAAGGGTTAAAACTGTGCCGGATCGGGACCTTCGCCTTTCGCAGGAAAGGGCTCTACCACCTGAGTTATCCAAGCGCCCCGTCCTCAGTTCTTTGTTTCCGCCAGTACCTCGTCTACTACCTTCCTCGTCTACTACCTCCTTCCACAGGAGAGCTCCTGTGAAGTTGCTAATTTTTTGGATTCTAGGTCAGCTGGAAGTATCCTATAAGTTTTGATGAGTGAGTTTTCAAGTATCGGAATATGATATAAATGGCCGTATATTTTGATTTCATTGACTTAGAAGCTTAAATTTTTCAAACCACGAATAGATGGTGGACCTTAGTATATTACATAAATTTGAACTTGATCCACCTATCCGTTTCTGAGAGAAGGGGTCTTAACAGTTGGAAAAACACACAGACAGACGGAAAGCAAAGGGATCCTGTAATGGTCACGTTTCTACCGATTCGATTACGGTACACTAAAAAGAAGCATTCAAGAAAAATATCAGATAGCTAAACATTCTGTTTTCCACATACAATTATGTTGCTCTGCCTAGAAACGACGGTAGAAACAGCTGCCAGGAAAAAAAATATCGTTACAATTTTTAGATTTCTCATGGCGCTGAGTGAACGTCAATCTGAGATGAAAATGCGTTGGAAACAAAATTCAAAGTTTGTTCTGTCACGTAAGCTCAAACACAGCGTAAAATGAATATTCAAACTCAAGAGGAAGACATTCAGGTCGTGGTGTCTGAGGAAGAACAAATTAAGGAAAAACTACGTATAAAACAATGTAAGAAGATTGATTGACATTTTTGAGGTATTCAAAGGAGAAAAAGGAACTCCTACTTCTGTTGTTGTAATCAAGATTTTAGAATCAATATATAATGATTTCAAAACCAGGTGTAAGAGTTTTATATATATATATATATATATATATATATATATATATATATATATATGCGCGTGTGTGTGTGTGTTTCTGTGGAGTCTTTGGAGCTCATGTCATTGTATCATTCCTGGAATAGGGAAGCTTGGAGGGCAGTATCTGCTACTATGAAACTAACGTCGTGTTGTTACCTATTATATGGTTTCAGTTTTGGATTTATTTTCCGTAAACAACTAGAATACCAGAGAGAAGTGGAGTACACGCTCAGATCCACTTGCACTGCACGTACCGTTACTCATTCGCGCTGCCCTTCAGCAATGGATTTTGTTGAACGTAGGAAGTTTGACGGTCAGTAGGGAATAGAGAGAGAAGGGAAACCGTAACAATAGCTCTCACTTGTGGGGGTCATTATGACATTTGAAGGAAACACTGCAGAGGCCTTCACTAGCGACTGGATAAAGTGACCTCCGTTTGCTTCCTGCTTCATTTATTATCTCCAGTTCTGATGGACAAGTTTCCCTAATTCATTTTGTATCTAGGACACGAAACTGCTGCATTTGCTCATCCATTCATCGTGACTAAGTAGAGCATTAAAAATGAAAATTATAGTTCTCTTCATTCCTGTTTCGTTTTTTCAGTGTTTGTCATTCTGGAGCTTTTATATTTATGTTTATTTGTATGATAATGTTACACATTACTTAATACTTTCTGTACATTCGAAATATTTCCTTAACAAAATTATTTCTCTTCGAAGTCTCGAGATGTGAAATTTGAATGCAGCTGATTTTTAAACGAGGAAAGTTAGACATTAGAAAAATTGATATGTTTGGACACTATGTGACTTGTCAACATTTGACCAGAAAACGATACAAGAAATCGAATTCTGTAAAGATCTATTTTGGGAAAATGAAAGAAGCATCTTGTTCTACTGTTTCGTACAGAACAGATCAAGAAGGTGGTCAACGTTTATGCTCATTGGAAGACAATTGAGGACAATGGTAATAGAAAGTTGAGCCTGTTGATGACGCCATGAGGACTAAAGAAGTATTCGGAATGAGGGTCAGAAAGTAAAATTAGAGAGTCGGGTATCCGTGAATCTGTATAGCTTTCCATAAATCTCAACGGTAACCTAAAACTTAAATTGTCGTTTGTGATAAGATTTATCAATAGATGTTACACTTCTATCAGGAAATTTTCACTATTTTGTTGTAAGGCTTCTTAGTTATTTTATAAACGAAGAGATTGATTGATGTGGTTCAGTCATTCAGGTAATGGTAATTTAACGCAATGAATCTCACTTGTAATTTTGAACATGTTTGAATTGTATGAAATAGACGTGCATATAGGTCAGTGGTTATCACCTATCCTGCGACCATTATCCTTCAGTCATAAGCTATCACTCTACCCCCCCCCCCCCCTTCCACCCAATCATCAACATTAGCGAGTAATAAAACTTTAGAAAGAAAAAGAAATTTCCTTGAACTCTTTTATATTAGAAGTCATGAAAGATAATTGATATTTAGTTTTGTTACACTACGAACTAATAACTCAATGGCACAATTGAAGCAGCTTATTTCTAACAACCTTTTCTTATAAAATGATGTAGCATTTCTCAGCGCATCGTGCGTCATACCTACAATTCCTTCTCAGAAAAGAAAGCTATCTACTTTGAGGACAGACACTTGTTACAAACACAAGTCCTATGCGCCAAACCTCTGACTACGGGGAGTTGCTTCGACCACCCCTGCATCATCATCATCAGTTTTCTGCTGTATTAGCAGTTCCTTTGCCTCTCCATTTTCTGCCATCCAATGCTTCCTCCTCGAGGCTGCTGTATGTTGTACCGTCCATCACGTCATCCAGTAACTGAAATCTCTTCCTTCCTCGCTACCTTTTCATTTCTACATAACCTTCTGTAACTATTTGTATCAGTCCGTCATTCTTTCTTAATACACACGTCAAAAAACGTGTCCCGTCACCTCGGTTCCAAGAGTTCCAAAACCTGTACAGAAAATTGGAATAGAGATCAAGATAAACATCATTTCTGCCCTTTTTATAGCTCATGAAAACCACACATTGCATGTTGTACCACCATACAGCGAGACCTTCAGAGATGATGGTCCAGATTGTTGAACACACTGGTACCTCTAATACCCAGTAGCACGTATTTTTGCCTCGATGCATGCCTGTATTCATCGTGGCATACTACCCACAAGTTCATCAAGACACTGTTGGTAGAGATTGTCCCACTCCCCAACGGCGATTCGGCGTAGATCCCTCAGCGTGGTTGGTGGGTCACGTCGTATATAACCTCCTCGGCAATATGAATGGATACAAACAATCGGTGGCAGCAGGTAACCCAGAGGTGTAACCTGCCCCCTTGTGTAGTTCATACCCCCCCCCCCCCCCAGACGCACGATAACGGTATCCTCCAGTGGAATTGCTGCTGTTTCTTTCCACCATCTTGCTGATCTACGGTAACTGTTAAGCTTTACACCTGCTTTCTGTATTGCCCTCCAGGAAATCTGGTTCCCGGCATTGCGGACCGCCGCCCTCTGTGGCTTTAGGGGATATTACAAGAACCGTAGATAATCATCAGGTAGATTTTGCGCCTATGTCCTGAAGTCGGTATGTAGTGAAACTGTGCCTCTTCAAACTCCTATTGAACCTGTAGCTAAGGACGATACAGGAAATAATTGAGTACATTGTATATCTTCTTCCAGATGGTGCAGTTACCCTGAATGTATTGGAAGCACTGATTCATCAATTCACGAAACCTTCATGCTTTTGGGAGATTTTAACGCCCATAACCCCTTGTGGTGTGGCACCATGCTTATTTGCCGCAGCAGAGATGTCGAAAATTTATTGTCTCAACTCGACCTCTGCCTCTTAAATAGTGGGGCACTCACGCATTTCACTGTGGCTCATGGTACTTACTCGGCCACTGATTTATCACTTTGCAGACCAGGGCTTCTCCGATTTGTCCACTGGAGAGCCCACAATGACTTGTGTGGTAGTGACCACTTCCTCATCTTGCTGTCACTTCCTCAGAGTCATGACCATGGAGGCCTACCCAGATAAGCTTTAAACAAGGGAGACTGTGAAGTTTTCACCTTTGCTGCTCCCATTGAATCTCCTCCCTCTCTCCTCTCCACCTCCCCCCCCCCCCCCCCCCCCCACTTGGTAGCACCGATGTGATGGTTGACCGAGTCACCAGGACGATCGTTTCTGTAGCACAAAAAGCGATCACTTCTTCCTTAGTGCGTCTCCGGCAAAAGACAGTACCTTGGTGGTCGCCGGAAATTGCTGAGGCCATTAAAGAGCGTAGGCGGGCTCTATAGCGACATAAGTGGATCGCTTCCCTGGAGCAGGTAACAGCTTCGTGTCCGCATTCGCTAGCTTGTAAAAAGATGGAAACAGTAGTGTTGGGAGAGGTACTTCACGACCATTGGGTGCTATACGTCGCCTTCCTAAATCTGGACGAAGATCAGACGTGTTTTTGGGTACCAGACCCTGATAGGTGTCCCTGGCATTAACATTAATGGCGTGTTATCTACCGACGCAAACACAATTGCCGAGCACTTTGCTGAGCGGTATGCTCAAGCCTCTGCATCGGAGAATTACCCCTCAGTCATTTGCATCCTCAAACAGCGGATGAAGAGAAAGTCCTCTCGTCCACTTCACTTCACAGTGAACCCTATAACGCCCATTTTACAGAGGGAGCTCCTCAGCGCCCTTGTATATTGCTCCAACACAGCTCTTGGGCCATATCGGGTCGACAATCAGATTGTTAAACAACTCCCATCTGACCACGAGCGACATCTCCTCGTCATCTTCAACCTTCTTGTACGATGTCAGCTTTCCATCACGATGGCGGGAGAGTACCATCGTTCCAGTGCTCAGATCCGGTAAAAACCCACTTGACGTGGATAGCTATCGGTGCATCAGCCTCACCATCGCTCTTTGTAAGCTACTAGAACGTATGGTGAGTTAGCGGTTGTGTTGGCACCTTTAGTCACGGGGTCTACTGGTTACACACCAAGGCGGTGTCCGCCAGGTTCTCTCTACAACTGATAATCTTGTGTCCCTCGAGTCTGCCATCTAACAGCCTTTTCCAGACGCCAATACCTGGTTGTCGTCTTTTTTGATTTATGAAAAGCTTACGACACGATCTGGCTGCATCGTATTCTTGCCACATCATATGAATGGGGTCTCTGTGGTCTGCTCCCGATTTTTATCAAAAAATTTCCTGTCTCTCCATACTTTTCATGTCCAAGTTGGTGCCTCCCATAGTTCCCTTCACATCCAGGAGAATGGATTCCCGCAGGGCTCTGTATTATCTCTATTTTTCGTGGCAATCAACTGTCTGGCAGCAGCTGTAGGAGCATCTGTCGCACCTACTCTGTAAGCAGACGACTTCTGCATTTTGTACTGCTCCTCCAGTACTGGTGTTGCTAAGCGACGCCTACAGGGAGCCATCCACAAGGCGGAGTCATTGGCTCTAGCCCATGGCTTCCAGGCTTCAGCCACGAAGTCATGTGTCGTACACTTCTGTCAGCATTGTACCGTTCATCCAGAGCCAGAACTTTACCTTAATGACGATCCACTCACTGTAGTGGAGACATGTCGATTCTTACGATTGGCTTTCAACGCCAAATCGACTTGGATTCCTCATCTTCATCAGCTGAAGCGGAAGTGCTGGTTACACCTCAGTGCCCTCCGATGAGTGAGCAACACCAACTGGGGTGCAGATCGCTCTACGCTGCTGCAGTTCTACAGAGCCCTTGTTCAATCCCGCTTTCACTATGGGAGTCTGGTTTATGGTCGGCTTTGCCCTCAGCATTTCATTTACTCGACCCAGTCCAACATTATGGCGTTCGACTAGCTTTTAGGACGAGTTCGGCGACCAGCTTCCTGGTGGAGGCCTTAGTCCCTCCATGGAAATTTAGGCGGGCACAACTGCTCACCAGTTACGTTGCACTCATTTGTAGTTCTTCTAAGCATCTGCATTACCGTCTCTTTATCCCAGCCACGGCTGTTCATCTCCTCCATCGGCGGCCCAGGTCAGGGCTTACGATCACAGTTCGTACCCAATCCTTCCTGTGTGAACTACTTTCCTTTACCACCTCCCCTCCGCTTCCATCTACATACACCTCCATAGAGTATACCTATGCGCAGCTTCGTCTGGACCTATTCCATGGCCCTAAGGCCTCAGTTAACCCCGCGCTTTCTGCTGTCACTTCCTCTCGATTTTTGACATGTACCAAGGCCATGAAGTGGTTTACACCGACGACTTGATGGCTGATGGTTATGTTAGCTTCGTGTATGTTCATGGGGGACATATTGAACAGCACTCCTTTGCCAGATGGCTGCAGTGTTTTCACTGCAGAGCTGGCGGCCATTTCTCGTGCTCTTGAGCACATCCGCTAATTCCCTTCTTCTCTGTACTGACTCCTTGAGCAGTCATTCAGTGGTGTTTTTCTGGAGCCCGGGTCACGTCGGAATACGAGGAAATGAACTTCTGACACATTGGCCAAACAGGGTAGACGGAAACCGCTTCTGGAGATCGGCATCCCAGTAACTGACCTGTGATCATTATTATGCAGCAAGGTTTCTCAGCTTTGGGAGACGGAATGGCATAATCTCAGTACGCACAACAAACTGCTTGTGCGTGCCATTAAGGAGACTACGAATGTGTGGAATTCCTCCATGAGGGCCTCAGGCAGGGACTGGATGGTTGTCTGCCGGCTCCTCATTGGCCACGCTTGGGCGACCTACGGCTACCTCCTGCGTCGCGAATACCCACCAGTGTCGGTGAGGCGTCCGTATGACAGTGGCCCGTATTCTTTGCATTTCCTTACTTTGGCTTCCCTGAGATGTCATATTCTG
This sequence comes from Schistocerca gregaria, assembly GCF_023897955.1. Lineage (NCBI taxonomy): Eukaryota > Metazoa > Arthropoda > Insecta > Orthoptera > Acrididae > Schistocerca > Schistocerca gregaria. The sequence continues at coordinate 222,582,191 of NC_064923.1, read as the reverse complement.
TTACCGTTATCATTAATTTTAACAGACAACGACTCATCGGCTGATCTGGTTTCAGGCTTTATACGTGAGGGTGGGTTTTATTGTTCAATCTAAGTTTTAGCACATGTCCTTTGTCCCTCTGTGTCCTCCACCCTATTGCTTTTAGTCTCGAGGTTTTAATGTGTTGCATCGTGGAATTAGCCTAGCGGTCAGAGACGCTGCAGCCATGGACTGCGCGGCTGATCCCGGCGGAGGTTCGAGTCCTCCCTCGGGCATGCGTATGTGTGTGTTTGTCCTTATGATAGTTTCGGTTAAGTAGTGTGTAAGCTTAGGGACTGATGACCTTAGCAGTTAAGTCCCATAAGATTTCACGCACATTTGAACATTTTGTTTAATGTGTTGCAGAGTGGCTGGCTTATCCATTTATTTTCGTGGCAGCCAGCCATGGTAATCTGCTGTCCTGTTTTAATCTCTTCTACCTGTTTCCTGCGTCTCTGTGTTTTTCTTGTCCTATTTTGTTCCTCGTAGTGTTTGTTGCTCTTGAGTCGTTCTTGTGGTTTTTCCTTTCTCTCGGTATTGTGCTGTATGTCTCGTTTGTTTTATTCTTTCTCATGTGGAATTGCTACAATATGAACATTTCCTCCCCTTTTAAACCAACCAACCTTTTTTGTCTCTTATATCACAACATTTGATGAGTTGTATGTGTTTCTCACATTTATGTTTGTGTTGTAACTGCAGACACCTGCTTTACTGCTTCGGTGATTCTAGTTATGTCGAATGAGATTTTCTTTGTCTTGGAGTAGTCAGATGCCATTGTGTGTTAAACAGCTTTTAGTTGTATCATTTTTCACATCTGCACCTGTTGGCTATGTTGTGCTATCCTTGGATCCTCTGATTGACTGGCGTCTCGGTAGGAGGCGCGAGTGCCGTACTGATTCCCTCGCTTTATCGCTGTTTGCCAGTGAGGAAAAGAAGGGACCCTTTCCACGGTTGCCCGTTTGTTGTTGTTACGAGGTGGCAGCACGTACGGACTGAGAGGCTAGTCTGTTGACATGGTGGCCGTTGGAGCCTATTGCTGTATTTGGAGTCGAAAGTGCGATAGCATATAGTAACGCTGATTTCTGAGTTTTGGAGAGACAGTGCATTAGTAATTTGCCTTCTGTGCTGTTCTCGCCGTGTGCAGTTTGCATGTTGGTGGCCAGAATAGTGTTCTGAATAATGACAAATGTGTTTGTTCCCTCAGTGAAACTCGCTGGGGAGTTTGAAAGATGAGGTTTCCTTACATTACTGTGACCTATTTGAAGCAGCGAGTGTACATTTGCTGTTTTGCTTAGTGATTTATAATTATGTGTGTATAAGTAGTGTTGTACGGGCAGCTGGTCTGATGGAACCTCCGAGTTGGTCTCGGGTTACATGAATGTTGACTTAGATGGGCCACTGACTGAAGTGGTAAATTTGTCTTTCAACTGTTCCGCTCAGAGTCTGCCGGCGGTGCTTGACGTGGACTGGTGTTCCGATTTGTGGTTCTTTAGCTTTAAGCCATTCCTTGTCTTTCGTAAGTTTTGAGCAATGTTGAATCAGCTTTTGACGTTTTACACTAATGTTCCTTTAAATTTGCTTTAGATAGGTTTAAATATTGAAGGTCTGCAACCTCAATTTTATCTGTAGATGTTAAGCCTGAAGTCCGTGTCAGGCGAGTAAGCTTCTCTCTACTATTCTGAGGTTTCGAAAGAGCATTCGATGTCTGTTGATAAACCTGCTCTTGGTTATCACAAGTTTCTCATCCTTGTATTAGCAGTTTTAGTACAGGAACTGAAATTTCTACTTATAATTAAAAACGTTTAATCCTTATTCACTTAACTTAATTTCTTAGCGAACGTTACGTTACTTTAAGGCTTTATAAAGTCTTGAAGGACCTGAACACCTTATTGTCGGAGCTCTTGATTTTATTGTCGTAATGTGTACGCTTTTTGTTGACAGCTTTGGCTTCTGAGCCGTGTCGTCGTATTGATGCAGCGCTTGACCGCGTGTACATATTCCTGTATTTCGGCCTGTGCTTGTATCTCGACAGCATTGCCAATGACAGTTATCTCTCGCTGGAGTTATGATTCCAGCTATAGCTGCTAAACAAGTAAAGTTTTCCGGTTATGCTGTCTGATAGGCGGTTTTAAGTAACTGTCTTGTGATCTAACGTAACGAAGCTGTTAATCTGTTTTCTCTACATTAATTTACGAACATTTACTGTACTTAAGTTTTTGAATGTTTAAATTCCATCTGTAATTCACTGCCTTTGGCAGCCAGCTTGGCTTAATTGGGTGCACACTTCTTGTAACTCATTCCAAGATTACCAGTCTTAAAGTTTTGAATTTGCCCTTTTTTCTCCGGGGATAGATTCTTGTTATTGGTTGTTGTGTAATTTAATTTAGAAATATTTACTTAATTCTAGTGTTATACTTCTGTGGGTTTTATTTAAGGGCCTTATGGCCGTTCGAAATTTTGTATAAGAGTGACCCCTGCGAAATAAAGATTGCTTCGGCCTACTTACTGTAACAAACAGTATTTAGTTCAACTATTGTTTCTCCATTTTAAGTTTACTTGTGTTTAAATTTATATTTATCTTCTCTAAGTAACGCTTGTGTAACAGAAACTTGCTGTTCATTATTACAGAGAAGATTGTGGTTTTAAGTACCATTCTCATTGTTGGCCCTTCCACGTCTTCTAAACGTTTGTCAACCCTGTGCATGGACATTCCACTTGCGTGGGTGTATGTATGAATGTGTGTGTGTGTGTGTGTGTGTGTGTGTGTGTGTGTGTGTGTGTGTGTGTGTGTGTGTGTTTGTGAGACAGAGAGAGAGAGAGAGAGAGAGAGAGAGAGAGAGAGAGAGAGAGATGTGCGTTCCGAGACATGGCTTTGCAATGTGTGCGTGTGTGCACGCACGAGTGCTTGTGTGTATATTGGGTGTCTCTGTGTGGGTGAATGAAAGCGCTTTCTTATTTTCTAGTAGATATTGATAAAGTTGTTCTAGCTCAGTATTTAATTTGTCAACCTTATTATACATTTAACTAATTCCCTAATTGTGAGATTAATTTCCTTTATTTTCACTGCACAGTTACATACTATTCTATTGACATTAGGAGGAGCGCATAAACAAGCTATTTTTGTCTTGTCGGCCTGAGAATTTTGCTTTGAAACGACAGAGGAATATCACGTCGCGTAGTCTTGTGGTAGGCAAGGGTAAATCCTCTCGAATTGTTAGAACAAGTGCAGTACCATTTAACATCAACAACTGACGGCTGAAGGTCAGGGGAGATCATAATTGCAGTTTTTTCAAGGAGCATGCAAATCCACTGTGTGGTTAAATGATCTTGGATGAGGTATTCTGGAGGCAAAATAGTCCCTCATTCGGACCTACAGGCGGGGACTAATCAGTAGGATGTCGTTATCAGGAGAAACGAAACCGGATTGGAACGTGAAATGTTAGATTCCTAATCGGGCAGGTAGGTTAGAAAATTTAGAAAGAGTAGTGGATAGGTTGAAGTTGGAATCTAGTGGGAATTAGTGAAGTTGGCAGGAGTAACAGGGCTTCTGGACAAGTGGGAATGCAGGAGTGGGTTCAATAATGAATGAAGCAATAGCGGGTAAGTTACTACGATCACCATACTGGACGCATTATCGTAGCCAAGATTGACACCAAGTTCACGTCCTTCACAGTAGTACAAATTTATATGCCAACCAGCGCCACAGATGAAAAGATTCAAGAGATGCATGAGGCAGGCGAAATACCGTCAGATTTCAAGAAGAATGTAATAAAACTTTTGGGAAATTGTTCTAAAAAAAACACCTTCTTTATGACATTATAACTTATATCAATACACAATGTTGTGATCGTATTTAAGTTTGTTATTTTTATATGACCGATTTCCGTCTTCTAAAAGATCGTCTTCAGAACTATGATCATCAAGAAATATAAGATCTGAAGATGTACTCTGAAGAGACCCAAACCCATCATCTAAAAATAATTACGACTTTGTGTATTGAAATAAGTAATAATAACGTAATACTAACACGAAATTCTTACAGAAGAATGGAAAAACTGGAATAAGCCAACCTCGGGGTAGATCACTTTGGGTTCCGGAGAAACATAGGAACAAACGAGGCAATACTGAACCTACGACTTACCTTAGAAGATACGTTAAGGAATGACAAACCTACGTTTACAGCATTTGTAGACTTATTGAAAGCCTTTGACGATGTTGATTGGAACACTCTCTTTGGAATTCTGTAAGTAACAGGGTAAAAAGCAGAGAGTGAAAGGTTACCAGTAGCTTGTACGAAAACCAGGCGGTAGTTGTAAGAGTCGAGACACTTGAAAGGGAAGCAGTGATTGAGAAGGGAGTGAGACAGGTTTGCGCACTGTCTCTGATGTTGAACGAAATGGGCAGCTTCTTAAAGAGAGAATATAAGAAGAACATCAACAAAATCCTAACAAGAATAAGGGAATATAGACGAAATAAATTATGTGATGAGAGAATCAGGTTATGAAACGAGACAATAAACGTAGTAGATAAATTTGCTGTTGACAGTAAAATAACTGTTGATGGTCGAAGTAGAAAGGATATAAAAAAAATAGGCTGGCAATGGCAAGAAAAGTGTTTCTGAAGAGACATTTGTTAACACCGAATACGGATTTAAGTGTTAGGAAGCCTTTTCTGAAGTTATTTGGAGTGCAGCCATGTATAGAAGTGAAACATGGACTATAAACAGATTAGAGAAGAAGAGAATAGAGGAATCTAAAATGTGTTGCTACAGAAGAGTGCTGAAAATTAGATGGGTAGATTATGTAACCAATGAGGATGTACTGAATAGAAGCGTGGGGACAAGAAATTTGTGGTACTGCTTTATTAAAGAACGGATAGGCTGGTAGAACATATTCTGAAACATCAAGGGAAGACCAATTGGAGTGAAGTGGGGGGGGGGGGGGGATAAATCCAGTAAGCGGGTTCTAAAGGACGAATGTTCCAAAAGTTATTCGGAGGTGAAGAGGCTTGCAGAGGATAGAGTAGAACGGACACTTGGAACAAACCGGTCTTCTCACTGAAGACAATTACAACATCAGCAACAAGTGAGCCTGTTTCGTGTCTCAGAAGGAGCTGCTTCTGTTGCAATATAGAAAGGATGAGGCCAGAAAGGGAGGTATTTACGCAATCCACACAACATAGTTATCTATTTACGTAAGTATTTTTCCTATCTTCAATAGCTAGGTGCACACAGTAATTTTTCTCAATACCGAACGCCAAAGGCTGTTGAAAAGAACATTAAATGTAACTCATTGTGATAATAAAGCAGTTTCTTGAGAATAAAAATCTTACAGAAAGATGCAGCAACACCGACTGTTAAGTAACACTGAAAAGCAATAGCGTAACTTCTCAATCTGGTTTAGCATACATCTTTCAGATTTGCTCAGCCATTTGTGTTAGCCTGACGTTCTGATGCACTTTCATAAACACTCGTTTGCCATATAGTAAAATTTCCTTCGTCGCTGAAGTTCATCAAAATTGTATAACAGAGTACCGGGTTTGTCGTGTTTTCCTCACGAGGTCTTACCACTAGCATCGGTGACAGAGGCACCGATAATTATGCTGATGTACTGCGTCACCTTTCGAGAGTGGAACGAGAAATATTGAGCGACGGATGAGTAAGCGTTTATATGAAGTCCATTTCATTTTTCCGTCACACGCAGATGCACATAACGCCGCATTAGCGTGCTGCAACATGCCAGAACGCCTGTTCCACGAGTAGAGTGCTGGATTTATTACCATATACTAATTAAATACCATTTTTTAAAGAGGCACACAATTTGTCGAAAGATTTTACACAATGAAACAACTGTTTACATTTACAACAAACGATTACAAAATGTCTACGGTTTCCTATACTTATATACTGTGACAGCTTTAACTTGCACTGCACAAATGCGACCTGTTGCGCTAGCGGTTGAATTCCACACCCAGATGCTAAAGCAACAGATGCTAACATGAAATACTTCTGATGCGGCTAACACGGTACAGTTACAAAATCAACGTTGAGAAGTACCTCAAGTACTCCGTCTTCAGGTCACGAATCGCCTACTGGGACCATCCGACCGCTATGTCATCCTCATTGGAGGGTGCGGATAGGAGGGGCTTGGGGTCAGCACACTGCTCTTCCGGTCGTTATGATGGTATTCTTGACCGAAGCCGCTACTATTCGGTCGAGTAGCTCCTCAATTTTCATCACGATTCTGATTGCACCCCGAAAATGGGGCCTGGATGGTCACCCATCCAACCACGCCCTACAGCGCTTAACTTAGGTGATCTCATGGGGACCTGTGTATCCACTGCGACAAGGCCGTTGCCTTGAGGATTACCTAGATAGAATATTTCAGTAACATCAAAATTAATGGAAAGCCACCACAGCCATATTAATACACCTTCATTCTCTCAAAACATCACTAGGTTGCCCTCACTAAAAGAATTTAAAAAAAAATTGGTTTAAAAATTACATACACAGGAATCGAATTATTTTTACGCTTTAATGTCATTCTGTCTTTAAGGTTTTTGTTTTGTAACAATTATTATCCTACGATCGATATATTACACTCGGCAGAGACCACGTAATACACTTACGTGCTTGCCTCTGTCGTGGAGCATCCGTATCTGAACAGTCTACACAGGCTGCTGTGCCGCGTGCACTTAATCCTTAGGCATGCTTCCGCCAGGCGCTTTGCACAATGTTTATGTAATCGTCGTTTCGAGATATTGTCACTAACGTTCAATATGACAGAGACCTTTTCTATCATGATGCATTACTTGGTGAGTACTGTTGGCTGTGGGAATTGCTTTTTTTTATTCGTGAAGTTGATATACTTATGAGGTTGATGTGTAACTTAGTAGCGTTTTTGTTCTGCCTGTTGTTATTCCGATTGCTATGTGTTTATTTATCGATTCTCATTTTTTATTTGTAGTCCACTGCTACTATTGGAGTTAGCATGTTGCCGTTCTGTCATTTGGAGATAGTGAATGGAACTGTGAACGTTAGAAACTGTAGTTTGAAGTGGAGAAATAGGAACATTTCCGACGCATTCTTCCGTTTTGAGTACAATAGAAGGGAGACAACAGCGGAAGCAGCCAGAAAAATTTGTTCTGTGTATTCCTTCGAGGTTTGATGAAGACCGTTTAGGCGTAATAATCCACAATGGGCCACGTCAGTGTACTCTTAAACTGGCAAATGCGATTATCTGTGATCATTCCACCATCGTACGCCGGCCGGGGTGACCGATCGTTTCTAGGCGCTACAGTCTGGAACCGCGAGGCCCCTAAGGTCTCAGGTTCGAATCCTGCCTCGGGCATGGATGTGTGTGATGTCCTTAGGTTAGATAGGTTTACGTAGTTCTAAGTTCTAGGGGACTGATGACCTCAGCAGTTAAGTCCCATAGCGCTCAGAGCCATTTGAAGCACCATCGTAAGATGCTTTCAGGCCGTGGAAACGCTTTAAAAATCGGGTGTGAGCGTACCGAATCTCTAAGCCAAAAGCACAAAAGCCGTCGGATGATCATATATGCATTTCTGCTTACTCATCACCAATTCGATTGTGAACAATACAGACGATTTGTAACCTGTAAAGCTACTGGTGACAAGAAATGGTGTCTTTTTGCCAATGAAAGGAAAAGAAAGGAGTGATTGAGCCAAAAATAAGCAGCACCTTCCGGTACAAAGAAAGACCTGCGCGTATCAGTAAAAGATAATGTTACGGAGCTGGTGGAACAGCAACAGTGTGGTATGATACGAATTGCTTCCCAGGGTGTAAACATCACTACTTACATTTATTGTCAACAACAGAGAGACGTAGTCCGAGAACAACGACGAGGAAGACTACGTGAAGTGATGCTGCTACACAATGAAGCTCCCCAGCAACTTGTTAGACTGACCAAAAATACTATACAGTTGAAGTCATTCCGCACCCACCTTAATCACAGAATCTTGTGCCCTCAAATTTTCACCTTTTCCGCTTTCTATCGAACAACCTTCTAGCAATTTCCTTGCCGTTGAAAATCCGCTCCGAACATGACGAGTTCTTCGCCTGAAAAGCACGAGCTTTCTCCCACATTTGCCAGACTGTTGTATATAGTGAAGAGGAATATATTTTAAACGATTAAAGTGTATCCGTTGTGTTTATTAAACTTACGGAAAAACGCTACGATATTGTACACCAACCCATTATATAGCTTTAACCCTAAATTCTTGTTTCGCTTAACACGAGGCAACCTGATACAGAATGAAACCGGTCGTGACACAATTAATGCGAGTTAGTCGACTGCAACTCTATTGCACCTGGGAATAAGGGAGGCTCCACTCGGCTGTTGTGTTTGCCTGTCCCATAGAAGCCGATCAGGAGGTGTTCTGCTGTTGTAACGACCGGACAACCTGCACATGAAACTATCCAGACCTTCACAGTGTTCACGAGTTGGATACTGTTTTTACGATAATGGCAGCGCGCGTTTCCGAGAACGGTCGCCGCAGGCCAAGTACAACAGTATCGTGGTTGAGTAGTTACAGCCGTTGTGATTTCCATTAATCAGTAATATTAGCGTCAATCAGCTGTGGAGGTCAACACCACCAAGATTATCAAAATATACACGGGTGTACTGCCGGTCTATAGTGTCCAACGGGCACAATATTTCGGCGATCAAACATGTCGCCATCATCATGTGAACTGACGGACTGAGCTCCTGTGAACGTGCCGGCACGGAGATCCGTACACTATGGCTGCTCAGGGGGAACTGGGTTCGGTCGCGGCGGCGGCCGATTTAAATACCCTCCGCCTGCGGCGCGCTCCCTCCGCCGTCCGCGCCCCGCGCCACGGTAGCGCGGTGGAACAGATTGCGACGGCGTCTGAGATGACGTCGGTGTGATGGCTCTGTCCGCCGTGGTCGTCACAACTATGCGTTTGCTCGTTTTACTCTTAACCCACTCGCTGGTTCCCAAGCCTTGCTAAGATTATAGCCACAGTCACGGTTTATGAGGTCGTCATTGGTGCGAATTTCGATGGCCTCTCTAACAACGCTGTCCCAGTATCTCGACGTCTGTACCAGAATCCTCGTGCGGTCATACTCCATAGCGTGATTTTCCGACAAAGAATGTTCAGCGACAGACTTGCTCGGATACATCAGTCGAGTCTGCCTCTGGTGTTCACGGCATCGATCCTCGACGGTACGCATCGTCTGACCAATATACGACTTGCCACATTGACACGGAATCTGGTACACGCCGGCCTTCCTCAAACTGAGGTCATCTTTCGCGCTTCCCATCAGTGCACGAGTTTTATTCGGAGGACAAAACACAGTTCCGACCCGGTGTTTCTTCAGAATGCGGCCGATTTTCCTCGAGAGTGCGCCTGTGTATGGAATAAATGCAGTGCCTACCTCCTTCCTCGTGACTTCATCCATCTCAACAGGTTGTGCTGCAGTGGTTGGGCGGAGAGCACGTTGAATCTGCCACTCTGAGTACCCATTTTTTCGAAACACAGTTCTCAGATGTTCCAATTCCTGGGGTAGACTCTCTGTGTCAGAGATAATATTTTGATTATCAAATACGCCGGGAGAAACTCAAGAATCACACCACCAAGATTATTAGAGGAAAATCGGCTTTCATCGTTTGATCTTCCTACAATAGAATAGGTTCTGTCAATAGTCAATGTTATAACTTTCAAGAGTTTGAAAATTCAGCCCACCAGTTGCAACCAAAGCTTTATTAGCCCTTGACCAAGATTTCGATATTTGTAAAAATATCTTCTTCAGAAAAAGTGAAGAAGATATTTTTATAAATATCGAACCCTAAGGCAGGAGCTGATAAAGCTTCGTTTGCAACTGGTTGGCTGGTTTTTTATCCTCTTCAGATTTGCACAGTTGCTGTTTCGCAGCAGTATTTAAGACTTAGTTGTAACTTTGTTTTCATGTGTTGCAGTAGGCTACCTCAGTTCTCTCGGGCGATGAATATGTAAATGACTTGGTTCTTTAATATCGATTATAAAGAGCCCTGTGGCCGGCTAACGTGGGTATCATGACTATGACTACTTACTTGTTCTTACACTTACATCATTGTTTCTGTATGGTGGTTACAATCTTTTACCAAAATATACTGATTGATAGTCATTGATATAATGACATCATTACGTTCCCAAGTTCTTTTGTCCCTGTGGAAACTTTACTAATAATGATTAAATGGACTGCGTGGTGTAATACCAAACCTTCTTAGTTCAGCTTTTAGTCACCTGAGGAACTGTAAAACTACGATCGTTATATGACTGTATCTTATCAAAATTCGTGTTGAGCTATCACTAAGGTGTTTTATTCGGTATTGCAGAGTACAGTAATTTCAGTGGTTAAAAGGAACAAAAGTGTGCATCTCAATTAGTTAATGTTGATCTTCTGAAAAGTTTTCTGTTCGATGAATGGATAACTGTGGCACCAGCATGTATTTCTTTCCCTTTAGGTCCAAACTTCTCCTGTGCTTTCGTCCCACAATTATTTTACATTTTCCCACTTTTATTTAAAGAAACAGGTGGGTTACCGTTTGACTAACCGCAAACTTTGGGTAAGCGAAAGATGATGGCCTCAAATAAATAAGACTAGGTAAGTAGTTAGTTGCGATTGCTTTCAAGGTGTTAACCTAACATTCACCAAAAGAGTATTATGGACACTACATGTAACCTGGATCAATTCGGCCACTAATTCTAATCCGAGTAAAGTGCGTTACGACTGCGACATATCAATTTTTTAATTTTTTTTTACAAAGTAACTGGGTGCCTTTTCAACACTACACCCTTTCAAGCTTTTCTGACTGTAGTGTACAGTGCTTTCGTCACTTCACAGATGAGTATTTGCTTTAACATTGCTCGTTACTCTCTTCTTTGTTTCAGACTGATCCTCGTATTTCTTCTACCATTTATTTTATCAACATTATGCGAGTTAAATCGTGTATAATGAAATGAATGTACTAAAGCTATCCAAACGCAGAGGAACTATCACCCTACAAAGGCCCTATTAGCTACAGAATTGCAGTAAAGCGTCTAGAAAGTCCGCAAAGGCACCCGTAGGGAGGTCTGTAGAAGCAACTGTAGTGCAAAAGAAAGAGTAGACTTATAACTTTACAGACAGGGTGGAGAAATATTTATCATTAATAGTAGGTTCTAAAATAAAGAGAAGATATTACGAAAAAGGCTTGACACCCAAAAGTAGCTCATGGCAGGACATCTGAAATAAGGTATTCAGCTTCAGGATCTCCTTTGTTACACTTATGGACTCCAAAATGGTTCAAATGGCTCTGAGCACTATTGGACTTAACATCTATGGTCATCAGTCCCCTAGAACTTAGAACTACGTAAACCTAACTAACTTAAGGACATCACACAACACCGTCATCACGACTTATCGACTCTCTCTTAAGAAAAAGAAAGAAAATGAAGGTTGTTGAATAATGCCCGCAACTTAATGGGTATGCTCCTCCACTGCGCAGCTCACTCATTTCGCCGAACGAACAAGGCGCCGGAATTCCCAAACATAAACAACACATTTATAGCAACCGTGAAAACGTAGTGGCTAAAGTAAAATATTCCATGACGAACGGGAATCAGTGATCAATCCTTGTAATGATCTGAAGCAGAAGCATCGTACTCCCCCCATGAGAACACGTCAGCGTCTACGGCATAGGCAGACCGCTTGCACTGAAGAAGTTCTCTGTTATGTGGCTCGTTAAATTTTCTGGTGGCTCTCAACACTCAACATTAAACTTATGATCAGAGTATAGAAGGTAACTGAGATACACCGGTATGGAACTTCTCATGTTTTTGAGTGCATCGTACTAATACTCCAAAAATATGAGTACGTGGACCTCATTGCTAAGCACTTAACACACAACGGGTACTTACTTAGAACTGACTTCGAAGCATCCATCCACATTCCTAAACCTTAAGCGAGATGGCAGCATATGGAAGAAAGGAAAGGAAAAGAAAAAGAAACACGGCCGGCCGGTGTGACCAAGCGGTTCTAGGCGCTTCAGTCTGGAACTGCGCAACCGCTACGTCTCACGTTCGACTCCTGCCTCAGGTATGTGTGTCATGTCCTTAGGTTGGTTAGTTTTAAGTAGTTCTAAGTTCCAGGGGGCTGATGACCTCAGATATTAAGTCCCATAGTGCTCAGAGCCACTTGAACCAAAAAACACGATCGAAGAGGGACAGGTCAATCTGCAACCTGTGTCCTCTCGAAGACAATGTGTTGCTTACTGGAGGTGTAGTGGACAATATTTAAAGTAGGTGATGAGGGTGCATTTTCGTATCATAAAATTTCCATATCACCTTCACGGGACTTCTTCGTGCGGCTGAACATAAGCTGGCTTAAATAACATATTATCTTCGCGCAAGTATTACTCCAGTCAGCATGTAACTGTGTGCAAGAGACTGAGCAAATTGAGAAACCTGTCCTGCCAGTGTTAGCATTACCCTCTCATCAGAAAGTGTAACCTGCTAAACAGAACCGTAGGGATTTTCTAATAGATGGTAGACCACCCGTACATTCGAGTGTCTGTATAGACACCGTAGACTTTGTTACACGATAGTGCCACATCTTACCTTAAAGTAAGCGATCGTATAAACAGAAAATTGTGTCACAATAGCCAATCTTGTCAAAGCAGTGGAATTTCTTTGGCTACGCTTTTTTATTTTCAGAATACGACGCATCTCGAAGGAATTATCCAAAAGCCACGGAAATTTGTACATGTGTTACACATCTACACATAAACAAATGATCACAATTTCAGAGCCGGCCGCGGTGGCCGAGCGGTTCTACGCGCTACACTCTGGAAACGCGCGACCGTTACGGTCGCAGGTCCGAATCCTGCCTCGGGCATGGATGTGTGTCATGTCCTTAGGTTAGTTTCGTTTAAGTGGTTCTAAGTTCTAGGAGACTGATGACCTCAGAAGTTAAGTCCCATAGTGCTCAGAGCCATTTGAACCATTTGAACAATTTCAGAAAAAATGGATGATTTATTCAAGAACGTCTGCAGGCAAGCCGTTGCAGGTCATAGGGACTTAGTTCAAATTGGGACGCATCACTGAAGACAATTATGCTCCAATCAACGAGATTCTAAGGCGAAGAAGTGTCTTGAGACGCTCGTGCTCCATACGACATGACAGCCAGGAGTGGTGGTCTTGGGTGCCATTTCTTTTCATACAGACTCGTTGGCTATCATCGGCACACTTAAAACACAACGGTACGTCGACGATATTATACGCCAAGTTTTATTGCCCTTCATGGTTGGCCATTCTGATCTTATATTTCAGCCAGATAATTCCAACTCGCACACGGTGAGAGTTTGTACTGTTTGTCTTCGTGCTTGTCAAACCCTACCTTGACCATCAAGGTAGCCGGATTTCTCCTCAGATGAGAACTTTTGGAGCATTGTGGGCAGGATACTCCAACCAGTTCTGGACTTTGACGACTGGTGCACCAATTGGGCAGAATTTGGCACGATATCCCTCAGGAGGGCATCCAACAAACCGAAAAACTTCTTCGTTACTGAGACGCTCAATTTTCGAAGATTTTTCTCTTGAATAAATCATCCAATTTTTCTGAAATTTTAATCATTTGTTTGTCTGCACCTGTTCGTCACTTCTAGCGATTTACATCCGATGTGAATAATTCCATTATGATGTTTCCTTGTGTATATTCTCAACGCACGAATACGTAATACATTCACAGTGTATGATGTTGAATTATATGTTATAGTGAAGACACTGGACCCAATGCCATGTAATCATGCTATCGAATTCCCTATCTGCACCGACTCCGTAATTGCCCTTCAGGCAATAATCACATGTACCCAATAGGAAAGTATATTCAAATGATCCTCGATACCCATTTCCACTTACAGAGGCAGGGCAAGGTGTCATTCTGCTGGGTACTAGGGCTCGTGGGAACGCAATGTAATACAGTAGCATATGCTACAGTGAGGAATGCCTGCTTGGCAACAATAGTTTCTGTATGTGCTGTCCCTGTACAAGCAGATACCTCGCTGTTAAGGGATAGACTTATGCGTCTGTGGGAGGAGAAGTCGTTAGGTTTTAGGAACATCTAGCTACTGTCGGTGAAACCAAAGACACGGTCAAGGAGTTCATCCTTCCGGCCTCTGCGGAGAGCAGAAGTCCTCTTGACGCACCTCCAGATTCGGCACTGTCCTCTGATGCGTGGACTCCTCCTCCGGCTGGAGGATTCCTGCTATGCAATGCTTGTGGTGTACAGGTACCCGTAAATCACATTTTAACAAAATACGTCTTATGTCGAGACATGGAGACTGCAACCGGCTTACCAGCTGGCCTGCCCCATATTTTAGGAGACCATGCATCGAACGTGGTTGGTGTTTCAAGATTCTGTATGATGTTCTACGTTGTAAACAGTGTCTTAAGTAGAAGATGTGAATGTGCTTCCCACTGATCAGCCAGACACGGTTCCCTCGTACATTATTTCAGCTGTTGCGTAAAGATGCTAAATATTTGTCTTCCGTTTTGCCAGCAAGTTAGTGTATGTGAACTGGCTAGTAATTGCAACTGTCGAGTAACTCTCAATGTACATAGATTTGATGTAAAGGCTAGTTATATATTTCCCTTTTGTAATGTTCCTAAGATTTATTAATACAGTTGTACGTTATTTGATGATTTGACTTCATGCTTTTTTAGTGAGGCTAGATAATACTTGCTGTATAAATCTCATTGTTTGTGAGGCAATGACTAAAAAAGGATGTAATTTTTCTGAGTAGTGTAATTTCAATTGTCAGACGTTTTGGAAAGCCAAACTTAATTATGAATACTATTTCACTATTGAAAAGGTCAGTGTTAGTAATTCACACAAATCAGTGCCGTCCCCCTGTCTAGGTCACATGTTTTTTAAAAACATTCAATTTTTCTTAAATGTTTATATTTATCAGCGAAAAGAATTTCATGCACATTTCAAAGTAATACGGCCAGCATTACGCAGCGCTGAGCCTGTAGCAGTATACTTTATTCTTCTTCATGAGATACCAGAACATCTCGCGATCCACCGTTTCTGCTTTAGAGGTAAGGAAATGTTATTTATTTATTATTTGTACAGGGACCAAAGATACCAATTTTGAACAAGGTCAGAGGATTCAGTGCCTTAGATGCCGAATTTATTTTGCAGCGACTGTACTTCTTTATTGGTATTGGGAGTTGCATACTCCAATCAGCTCGAATTTTTTTTTTTTTTTTTTTTTTTTTTTTTTTTTTTTTTTTTTTTTTTTTTTCTAACGGAGGAAGTACCGCACTTGCCGTTACAACACGCTACACTGTAACTCCAGCTTTTTATGCATTACCAGTTCAGGCATTCATTCAGTGTAACACTAAGAAGATTATTTTAAAGAACGTCACACTTTTATTCAATGTATTCCAAAGTAACACATTTATAAAGAGCGTTACAGCATGTACTAGTTAAATATGCGTACAGTATATGTATCGAACAAATCTGCCTGTGGAACACTGAGTGGATACTGTGGCGCTTATGCCACATCCCTTCCCACGATTATTACATTTTTGTTGCTACGTTTTAATGCACAGTATAGGAAGATTTTCCACGGGACGGTAGCGAATAGATAGGGTCACAAGGCAGTCTCATTAGAACGACGAGCCAGATGGTAGTGTAGCGCGAAAACGGCCTGACGAGGAAGAGCCGGATGGATTTCCTTACACTAAAAACTTGTTAATAATAATTGCAATAGCACTCAGTTCCTCAGGAAAAGCTAAATACACATTTCAGTTACTGTCAGTGCTTATTAATGGAAGGGATCGACGAGTCACAATTGCGCCCTGAGAGGGCAGGCACCAGACTGCTATGATAGCTCACTACTAGTTTACGATTGGTTTCCTAGGGGGTAATATATTAATCCGTATATAAAATTTGATCTCATGTAAGGACAGAACAGTTTGTTGAAAAATTTCTCGGGTGGCGTACTTGTGCGATGTTGTGTTAGCCAAGGCAGCTGATGATCGGTTTTAGAGGTAGTATCACCCGGACTTGTGTGAAGCGCAGCTCCTCGTAAAGAGGGAATCAACTGTTAAAGTTGCCACGGAGAACATATTTGCAGGATCTCATGTTGATTGTAAGATCGTGTGAAATATTTTTTTGTGATTTGCGGTGTTCGGGAACTAATGATTTATGACTGGGAATCTTGTTATGCATATTAGCGATAGACTGTCTCTAGAAATCGCCTTACTAATTTTACGATTGGTGAAATAAAATAAAATTAGTTGGCACCCTAACAGTCCACTTACGCTTAGCATTTAAACCTACCCACTTGTCACATTATTATGCACCGTTTATTGCATAAGCGTCAGAGCTCGCGATCGACGGAGAAAAAACCAATTGGGGCAAAATCTACCAGACACGAAGTAAGCAAGTTGGCTACAAATCAGTTATGCGAAGTAGGGGACGGACGCACTAGACTTGCATCTGTAAACCAGAAAGTAGTATCACTGTGCCTCCTCGTGTACATAGTGTGACAGACGATATTTCGAACATTAATTCACCTCTATGTTGTGACAGAGTTACACTTGGCATCCCTGTGCGTGAATGTGCAACTAAAGTGACAGACTACATACTGAACAAGAGCCCTCATGTTATAGTGTAGCAATATTCATCAATCCTATGAGACAGAATAATTTCTGAGTACTTCTTGTCAAGTTTAATTCTTGCGTCACTATACTTTCTCAAACTCTCCGAAACAATTGTATGAAAAACGGCAATTTTAGAGTCTTGCCTAATCTCGAATAAATTTCTCCTTTGGCAAAGAAAGAACCCCTTGTCACGCATTTGTCATGAATGGTCAGATACTTAACTATTGTCTAATGGGGGCCAGTCTTTCCGAGAAATACGTTTAACTTTCCTACAGAAGCTCGTAGCATGAGGACGTTAAAGCTGACACAGGTATCTCACATAGTAAACAGCCACAAATTTGATAATAAAATCAGAATACAGGCACAAACTATACTCCTGACTCGTATCAGGTGAGCAACACATAATAAAATCAATGCCGTACACATGCTAAATGGGGAACGTTAATAACGCAGAGAATAATACGCAAGTCCTTGTTGATCCAAATAAGAATAGAGATTTTATTAGTTAATATGTTCCCAAATTTCTACGTGTTTAATGCATAAGTAATATGATTTCTCTTACGTTCTTTGATTTAAACAGCCAAGTTCAGTGTCTATTAAGTCTAATTACTATCTCTACTTATAACTGACACTGACTCACTCACTTACCGACGCATCATCTCCCAGCCCGGAAGACTAAGGATAGAAACTTGGAATTGGCCGAGGGTATTGACCTTATACTTTACGCGTCGTTTAAGATGGTGTGAAATAGGGGAAGAAGAGTTCTTTTTCAAAATATGCGCTATTTTGGCAATTTTGAAATTGGTATTTAGTTTCTCGGTGAGAAATACGTATTTCAGCATTTTTGGAAATTTAACCTCTACGCAGATGTAATAACGGGTGAAAGATTTTTTGAAAATATACCATTCTTAAAGAACTACTAAAATATTTTTGTAGGTACATGTATGAACATTGGTATCTGAGTTCTTGGTTACAAATAAAAAAAATACGGGTTTCAGTTTTTTGGAAACTCAGCTTCTACGTGGGTGGTATAAGGGATGAGGTCTTTAATGAAAATTTTTATTATGAAAGCATATTTAAAGCTACATCTATTTGAATTTGGCTTCTCAGTTGGAAGGAAAAAATACTTGTTTCACTGTTTTTGGAAATTCAGCCACTGTAGGTTGCAATAGGGATGACAGTTTTTGTGGAAATATTTCACTATGCAAGCATTTTTGAAGTTAAAACTATGAAAATTTGTTTGGCTTATCTGGTAGAGCAACGGCCTTTCCGAAGTGGATACACCGGTTCCAGTCAGGTCACCGAAATTAAGCGCTGTCGGGCGTGGCCGGCACTTGGATAGGTGACCATCCGTGCCGCCATGCGCTGTTGCCATATTTGGGAGTGCACTCAGCCTCGTGATGCCAATTGAGGAGCTACTCGACTGAATAGTAGCGGCTCCTGTCATAGAAAACCATCATAACGACCGGGAGAGTGGTGAGTTGACCACACGCCCCTCCTATCCGCATTCTCAGCTGAGGATGACACGGCGGTCGGATGGCCCGATGGGCCACTTGTGACCTAAAGACGGAGTGCTTCTCTGTTAGAAATAAAAAGTAGACATATCACTGGTTTTGGAGATTCAGTAACTAAAGGTGTGAAATAGGGAGTGAAACTTTTCATGAAAACATTTCAGTGCGAAAGCATTTTAAAGCTAAATCTTCGGAAATTAGTCATTGGCTTCTCGGTTGTAAATAAAAAAATGCGTGTTTTGTTGTGTTGGCTGAAGAGCCAACAGCGTGTTACTAGAGGAGGCCGAAATACACGCGTTTTAGCTCACGCAGGCTGGCGTGAGGAAGGATGAACTATACTGACGTGAGGTCTGGAACATGACAAGGAATGAGAATTCAGAGAGCGGACTTAATTAGTTTCATACTTAACTTTAATCCATTAATGATGAACGTCGCTCTTGACGGTACATGATTCACAATACTACCTGTTAGTAACTGCTAGGTCGTAGCAAATGACGTAGCTGAAGGCAATGCTAAACTGTCGTCTCGGTAAATGAGAGCATATGTAGACAGTGAACCATCGCTAGCAAAATCGGCTGTACAACTGGGGCGAGTGCTAGGGAGTCTCTCTAGACTAGACCTGCCGTGTGGCCCCCAATCACTGCAATGGCGACACGCGGGTCCGACGTATACTAACGGACCGCGGCCGATTTAAAGGCTACCACCTAGAAGTGTGGTGTCTGGCGGTGACACCACATGTTTCACTGTTTCTGGAAATTCAGGCCCTAAACGAATGAAATAAGGGGATAAATATTTTTAAGAAAATACATCGTTATATTAAAAAAAATTAAAGCTAACTCTATGAACACTGGTATTTCAGTTCTCAGATATAAAGACATGTGTATTATGGAAACATCACCACAAAAAAGCAAAAGACATAATTAACAAAATTTTTGGACTCCAGCTACTTGCTCGCTTTTTGGTCAGAAGTACGTTGGAAAAGGACCATGCTTCTGCGACCTTAATTAGCGTGAACTATTTAGAAATTGTTACAATTTGTGAGCAACGTAAAAATTCGATTACAGAAGAAAAAAAAGAAAGTCTATCAAGGCCATACAGCCTATTCGAGCGAAGCAGCGGGCCCTAAGTTAGTGTTTCAGTAACAGTAATGTTCAGTGTATCTGGTACAATAACAACACTACGAAGAAATAACGAAAGAAAATTCCATTATATTGTACAATGCTGTGGTATTTCCTATAAAAGCTAACCACAATGATGTCACCTTTACATCAATACCGGCGGAACTCCACCTGTCCGAAGATGTATCCTTATGAGGTCACCTGCAAAATATAGTACGACTTTTCTAGAACGGCTTACGTCCGTCGACAGACAGCCGTACACACATACGTGGTTCTCCTTGTGTTAAATTTTTATGTTTCTCTTTTCCGCAGGGTCACGTTGTAGTAAAGTGTGAGAGAGAACTCTATGTGGGCGTTTTATTTTGATCTAAGGTTGCTAATTGCACGCTGGGCAGGGGACGCCGCTCCCCGCACGGGTTGCTGCGTAACAGCGGTCACAAACCGGCACCCGCCTCGGATGGAAGGCCGACGGCAGCTCCAGTATATAAGCTGGTCGCGGGGCCGGTGCGGCGATTCACATTTCAGCCGGTTCCGCCACCATGTTCCGCCTTCTGGTGAGTCAGAGTATGTGTATATGTGTGTCCGTGTGCGTGAGTCGCCTGTCCTACTGGCACGGTGACCACCTCTGCATATTACTGTGAGTGTTCTCTGTTAAGGGGGCCGACTTGGAGCAGGAGAGGCACCACAGGACATTTTAATTTCCACTGTGTATACTTTTACAAATAAATTCATAAAACTTTGTCAGCACGACCACGAAGGATTCAGAATTCACACTCTTGGCAGTGGAACTTCGAAAAAATAATAACGAAATAATTTTTTTACATGTGAAATTTCATCATTTTTTTCTTATTAATGGCAGCGTTTGTTGCTACAGGTACACTTTTCTTCATAAGTAAGACAGATCGTTCGATGAACTTTGCACAGCATACAATCCATACTTAAAGGTGTATGAAACTCTAGATTTTCCAAATCTATTAAAACTGTGGTAAAAATTGAGATAAATAACTATAAAATTTGTGTTTTTTCTAGTCATGGAGTTTAAAATACAACAGCTCATTAGTTTTTTCATAAATTAAATAAATTCTTGAGTTTCATACACCTGTAAGTATGTTATGTATACTGTGCAAATTTCATTGAAGAATCTCTCTAACTTATGAAGAAAAGTGTACCTATAGCAAGAAATGCAGCCATTAGTAAGTGAAAAACTGATGAAATTTCGCACGATAAGAAATTTATTTTGCTATATTTTCGAACTTCCACTTCAATGAGTGTGAATCCTGAATCCTTTCTGGTGATGCTGACAAAGTTTTACGCATTTATTTGTAAAAGTATAGACACTGGAAATCAAAATGTATTGAGATGCCTCTCCTGTTCCAAGTCGGCCCGTTTGACGTCCTACCCCCCTTAAGACTGGTCATACGTCGGTTGTTTTTATTTTTATTAATCATTCTCTACTTAGAACGAGCTAGTCGAGTAGCGATCCATGTTAGTCAGTGACTATCCAGCCAAATATCGCCGAGTTGGTAGTTGGGCAGTGGGAGTCCCAGTTGGGAATACACTGAAGCGACGTCTTAGGATACCTCCTAATATTGTGCCGGACCTACTTTTGCCTAGAGTTGTGCAGCAACTCAACTTGACGTGGGCTCAACAGGTCGTTGGAAATCCCCTGCAGAAATGTTGTGCCATACTGCCTCCGTATCCGTCCATAATTGCGGAAGTTGTGGACGAACTGACCTCTCGATTATGTCCAATAAATATTCGATGGCACTCAAATGGCTGCAAAGGGTTTCCAAGTTAGTGAATGACCGGTTCAGTTGGACCAGAGAATCCAGTCCATTTCATGTAAATACAACCCGTACCATTATGGAACCACCATCATCTTGAAACTTCCTGGAAGATTAAAACTGTGTGCCGGACCTAGACTCGAACTCGGGACCTTTGCCTTTCGCGGGCAGCATAGTTTTAATCTGCCAGGAAGTTTCATATCATCGCCCACTCCGCTGCAGAGTGAAAATCTCATTCTGGAAGCATCCCCCAGGCTGTGGCTAAGCCATGTCTCCTTAATATCCTTTCTTTCAGGAGTGCTAGTTCTGCAATGTTCGCAGGAGAGCTTCTGTAAAGTTTGGAAGGTAGGAGACGAGGTACTGGCAGAAGTAAAGCTGTGAGGAGGGGCGTGAGTCGTGCTTGGGTACCTCAGTTGGCAGAGCACTAGCCTGCGAAAGGCAAAGGTCCCGAGTTCGAGTCTCGGTCCGGCACACTGTTTTAATCTACCAGGAAGTTTCATATCAGCGCAGACTCCGCTGCAGAGTGAAAATCTCATTCTGACGCCATCATCTTGTATATGCCTTGTTGACAACTTGGGGCCCAACCGATATGGTCACGAGCCAAGGCGACGCGCTGCAAGCTATGCCGTGCTGTTAGCAAAGATACTCGCGTCGGTCGTCCCCTGCCACAGCTCGTTAATGCCATATTTCGCCGTACTATCCTCACGGATTCGTTCGTCGTACCTCCCACACTGATTTCTGCAGTTATTCACGCAATGTTGCTTGACTGTTAGCACTGACAACTATGCGCAAACGCCGCTGCTCTCGGCCGTTAAGTGAAGACCGTCGGCCACTACGTCGTTCGTGGTGAAGGGTAATGTCTGAAATTTGGTTTCCTCGGCACACTCTTGACATTTTCGATCTGGGAATGTTGAATTCCCCTAACAATTTCCTAAATCGAATGTCCCATTTCTATAGATCCAACTACCAACCCACATTCAAAGTTTGTTGTTTCCTGTCGTGCGGCTTTAATCACATCAGAAATATTTTCACATGAATCACCTGAGTACAAATGACAGCAACGCCCATCCACTGCCCTTTCATACCTTGTGTACACGATATCACCGCCATCTGTATAGGTACACATCGCAGTCACATGACTTCTGTCATATCATTGTATACAAGGGGTGAAAGTTTCGGAAAATGCCTTAAAACCAAGGAAATCGTCCCGTAAAGCTTAGTCAGAACTGGAAGAAGAGAACTATTTATTATGTAATTCTTGGACAATAAGTCCTACACCAGTACTAAAAAACCTAGATTATGTTAAAGTATAATTTTTAAAGGTGCGCATACAAAGTAAACACGCTCGACAAATGCAGTGTGACTCTGTGTTGTCGTCTAATATATGAGGGCACTAAGAATCCCAGATGAACAACACTCCACAGACAAAATTACTGGTTTTTTACGGATTTTTATGTCTATTTTGCTTCAACAGACCCGTAATATCAGGTAGCTCATGCACATCGTTTTTCATTTCTAAGCCCATTCAACTTTAAATGTCTATTTTACTGAAAACATATTATCTGATCGAAAGTATCCGAACACTTTTCTACTTGGAATCTACGTCTCAATTATTTGTTGGATGTATTCCAGTCTGCGTTCCCCTACAGCTTATAACCTCTACACTCCCCCTAGTACGATGCAAGTTATTCACTGATGTATTTACAGAAGTCCTATTATCCTATCACTTCTTCTTGTCGGCATTTTCCATATATTTCTTTTCGCAGGTCTGAGGTGTCTTGTCAAGGTCAGTCAGGGTCCCTCCCGTAGGAGGCACGAGTCCTCCCTCGGGCATGGGTGTGTGTTGTCTTTAGCGTAAGTTAGTTTTAGTTAGACGTAGTGCGTAAGCTTAGGGACCGATGACCTCAGCAGTTCGGTCCCATAAGACCTTACCACAAATTTCCAATTTTCCTTTTGTAACCATTTCTCATTCCTCACATCATCAGTACATCTAATTCGTCTGTACCACCTCATTTCAAATGCTTGTATTGTCTTCTGTTCTGGTTTTCCCACACGCCATTGATTACCATCATATAACGCTGCGCTCCTAACAAACATTCTTAAAAATTTCTCCCTCAAATTAAGGCCTATGTTTGATACCAGAAGACTTATCTTGACCAGGAATGCCTTCTTTCCACTAGTAGTCAGTTTTTTATGTCCATATTGCAACGTCCATCATGGTCTATTTTGCTACCTAGATAGTAGAGTTCCTTGACCTCGTCTACTTCGTGTTCCCCAATTTTGATGTTCTCATTTCCGCTACTTCCCATGGCTGCCGTTCTTATTCGGTTCACACTCAATCCACATTCTGTACTCATTACTCTGTTCATTCCATTCAACAGATCCTGTAATTTTTTACTTTCACTAAGGATACCAGCGTTATCATTTATATCCTTTCGCCTTGAATTTTAACCCCGCTTTAGAACCTTCCGTTTATTTCCGTTATTGCTTCTTCGATGTTTAGACTGAACAGAAGGGCCAAAAGACTACACGCCTGTCTTGCACCCTTTTCAACCAGAACACTTCGTTCTTTGTCTTCCTCTCTTATTGTTCCCTGTTGGTTTTTGTACATATTGTATATTATCGGTATTTCCCTATAGCTATATTTGTCAGAATTTCGAACATCTAACACCATTTTACACTGTGTACCGTATTTTATATTTCGATGTCTGGAGAACGTTAACTGTCCTCATGTATAGTGCCAACAGTGAAGGAGGGAGGAGACGGCGTTACGATATGGGGGTATTTATCGTGGTTTGGTGTGGTCTCCTTATTGCGCTTAGGAAAACGCTAAATGCCGAAGGATGTAAACACACATTACAGCATTGCCATGAGCATGACTTTTTATATTGCTTCAGTCTTGCTTCCAGAGACCACACCAAACCACGATAAATACCCCCATATCGTAACGCTGTCTCCTCCCTCCATCACTGTTTGCACTATACATGAGGACAGTTAACGTTCTCCAGACATCGAACTATAAAATACGGTACACAATGTAAAATGGCGTTAGAAGTTCGAAATTCTGACAAATATAGGTTTAGTGTTGAAGGGTTGGCAGAAATGTGCACAGCAGGAGAGTTCAAAAAATGCAGTGGAAGAGCAGTACAGTGACACTGTGCTGAGCGTTCTTGCTCGGACGGCAATCACATCACAATAGTGCTGCACGCTTAAGGATCGCTGAAGTCTTGTATGTTTGATGTGGTACGTTTCGGTGACCGCATTTTTCCCTGTAGGGAAGTTATTTATACAATTACAGTGGAACTGGGTTAAAGCCGAATATATCATTATTACGTTGTTATTCTGGGACAGACCACAGGCCTCTGGTACCAAAATATTCCGAAAATACTCCTGAACAACCTCCGAAATTTCCTCAGCGGTATTCCGTTTAACCCTATACATGAAGTCAAATAGTGAATGATCGAGGGTTCTTTAGTATCAGCAATTGCTATATGCCGATGTTTACCTCTCTGCTGTAAGCTCCGTCCGTGGAATACATCTTCTGGGGAATTTACTTATTGTTCCACAATCCTCTTCAGCTGTTGTCGTTAACGTTCTCAGAATACTTTCGTGTTGCTGCAAGCCTGATAAAGGGTGGACAGTATAAGAAGAAAATCTTACGGGCTGTTTCAGTGTAATAATGAGATTTCTGAAGCGGAATCAAGGAATGGGCATATAATATAGCCTTCTTCGTGTTAGTGTGCACCATAACAGTTCACTTTTAGAAACTGCAAATTTAGGGTCTCGCTGGAAATGCTTCCGTTTATTGTAACCCCTGCTATTGGACAGAAGCCTATTTAATTAACCCTCTACAGGAAGGGCAAAAGGAAGTCCTAATTAACGACGCTGTAGCACATGTTACCAAACGTGTAGAATGCATTAGGCGTTGTTGGATTATTTATTTTTATCTGCTGCAGATGTAGAGAACAGAAATTGAACTGATCGTTACAACGTAATAGGATAAACATATAAATAGAACATTTTCAAACTGTGTGAATACTTCTTAAGTAGCTGCTTTAGCATAATATAGCTAGCAGAAAATATTAATTTTTATGACCTAATAACAAAGTATGTAAGTCAAAATCGTTTTTACTTTATGTGGTGGAACGCATAATAATATTTGAGCGAAAGACGACCCATTCATTAAACGTTGTCAGCCAAGGTCCATTTGAGCATACTAGTATTGAGATTCACTGCACAGTGTACGATGAATAAAAAACTACGGCGCTGTAGGGATGCCATTTGGGCCCTTCATGCAGGTAACTCACAACTTTTCTAGAGCTCAGCAACATCAATAAGTGGCATAACACCACTATTTCTGAGTGATTTCTGTTAGAGGAATGACTGCTGGCAGATGTAGCTCTCCGTACGTCCGCTGTTTATTCATGATTATCTGTAGAATGGAACACTAGCTCGCCCCATATCCAGATCCTTGTCTCAAACTTGCCTTCTGAGCATAGCGGCACACGACCGCCACTAGCGTTCTCTCTTCATCAACATACATTTTTATGATACACGCGGGCAGACTGCTAACACAGTCATTGTTCTCAGTCTGTCCCATATTCTCCTTGCCAAATTTGTGTGTGTCATTAACAAAACTTCTAAAAAGCGTATTACGACAGATATTAATAATTATCGACCCATTTCACTATTAACGTTCTTCTCAAAATTTTTCGAAAGGTTATCCATTTGAAAATAATTAAAATCTGCAAATTTGACATCACACGACTCGAATTCCGGATATCGGGAGTGTTCCCTCCGTTTTGCCTATCGTGATTTAAAAATCTTTAAATGGAAAAACTTCTCCAATATGGTTTATTATCTAACTAAAGCATTCAGAATTTCGAAAAATATAAAATTTTATTACACATTTACAATAATGCTTCTTTGTGACGATGGACTTACATAACTAATTACAGAACCTAACATGTATTTATCTTCATAATGAACAAACAGGTTATATTCTTCCCTCACTACAAAGAAAATTGTAATTCACTACGCATTAACATAGTCACTCATTAACAACCAAAATGTCCAATCACATTGCGAAGTTTTCTGAACTATTCGTGTTAGCTTTTTGAAGTGCGTATGCGTGATAGTGTATCTGCAGTCTAAATAACGCAATACAGAAACTTCACTGTGACGTCACACGCAAGGCTGGAGTTACATTCGCAGAAGCGTGATACGTTTGCGATCATTTGAATTTTACACCGTAATTTGCAGAATATGTCCATTCTTTTAAGATCCAACAGATGTCTTCCTACTGTGATAACATACAATATGTGATCTAATGTATCCGGACACTTGGCTTAAAATGACTTACAAGTTCATGGCGCCCTCCATCAGTAATTCTGGAATTCAACATGGTGTCGGCACACCCTTAGCCTCGATGAAAGCTTCCACTCTCGCAAGCATACGTTCAGTCAGATGATGGCAGGCTTCTTGGGGAATGGCAGCCCATTCTTCACGAAGTGCTGCGCTGAGGAGGAGTATCGATGTCGGTCGGTGAGGCCTGGCGTTCCAAAATTTCCCAAAGGTGTTCTACAGTATTCATGTCAGGACCCTGTGCAGGCCAGTCCTTTACAGGGATGTTATTGCCGTGTAACCATTCCACCACAGGCAGTGCACTATGTACAGGTGCTCGATCGCGTTGAAAGATGCCATTGCCATCCCCGAATTGCTCTTCAAGAGTGGGAAACAGGAAGGTGCTTAAAACATCAATGTAAGCCTGTGCTGTGATAGTGCCACGCAAAACAAAAAGGGGTGCAAGCCTCCTCCATGAAAAAGATGACCACACCATAACACCACCACCGCCTCCGAATTCTACTGTTGGCACTACACACGCTGGCAGGTGAGGTTCACCGGGCATTCGCCATACCCACACCCTGCACATCGGTTCACCACATTCGTCAATCCACACAAAATTTTTCCACTGTTCAGTAGTCCAATGTTTACGCTCCTTACACCAAGCGAGGCATCGGTTAGCATTTGCAGGCGCGATGTGTGGCTTATGAGCAGCCGCTCGACCATAAAATCCAAGTTTTCTCACCTCTAGCCTAACTGTCACAGTAGTTGCAATGGATTCTGATGCAGTTTGGAATTCCTGTGTGATGGTCTGGGTAAATGTCTGCCTACAACACATTTCAGACATATAACACAAGTGACATCCAATCACCTGACCGCATTCGAAGTCCTTGAGCCGGCCTTGGGGCCGAGCGGTTCTAGGAGCTTCAGTCCGGAACTGCGCTGCTGCTACTGTTGCAGATTCGAATACGGCCTCGGGCATGGATGTGTGTGATGTCCTTAGGTTAGTTAGGTTTAAGTAGTTCTACGTCTAAGGGACTGATGACCTCCGCTGTCAAGTCCCATAGTGCTTATAGCCATTTGAACCATTGGAAGTCCATGATTTCCTCGGAGTGTCCCATTCTGCTCTCTCACGATGTCTAATGGTCACTGATATGGACTAATAAGGAGTTGCAGGTGAAGTTATTCTTTGAAGTGTTTATTGGCTAATAAAATACACTATTTTAAAGAAATTCGGTCATTAATTTTTCATGTGATAACAGAGTTATGTTAGGTGGTGCATCGCAGTTGGGATAATGAATTTCAGAAGTCGTAGGATAATATGCAAAACTTGACAGGCAGATTGTCACCGTTATTTGGCCACACTTTTCTTCCATTTTGTATTTCTTAAATTTAATTTGACTGTTTAACTTCACGACACTGATAGAAGTAAACGAAATAATTTGTGGCGAGTCTCACTCTCATAAAAGCACTTCCTCTGAAAATAAAATTTCTCAGTTCGAGACTCATAATAACAATATTTTAATGTTAAATAGATATAGTATCAATACATTAATATTACTTATCAGAGGGTATAGATGGTCAGATATAGTGACAAACAAAGATGTTAAAACTGCTGAGTAATATAGCTTCCTTAGGAATGAAGGGTATACATATATTAACACGCTTGGATCAACCTAACATTGCAATGTAGACGATAGTGTAATGAAAAAAAAATGCAAGGAGAGAGCAACGACGAGAATTATTATTAGTAAATACGCCATAGAGAGATGAAGTGGCTAGCTCAGCATCGAGAGAAAAGAAAGAACACATCATTAATTAAAATGATTTCGATGAAAAAAGAGAGACGAAATCAGGTTTGGTAATTTAGCGGTTAGCAACTGAAATGGTGTTACGCTTGTATTATGTTGGTGATGTCATTGAGTGACAAGGAACTTATGTCAATCAGTGAAGCAGCTAAGAAAAACGTAAAAACGTTACATAAAGAGCCTCGGAAATAAACATGTACGTTATTTTATGCCGTTTGCCACCTTTGGTCCTCCAGACTATTTTCCTAGCATCTGTGCATCTGTGCAGTTAAGCCGAGCGGGATTAGCCGAACGGTCAGGGGCGCTGCATTCATGGACTGTGTGGCTGGTCCCGGCGGAGGTTCGAGTCATCCCTTGGGCTTGGGTGTGTGTGTTTGTCCTTAGGATAATTTGGGTTAAGTAATATGTAAGCTTAGGGACTGATGACCTTATCAGTTAAGTCCCATAAGATTTCACACATTTTGTGCAGATATGGTCCGAGTGGTACTGCACATTATTCCTGTCAATAACTTGGACTGTTAAGATGTTAAGCCGATTGTTCAATATTTCTCGAACTTAACTGCTCTTGCTACCTCCGGAATTGTGTGGATGGTTGTGATTTTTTTGACTCCTTGAATCTTCATAACAAAGGTGTTGGTAAAACTATGAGGCTGGTGCATAAGTCATAACGTTTTTGTTTTTTGTTTGTAATTTTTCTGATTGCAGTTCACGGTCCCTATTTGAGTTTATATATTATCATTTGGAATTAGTCATTTGAGATCTGCACTTTGTAAAATGGATTGTCAAGTGGAGAAATCGCAACATTTCCGACATATTGTTCTGTTTTAGTTCAGTAGAAGGATGACAGCAGCGGAGGCAAGCAAAAACATTTTCGCCGTGTATTGGAATAATGCGACAGGACAGAGGACGGCAAGAAAATGGTTTTCTCGTTTTAAGTAGAATCGTTTTTCACATTCAGAATGATTTTTGTTGTTTGAAGTAGATAGTTTAAACGAAATAATCCAAAATTATTCACCTCAGTGTACTCAAGAACTGGGTCATTACACCATCGTCCAACATTTTCATGCAATGCATGCAATCGGGTGTATGGGTGCCGCATGCCACAAGCCAAAGTCACGTCAGCAGGTGACCATGTTTACATATCTGCTTGCGCGCCACCAACTGGCTGGTGAACAACGCCTACCATTCCTACCCTCTATCGTTACTGGTGACGAGAAATGGTATTTTTATACTAATACAAGGAAAAGGAACGAATGGTTGAGATCAAATAAAGGAGTAGTTCCCCGTACAAAGACCTGCCCGCATCCAAAAAACATAATGTTATGCAGTTGGTGGAGCAGTGACCGTGTGGTGTACTACAATCTGAGTTGCCCAAGGGGTATCTCAGTGCAGACATTTATTGTCGACAACTAAGGCGTCATGCAGACGCAATCAGAGAACAGCGACAAGGAAGATTGCGTGAAGTGATGCTACTCCACGATAAGGGCCGCCCACATTCTGCTAGACTGACAAAAAACGCTATACAAGAGTTTGGTTGGGAAGTCATTCCGCAAAAACTTTATTCACCTGATCCTGCGCCCTCAGATTTTCATTTGTACCACTGTCTGTCGAACAAACTTCAAGGAACTTCCTTCCCAGGCGAAAATTCGCTACGAAGATGGCTCGGCGATGATTTCTTCAGTCGCGGAGTCGGAAAGTTACTGCAGCGTTGGCAGACTACTTTACACTGAAGAGCAAAAGAAACTGGTGTACCTGCCTAATATCGTGTAGGGCCCCCGCGAGCACGCAGAAGTGCCGCAACACGAAGTGACATGGGCTCGACTAATGTCTGAAGCAGTGCTGGAGGGATTTACACCTTCATTCCTGCTTGGCGATTCATAGATCCGTAAGAGGGGGTGGAGATCTGTTCTGAACAGCACATTGCAAGGCATCCCAGATATGCTCAATAATGTTCGTGTGTAGGGAGTTTGGTAGCCAGCGGAAGTAAAATCGGAAGAGTATTCCTGGAACCACTCTGTAGCAATTCTGGATGTGTGGGGTGTCGCATTGTCCTGCTGGAATTGTCCAAGTCTGTCAGAATGGACAATGGACATGAATGGATGCAGGTGATCAAACAGGATACTTACGTACGTGTCACCTGTCAGAGTCGTATCTAGACGTATCAGTGGCCCCATATCACTCTAACTGCACACGCCCCGTTTCAGAGCCTCCACCAGCTTGAACAGTCCCCTACTGACATGCAGGGTCCATGGATTCATGAGGTTGTCTCCATACTCGTGAACGTCCATCCGCTCGCTGCAATTTCAAACGAAATTCGTCCAACCAGATAACATGTTTCCCGCCATCAACAGTCCAATGTCGGTGTTGACGGGCCCAGGCGAGGCGTGAGGCTTAGAGCCGTGCACACATCAAGGGCACACGAGTGTACCTTCGGCCCCGAAGGCCCGTATCGATGATGTTTCTGTGAATGATTCGCACGGTGACACTTGTTGACAGTCCAGCATTGAAATCTGCATCAGCGTAAGGCTTGCACTACTGTCACGTTTAACGATTCTCTTTAGTCGTCGTTGGTTCCGATCATGCAGGACCTTTCTCCAGCCATAGCGATATTGGAGATTTGATCTTTTACCGGATTCCTGATATTCACGGTACGCTGGTGAAATAGTCGCACTGGAAAACCCCCACTTGATCGGCTACCTCGGATGCGTTGTGTCCTATCGCTCGTGCACCGACTGTAACACCACTCTCAAACTCACTTAAATCTTGATATCCTGCCATTGTAGCAGCAGTAATTTATCTAACAACTGTGACAGAAACGTTGTCTCATCCAGGTGTTGCCAACCGCAGCGCCGTATTCTGGCTGATTACATATCTCTGTATATGAATACCCATTCCTATATCAGTTTCTTTGGCGCTTCAGTGTAAATAGTGAAGAACGTATATTACTGATGACTTATGTCTCTGTTATACGTAGTTTTTGTGTTTCTTAAACTTATGGGAACGCTACGAACTTATGCACGAACCTAATATTTTCTTTTTTGGGTGGTGAGTATCTGGTTAAAAAATTAAGTACACTAGTGGCCATTAAAATTGCTACACCAAGAAGAAATGCAGATGGTAAACAGGTATTCATTGGAGAGATATATTACACTGGAACTGACATGTGATTACATTTTCAGGCAATTTGGGTGCATAGATCCTGAGAAATCAGTACCCAGAACAACCATCTCTGGCCGTACTAATGGCCTTGACACGCCTGTGCATTGAGTCAAACAGAGCTTGGATGGCGTGTACAGGTACAGCCGCCCACGCAGCCTCAACACGATACCACAGTTGATCAAGAGTAGTGACTGGCGTATTGTGACGAGCCAGCTGCTCGACCACCATTGACCAGACGTTTTCAGTTGGTGAGCGATCTGGAGCATGTGCTGGCCAGGGCAGCAGTCGAACATCATCTGTATACAGAAAGGCCCGTACAGGACCCTCAACATGCGGTCGTGCATTAGCCTGCTGAAATGTAAGGTTTCACTGGGATCGAATGAAGGCTAGAGCCACTGGTCGTAACACATCTGAAATGTAACGTCCACTATTCAAAGTGCCGTCAATGCGAACAAGAGGTGACCGAGACGTGTAACCAATGGCACCCCATACCATCACGCCGGGTGATAAACCAGTATGGCGATGACGAATACACGCTTCCAATGTGCGTTCACCGCGATGTCGCCAAACACGGATGCGACCATCACGATGCTGTAAACAGAATCTGGATTCATCCGGAAAAATGACGTTTTGCCATTCGTGCACCCAGGTTCGTCGTTGAGTACACCATCGCTGGCGCTCCTGTCTGATGCAGAGTCAAGGGTAACCGCAGCCATGGTCTCCGAGCTGATAGTCCATGCTGCTGCAAACGTCGTCGAACTGTTCGTGCAGATGGTTGTTGTCTGTTGACTCAGGGATCGAGACGTGGCTGCACGATCCATCACAGCCATGCGGATAAGATGCCTGTCATCTCGACTGCTAGTGATACGAGGCCGTTGGGATCCAGCACGGCGTTCCGTATTACCCTCCTGAACTCACCGATTCCATATTCTGCTAACAGTCACTGGATCTCGACCAACGCGAGCAGCAATGTCGTGATACTATAATCCGCAATCGCGATAGGCTACGATCGAACCTTTATCAAACACGGAAACGTGATGGTACGCATTTCTCCTCCTTACACGAGGCATCGCAACAACGTTTCACCAGACAACGCCGGTCAACCGCTGTTTGTGTATGAGAAATCGGTTGGAAAGTTTCCGCATGACAGCACTTTGAAGGGGTGTCGCCACCGGTGCCAACCTTGTGTGAATGCCCTGAATAGCTAATCATTTGCATATCACAGCATCTTCTTCCTGGCGGATAAATTTCGCGTATGTAGCACGTTATCTTCGCGGTGTAGCAGTTTTAATCGCCAGTAGTGTAATATAAATTTTGAGACAATGTAACTTGCAATATAATCACGAAATGTGGTGAGACTGAGCGTTGCCTACGCCGTCATGTTGCAGCTGTTGTTCCTGGCGCTGGTGCTGTCGGCGGTGTTGAGCGTCGAGGCTGCCGGCTATGGATACAGGCGCGGCGGCTACTACGGCCGCGGCTATGGCGGCTACGGCGGCTACAGGCGTGGCGGCGGTTACTACAGACACGGCTAGCCGCACCTCCACAACACCTGCTGCACCGACACCTCCCTGGAGGACGGCTGCGCCACCAACAACGTAGTTACAGAAACAATCTCCTAGCTGCACGTATATCAGTGTCCACAAGCTACTTCCATTTCATTCCTTGTAGATGACTGAACAAGAAATGATTTGCTAAGTGCAACCAAAGGTTACAGATCAGCTTATCTGTCAATTACGTTTGGTCAATACTCACCCATTATGACAGTCAACTGTCGAAGAAATATATAAATGTTTTACATCTAGTATGTAGCAGATATGTAGCTCCAATGTAACAGTTAATTTATAAAAATAAAACAGATTCAAAGATGGTTTAATAAAAATCTTTGCATCTCATACAGTGCCTCTCCTTTCTGAATTATACCTGTGTCAGAGGGATATCTTCTCACATATAACTGACGTAAATATTCAGATTATATAACATTCATTCCACAGTCGAACAAGTAAGCTACGAGGGCGAGTCAAATGAAAACCTTAAATATTTTTTGAGTATTAGTTATTGTGGAAAAGTAGTACAAAGTTGTATCACGTTTCAACATAATCTCCCCCATGCTCATTGCAAGTCCTCCAGCGCTTACAAAGTCCATAAATTCCTTTAAAAAAAATTCTTTTGGTAGTCTGCGCAACTACTCATGAACCATGTGGCGTACCTCTTCATCAGAACGGCACTTATTTCCTCTTTGAGTGGTCCAAATACATGGAAATCAGTTGGGGCAAGGTCTGGTGAGTATGGTGGATGAGGAAGACACTCAAAATGCAAGTCTGTTGTACGGGTAGTGTGGGGCCTTGCATTGTCATCTTGCGAAAGGACGCTTGCTGACAGCAATCCACGTCTCTTTGATTTGATTGCAGGCCGCAGATGATTTGTGTATGTTGCACTGGTGACAGCGGTCCCTCTAGGGGTGTAATGCTCCTAAATGACGAATTTTTTGTCCCAAAAGAGAGCCAACATAACCCTCCCTGCTGATGGTTCAGTTCGAAACTTTGAAAGAAGACTGTTAATGAAGTAAAAGATCCACGCAGTGAACACCAAATGAACAAGCTACTGCTTGTCTTTCTGATCTAGACTGCCATAAAAATGCTAAGGAATTGTTAATAAGAAATCAGGGAGAAGTTGTAGTCTAATTCATAATCGATTTATTGATCTTAAACAAGACAAGACAACAAAATCATTAAAGAAAAATATTTATTTAACAAAAGCCTTACTAAAATGGGATCTATGGTGGACAAAGTTATCTGCTGGGGATCGACACACAACACTAACGAGAACACTACTCGCTCTATCTCACTTCCTGCACGTGAATGCAGGTTACGGCATCAAACTACACCATCACCAAGCATTTATATTCTACCATACAAAAAATACGAAAAATATGGTTCGAAAGAACAGAGTGCTGAGAAGTAGATATTATAGCCGTACGTTGCAGCAGCGAATACTTTACCATCCTACCGGTCAAGGCGGAACACTACAATGCGTTCAGCGACTGAAATCATGGGCGGCGGAAATCTGTTCTTAAATGCGCGTTGCCAAAAAATGCAAGTATGCGGTCTCACTCTCGGTTAATTCAGAACGCAGGTACTTCCCTAAGAGTCTCTGAAACCCTGACGGATTCCAGTGTGCAGATAGAGTCGTTTGCTGGTCTGCCAAACCAATTTGACTCCGTGCCACGACTGTGCATGTTGATATACATCAAATGCTTAGACAGCCGACACAAGACAAATAAGTACACCCACGCGTCACTTGTTGTGACCGAGATGATATAAGCAGTACCTCTGAAGGTTCCGAAGGTGACTGGCACATGCTCTAAGTCACACCCTAGCAAAGGACACAAGTCTCACCGTTTAGATAGAGGCCTGCAGTTCTTTACTAGCGAAGCGCCAGTACAAGAGACTTGTACGAGAGTGCCGAACTCCCTTTCTACCCATTTCCTCATCAGCTTGGTTCCAAAAGCACATTTCTCTTTTTTGACTTCCCCCATTTCCACACAAGCCAATCACGAGCTGAAGCCTGGCATTCTAAGCTCGGTGAATGGTCTTTGCACTGCAAACCGATTTTATCAGAGACTTAAAGTTAATTGGCAGAAAATGGAAAAAAATTCAGCTTCGAGCCATCTTTCCCACACGTTTGTCGTGTCTTTTGCTAACACAATACAGGGTGGAAGCACAGCCCTCCATAAACAGCTTGTTATCTCCCCTGTTGCATCCATTTCAAAGTTTGCAAAGAACAGCCATATATTCGTATTGACAAAACATGTTTTCAAACAGGGTCTGGACGTCTGGGCCCCAGTTTTCCTGTCCCACGGGCATCTGCAGAACGTTTACATTTCTTTTGGCTTCTTTCTCGCTAACAAAGCCTTCAATGTGCTGTCGGTGACCTTTCGGCGCTAGGCCGTAACCCTGGACGTCTGGCGACAAAGCTAATGTGTTTCCTACAATGCAACCACTGCACACAGCCGTCTGGAAATGTCTCTTCATCGTTCCCCAGAAAAAAACGCGCTTTGTCGCCCCACCAATGCCGTGCTTTTACTGTAGTCGTTTAAGTCGGCAACCTGTTACTTTGAACGCAGGTAAAGCTTATTGTATTTCTTTCCCTAGAGCTCGCTGACAAGACCATAAACTGCCGCCCACCATTTCATCACAATGTATGAAGTAAAATCGCCATAGATCGTATTCCCTACACCGAATCAGAAGTGAGAGGGCCCTGCAGTCTCTCAACTTTATTGGTTTTGGTGATGAGGAATGGCGCCATTCCTTGCTTGCTCTCTTTGCTTCTGGTTGGTGAAAGTGAACCCAGGTTTCGTCTCCAGTAACGATTCTTTCAAGGAAGCCATCACCTTCTCGTTCAAAGCGCCAAAGAAGTTCTTCACAAGCATCAACACGTCATTCTCTCATTTCAGGAGTCAGCTGCCGTGGCACCTATCTTGCAGACACTTTGTGAAACTGGAGCGCATCATACACATCATGCTGACCAATGACTAATCTGTAAACATGCTGCAATGTCATTTAGTGTCACTCGACGGTTTTCCTTCACTATGGCTTCAACTGCTGCAATGCGAACTTCCTATTCCATTCGTAGCCTTGCTGCTGTGACAAACATGCATCATCGCACTGAATCTTCATTCGTCGATGAATTTCAATAGGTTTCACACCTTCACTACGCAAAATCCGAATAACAGAACGCTGTTCTTCCATGGTGCAAGTCGCAAGTGGGGTGGCCATCTTTATACTGTTACTGCTACGGTATGTGTGTATCTGCACTATGCTGCCACCTGCAGGCCATTCTTCATGCTGTTTGTAGCACACTTACCAACTTACAGGATTACGGCGCGACATTTCCATTTGTTATTACAAATTTAAGGTTTTCATTTGAGTCGCCCTCGTAGGTGGCCTATATTCAGATTTGGAAATACAAACTGAGTGTATTTTTAATCAGTTCGTTTAATGTTGCGACGTCAGTATGGCCGTTAGCGATTCCCTTACGCTACAGGTATTTTTCTTAATATTTTTTCTTGTGGGAAGGGAGGAAGGGGGAGGGGTTCGAGGGAAATCCATTACAGAATACTCCGTCCATCCTGGAATTCTCCCGATCTTTTGTTAATAGAAATACTGAGCCAGAATTTAAATTTAGTTCTCCCTCATTTCCTAATGTGGATGAAGCACCTAAGAGAAATTGTACATAATTTCTTTATATACCTGTGGTCCTGTGGTTATCAACTATACAAGAAAGTCAAGCACCCAGAAGACATGGTCCGATGTCAATGTAACACATACACACCATAGAATGATACCGGTGTGTAAACAATTAGAAACGCAGTTCTGTGTGGCAGGCAGAACTGCCACTTAGTGTTCTTCGTGTTTGGTATTGTCACCAGGCCCGGTAAGGCATACAGTGGGTTTGGATAGCGTCAGACACAGAGTGATCACTGTGAAGGATGCAGATATGAGGCGGCGTAATCAGTGCCTGTCAGTGTGACAGAAGCCTCATCTTTGGTTCCCATTTGGCCTGTTGGACGATCGTCCAATATCCAGATTTGTGGGTCCTACGGATGTGACAGTGGCCCATTGTTTTAGCCTATTGGATCCCGAGGGCAGGCATAGTCTTCGTCAATTTCCAGTCCAACGCGTCTCACCAACATTAGGGATGACCACAGTATTGTGCAGCAAGCATGTCACAAAATCTTCACAGCTGTGCCTGTCATTCTGAATATTCTCTATCATACCACATCATTGGCCGGGGACTTGCAATAACCGGACTACTGAATTACCGTTCCACGTGTAGATTGCTGTTAACATTGCAACACACACGGCTACCTTTGGAATGGTGCCTGGACTTGGCAGTATGGACTGCGGACGGATGGCTTTCCATTGTGTGCGGCAATGAATATCTGTCTTCAACTCTTCAGACGACCGTCGACCTTTGAGTATGGTGGCTAACTGGTAAAAGATCACATTTTTCCAACATTTTGGAGACGCGTATGTCTTACTCCCTTGTTATTGTGTGTGGACTCTGGCAGGATAACGATACATCATGGACAACCTGCGTCCTCATGTGTTACCCCTCAGGCGATAGTAGACTACTGTAGTGCCATTTTACAACAGTACAATGCTCGTGGTACGTATCTGCTTGGGGTTCAGGTATTCCTCTGGCAAGCAAGACGACCAGATGTCCCTTATTAAATGTATGGGACTACCTCAGATGTCAATTCTGTCACAGTGTCCAGGATATGAAATACCGGTCACAATAGTTATGGTACAGATTTCCTCACGAGATGACCAACATCTTTGTCACACCCTTCCCAAATGGATCAGTGCATGCATTAAGGTGAGAGGGGGCTCTACGTCATACTGATAAGCAAACGTGTGCCGCCAAGTTATTTGCAAATTTGACTCGATTTTGTAGACACTGTGAGAACATTACATACCCTCGCACCAGAAGAAGTTTCATTTGCTTCCCCCTCCGCTTCTGCCTGCTCCACTTCTTTTTGTCAGGGATACATAATTTTAGTGGCGATCTGTAGGTGACGTTCGACAAAAAATGCATCTTGAAGTGTCAAACCTGAAACAGTAATTTGCAACAAAAATCAACTTTTGAAGTTGCAGTTATTCTTTTTGAGAATGTCATATCAGATTTCTATAGATTGTAAGAAATAATTTCAGGAACAAACAATAAAAATTCCTTTTATGCAGCTTTAACCAACCATAAAATACAATGTCGAATAAAACAAAAAGCGTATATCGAATTCAAAATGTGTGCTACAACTAAATACTTTGCAGTGATGAAACCACATAAAGTACATTTTTACATATATGGAAAGGTATATATGAGACAGTGTATCGAATCTAATCAGAAAAAGAACAGCATTAAGAAAACGAAAAACGTGTGAAATCTGTCAGTGTTTTTGAGCTCCAATGTAACGTTAATGGGCAGGACTCCATATTCTACACTGATGAGCCAAAACATTATGACCACCTTCTTAGTATCTTGTTTGTCCGTCTTTGGAACGAGATACATCACTGATTCCACGTATCAGGAATCTGACAGTTTTTTGGTAGCTTTGTGGAGATATGTGTCATTATATGTCTATGCACTGGTCATGTAATTCGAGTAAATAACGAGCCGTTGATTTACGTACGCCATGATGGTGTCCGATAGCGAACCAGATGGGTTCCATAGGAGATACATCAAGCGAATTTGGTCTCCGAGATATCAACGTGAATTCACTATAACGCGCGTCAAACCTCTGTAGAACGATTATGGCTAAGAGATGCGGACAGTTGCACCGCTGAAAGATATCACCGTGAGGGAAGACATCAAGCATGAAGGGATGCAGGTAGTTTGTAGCTGTCAGTGTGTCTTCGATTACATCCACAGGTCACATGCAACTGCAGGAGAATGTCACGAATAGCATAATACTGCCCCACCCGCCCGCGTCCATGGCGCGTTGCACGTTTCGAGCCGCCGTTCACCTTGATTACGGCGTTTGTTGAGACGACCACTGATGATCATGATGATGTTTGGTTTGTGGGATGCTCAACTACGCGCTTATCAGCGCTCGTACAAAGTATCACATCACTAATGATGATGAAATGACGAGGACAACATAAACACCCAGTATCTAGGCAGAGAAAATCCCCAACCCATCCTGGGATCGAACCCTGGACCCCGAGATCCAAAGGCGGCACAGGTAGTCCCTAGGCCACGAGCTGCGAACACGACCATCGACCTCGTATAGCAAAGTTGTGATTCATCCAAAGACCCGACACTTTTCCACTGATCGACGATAAAATCCCCATGGTCCCGTGCCCTCTGAAATCGTAATTGACGATGTCATTGCGTCAAAACTTGAATACGTAGAAGTGGTCAGCTGCGGAGCTCCATGTCAACAACGTAAGATGAATGATGTGCTCCAAAACACTTACGCTTGCTCCAGCATTGTGCTTTTTCGGCAGAGATGCCACAGATCAGCACCTATCCCACTATACAGAGCAGACAAGCCTCCGAACTCCGTGCTCTGTGAAGAGTCGTAGACGTCCAACCATTTAGCACCTAGTGGTAGGTTCAATGTCCTACCTCTTTCCATAGATGCTCACGACAGTAGCACGTGAATATTCGACCAGCTTCGCCGTTTTCGAGATTCTCTCTGAATAATAATAATCTGCCCTTCGTTTAAGTCGCTTATCTCAATGGTTTCCCCCTTTGCAGCCCACATCTTCGCTAGGCTGATACCCCGTCCCGTCTGCTCCGCTTACAAACTTTTGTTATCGCGTCACGTGCGCGCGGTGGGCAATGGTCGTAATGTTTCGGCTCGCCAGTGTAACTTAAACGGCAGAAAATATCTATTTTTTTTCGTTGTTGTTGTTTGAACAACATATAAGCGTGACAAAGCTTTGGAAACAGAAAAACTGCATGGTGAAGTGGAATAGGTAATTTGTAGACGCCGCATCGAGTATAAATCTACCATCACAGGTGTGGATTGAGGCGATGTTCTACGGAAGTCAAAATTTTCAAACTGATGCTGAGGCAAAGTTCATAAACTTATACGAAAAATTTACTTGTTTCATTTTTACCTATTATTGACCTAAATGTATCTAAATGATGGTAATAAACAACAGTACCTCAATTACTTGCTCATTTAAATAACTTGTATAAATAAATACAAAAATATTAAATGGTGCAACCACGTAGGCTTTCGCCGACGGTGACATTAAGATTAAAAGTCTTCGGTGTGTTGCGCTGCACCATTTTATAAAATGTGTCATTGTTATAGGTTATATTTAAGGTAGTTAAGGTATTTAATAGTCATGGTTCACTGTAATTCGAGAATAGGAAAAGGGAGAGAAGGAAACATAGTAGGTGAATATGGGTTGGGGCTAAGAAATGAAAGAGGAAGCCGCCTGGTAGAGTTTCGCACAGAGCATAACTTAATCATAGCTAACACTTAGATCAAGAATCATAAGAGAGGTTGTATACGTGGAAGAATCCTAGAGATACTAGAAGGTATCAGATAGATTATATAATGGTAAGACAGAGATTTAGGAAACAGGTTTTAAACTGTAAGACATTTCCAGGGGCAGATAAGGACTCTGCCCACAATCTATTGGTTATGACCTGTAGATTAAAACTGAAGAAACTGCAAAAAGTTGGGAATTTAAGGAGATGGGACCTAGATAAGCTGAAAGAACCAGAGGTTGTACAGAGTTTCAAGGAGAGCATAAGGGAACAATTGACAGGTATGGGGGAAAGAAACACTGTAGAAGAAGAAGGATGAAGTAGTGAAGGCAGCAGAAGATCAAGTAGGTAAAAAGTCGAGGTCTAGTAGAAATCCTTGGGTAACAGAAGAAGTATTGAATTTAACTGATGAAAGGAGAAAATATAAAAATGCAGTAAATGAAGCAAGCAAAAAGGAATATAAACGTCTCAAAATTGAGATCGACAGGAAGTGCAAAATGGCTAAGCAGGGATGGCTAGAGGACAAATGTAAGGATGTAGCGGCTTATCTCACTAGGGGTAAGATAGATACTGCCTACAGGAAAATTAAAGAGACTTTTGGAGAAAAGAGAACCACTTGTATGAATATCAAGTGCTCAGATGGAAGCCCAGTTCTAAGCAAAGAAGGGAAAGCAGAAAGGTGGAAGGAGTATATAGTCTATACAAGAGCGATGTACTTGAGGACAATATTATGGAAATGGAGGAGTATGTAGATGAAGATGAAATGGGAGATACGATACTGCGTGAAGAGTTTGACATAGCACGGAAAGACCAGAGTCGAGACAAGGCCCCGGGAGTAGACAACATTCCATTAGAACTACTGACGGTCTTGGTAGCGCCAGTCCTGACAAAACTCTAGCATCTGGTGAGCAAGATGTATGAGACAGGCGAAATACCCTCATACTTCAAGAAGAATATAATAATTTCAATCCCAAAGATAGCAAGTGTTGACAGATGTGAAAATTACCAAACTAGCAGTTTCATAAGTCACAGCTGCAAAACACGAACATGAATTCTTTACAGATGAATGGAAAAACTAGTAGAAGCCGACCTCGGGGAGGATCAGTTTGGATTCCGTAGAAATGTTGGAACATGTGAGGCAATACTGACCTTACGAATTATCTTAGAAGAAAGATTAAAGAAAGGCAAACCTACGTTTCTAGCATTTGTAGACTTAGAGAAAGCTTTTGACAATGTTGACAGGAATACTCTCTTTCACATTCTAAAGGTGGCAAGGGTAAAATACAGGGAGCGTTAGACTATTTACAATTTGTACTGGAACCAGATGGGAGTCGTAAGAGTCGTTTCTAAAAATATTTGTGTGGAGTGTAGCCATGTATGGAAGTGAAACATGGACGATAAATAGTTTGGACAAGAAGAAAATAGAAGCTTTCGAAATTTGGTGCTACGGAAAAATACTGAAGGTTAGATGGGTACATCACATAAGTAATGATGAAGTATTAAATAGAATTGTGGAGAAGAGGAGTTTGTGGCACAACTTGGAAAAAAGAAGGGACCGGTTAGTAGGACATGTTCTGAAGCATCAAGGAATCACAAATTTAGCATTGGAGGGCAGCGTGGAGGGTAAAAATGGTAGAGGGAGACCAAGAGATGAATACACTAAGCAGGTTCAGAAGGATGTATGTTGCAGTAAGTACTGGGAGATGAAGAATATTTCACAGGATAGGGTAGTATGGAGAGCTGCATCAAACCAGTCTCAGGACCGAAGACCACAACAACAACAACATTTAAAGTATTTTATGCAGTGGCGCGGTACGACAGCCAGAAGAATTTTAATCCACACGATAAAATTGTGTTTGCAAATAAAGTGCGTAAATATGGAGCGAGTAAGGGATAGATGTCTGCCACGATTGTACGGCTCAGTTGAAGTTCAGCACTGCTCAGCAAGTGATACCAAATTTGGAGGAGTTTTTCTCGCTTCAGCGAGACCGAGCGGGTACTGATGGAGGCGCTGGTAGCGCCACAGCTGTTGACAAGCTGAGTGACTGGGGGAACACAGGTGGAGCTCAACACAGGGAGACTTGCAACGGCAGAAGAGGACGATTCGCGGCTGGTAGCCGGGTGGGAGAACAACTAGCCGATAACGGCACCTCCTACAGGGAGAACTGACCCGCAAGGGTTGTCCTGGGAGCCTAGGAGCCCGTGGATGGAGATCATGGGCACTGTATGCTCCTTGTGCTGAACTCCCGAAGTGAAACTCTGATATTGACAGCCCTCTGTTCCCTGTTTAGACGGTGATTTATATTCATATGCCAGCAAAAATGCTAAATGTCTGAATTCACGAGTGTGGCAACAGATTCAAGTTAATGAGCACATTAGCTTCGTTTTAGTTTTCTTCCGTTCCGAGGAGTCTGAGAAGTTCGAGATAGAGATGCATGACTTTTTTCCAGTGTTCGAAGTGTGATTTAGTTCCGCTGTTATTAGATGACCGGTACTGAACGTTCAGTCACAGAATGCCTTACACAACTGAGTTTAGAATTTAATTAAACCAGATATGAATTCACCGTTATTTTATGAGTACTTTATTCTGTGGTGTTTACGGCGTTCTCTTTCTTACATTAATCCCATTCGTATACTTCATATTCTGGTACAGTGAAGCTATGAATCTTACAACTACCAGATCGCGTACGTAAGGCAAAACACACCAGGAGTTCGCCCCCAGTTTTCAAATGACTAAACGCTTAATGTAATAACAGAATTCAGGAGAATGACCTGTTGCCGCGAAATATTCTAGCCTCCTCGTTCCTCCACTGGAATTTTTCTTTTTTTTTTGGGGGGGGGGGGGGGGAACTTAAATGAAAAAGCTTATAGTCCTCTACCCGCGGATTTACACGACCCAATAGCTCGCGTAGTTGCCGTTTCGGCTATGGTGGATGCAGGTCTGTTGCGCAGTGTCCAACAAAGTATGATCCAGCGAGTGGCGAAGCGTTTGAAAATGCAAGGTAGTCGCTTTAAACACCTCTAAATGAACATTGCTCGTGCGTGTACGTGCTGGCTCTGTTAAGAT
The DNA here is from genome assembly GCF_023897955.1 of Schistocerca gregaria. NCBI lineage: Eukaryota > Metazoa > Arthropoda > Insecta > Orthoptera > Acrididae > Schistocerca > Schistocerca gregaria. The sequence continues at coordinate 222,538,699 of NC_064923.1, read as the reverse complement.
AAACTTGGACGTCAAATGTACAGAATGGAATTATTGAGCGTAGCATAATGTGCACTCTAGTGTAGCCAATCTGTTGTGTTTTTTGTCCCTGACTGAATTCAGACGATGTTACTTTATCCAGTATTATTTTCTGCTGGCTTTATTTGTGTCACGGAAGAAACAAAGTAGTCGTTTAAGTCTGTAAGAAGTTCATGTCATGTCTTAATGTTTAAATAAAAGTAACAGTAAGAAGTACACAACTTGCCGTATTATGAGGATGTAAACTGTGAAACATCCCCTTAGAAAAATTAATGAATTACTGTATTACTGTGATGATAAACCTCTTACATTGTTTGGTTTTCAAACAGCTGAACAGAACTGAACGTACTCAGACATTTCTCACTTTACTTATTCTGATCAACACTAAACTGACACACAATATCTTTAGCTCAACGCAATCTGACTTTCAATAATCCCTACAAAAGAATGGCCCTGAGTAACAATAACCTATACCTTTCATGAATCACTTACCTCATGAAAATCTTCGTTAATCGAACTACTGCAATACAGCGAGCTTCAATACTGCCAGCTAAATAAAATATTCTAACTACTGAAGGCACTAACTACGCACTAACTACTGATAGGCATAGTTATCAATGAAAGATTTTGATAATTTCCCTTAATAATGTTCAAAGGTCATATATATATATATATATATATATATATATATATATATATATATATATATATATATATAAGTTCATGATATCCAATATTACAAATTTACAGTCTCTGATTTACACACGTCCAGATCGTCCGCTCTCAAAATCCTGCAATCCTGCCATCTCTCTCCCCACATCCACCACTGCTGGCGGCTCACCTCCAACTGCGCAACGCTACGCGCTGTTCACATCCAACTGCCCAACACTGCAATAGCAAATATTCCAACAATGGAAACCAGCCACAGACTGCACACGGCACAGTCAGTAATTTTCATACAGAGCGCTACGTGGCGTTACCAACACAAAAACCTAAACAGCCTACTTACAACTGCATGCAGTGTGATACTTCAACTGGGAAAGATCTGCCTAGTAGCAACGCGACTCGAACATCGGCGAGGCTGCATATCCATTTCCCGCGTCACTGTCTCGCCTCGCGGAGTTAATGGCACATTGTTGCCAAAGTCTCATCGTTTAAATCGTATTTCTACTAACCCTGTTGGAGGGACTAGGTTTTGATAGATTAAATTTTCTCTTAAATTGGAATGTGGAACTAGATGGCGGTCGCCAGGTGCGGTACTTTTCCTTCGCCCTGTGTATTCAAGCTACCATACAATTCCACGCTAGGCTGCTGCTAAACTCATCGATGCATTGTTTGCGAATTTCTTGAGCTATTAAAGAGAAGCACTTTTAGTTCGCAAATGTGGCCTAAGAAATATAACCTCGCGTCATCAAAGGAAGCTCTCGTAGCCGACCCCGGGAGTGGTGCGGTTGCTATGGTGTAAGATGTCTGGCGGCGGAAGAGAGCAAGGAAGATTGAGTTTAACTTCCCGTCGACGTCGATGTCGTTAGAGACGGAGCATTAGCTCGGATTGTGTCAAAGAAAATGAAGTAAATGGTAATGTCCTTTCATAGAAGCCATCCCGGTATTTGCCTGGAGTGATTTAGGGAAACGACGGAAAACCTGTGTGACCGGAAGCGAGTTTTAACCTTCGTCCTGCCGAATGCAAACAATGTGCTAACCACAGTGACACATCGCTTGGTTTGGCGGCAGAGAGTTGAGGCCGGACCTGAGGCTGCTGGTGGCCCAGTGAAACGCGGTTATAAAAAAAAAAAAAAAAAAAAAAAAAACTTCATTTACTTAGACGTCTGCATTATTTTAGTGCGGATTAGCGATGAAACAACCCCCCCCCCCCCTCTCACACACACACACACACACACACACACACACACACACACACACATACACCTCCACCCCAGCATATTACAATGCCTGTGGCCAGAAAAGCTAGCGCCCAGCTAGGTAGGGCACCCCGGTTTGTTGTCGACAGTGCTCAGTATGGGTCACCTTGCACCAGAGACAGTCGATAATTGTCAAGATTCTTGCAGCGGTAGTCAGTTCTGCAGAGAATGACCGCATCTCAGCAGCTGATGACACGTGGTGCTGCGGTGCCCACACTGCGATGGTTAAAGGCCGCTTCCGTGCCTGTGATGCGTCCCACTGCCTCCTGGTCCTGGTCTTGGTCGCTCATGGACCGGACCTGGGACGACCCTTTTCCGTCGTGCCACTGGGTGCAAAGGATGGACTCTGTGCAGGAGGCAGGTACCGCGAAGAAAACACGAACTTGTGACTAATGCTGGTGGCTCTATGTCGTCCTTCACCTGCCGTGGCACCCACTTCCTGGTCGAACTGCTAGGCTCCGAATGAATCTACTATCAAAATGCAACTACTCATACAGGGTAACAGCGCACCTGTTACGAGACTGTGGCGCTTCTAGTCACTTTTTCGAGAACACTAACTTAAACCCGCTGGTGGGAAAATCCTCCTGCGTGTACTGTAAGAACTGTGCCTTACGGCTGTGTGGCAGGTTTTACCGAGCAGAACCGGACCCGTCTGACAATAAATCAATAGCTCTTACACTATAACCGCAAATTAATAAGTTCATACTTCCGCGAACGGCTGTCTACTATTCTGCTCGACGGTATTCCAATGCCGTATCAGAAAACCGTTAAGAATTTGGTTATAACTTTGGATGAGCATCTCAACTGGGCAGAGAATACAGTCGTAGTGTACCGGAAGACGTCGGCTTGTTTCTATGCTCTCAGAAAGCATCGGAACGTATTTCCACTGGACGTGAAACGCCAGCTTGTGCAAGCACTCATTCTACCGAACCTCCACTATTGTGATGTAATTCGACATGGCATGAATAGTGGAAGCAAAAGACGGTTAGAACTAACCATAAATGCCTGTGTCTGTTACACCTGCAACATTCGCCGATATGATCATGTTAGTGCTTCATACTCCCAGACAAATCGCTTCACTACATCACCCTATGTCTACTTCAGCGGCTCCCCGTCGCGCAAGCACCCCAGTACCTTGCTTCAGAGATTAAACATCTTTCATGCCATCATAATCGAAACACGAGGTCACTTTTATTTCGTATCCTAACTGTGACCACTCAGAAAACGAAAACATTTGCAGACTCCTTCTCTGTTGCCGTTGTCCGCCTCTGGAACAAACTGCCCCTTACTTTCCGCAAAATTCAATCCCCTGCTGCTTCTAAGAAGAAGCTGAATCATTTCCTACTATCATGCTCATAACGTTTTCCACAAAATTAATGTAAACGGCCAATCCTCCCCGCTGTCAAATAGCAAAACTATTGTCTCCTACCTCGCTCCTTTCTCTTCTGCCTCTTTCTCTATCGCCATTAGCCACGTAATTTTCTTTTTCATTATATTTCCTTAACTGTGTTTCCTCATGTCCCAATTCTTCTCCTCCTTCTCCATCAGCTTCCGGCATACCCACTGCTGCCACACTCTAATTGGAGTACTACTTAACATCTACGAATATAAACTGTATGTGTATGTATTTTTCCAAGTGTACGTTTGTAATTAAATAATTATGAAAACTCTGCCTCGATTGCACAAACTACCTGGTGTTTACCTAGGATTCAGCGTTTGTAACCACGCCTTCTTCAGCAACTACTCGCCTGTTTATGCCTATTTAGGCCAGCTGTTTTATATTTCTTCTGAAGAAGGCGTGGTTACCCACGCTAAAACCTAGGTAAACACCAAGTAGTTTGTGAAATCGAGGTGGAGTTTTCATTATTTCGATACTTGCGATTGCTGACGCACTGCAATGCTGAAAATTCTTACATTTGTAATTGTTTATTTCACTTTCTTTACTAGATGTAGTTTAACATGCGAAACATATGAATTCAAAATATGTAAAATGCCTGCTTAGGTGTAAGAGGGGGCCTGCTGGCCCTAATCTTGCCAGGTTAAATAAATCAATAATGCCAACATCTCTTGCACGCCAGCAGCTAGTGGCTGCTGCAATACTTTACCACAAAGTTTCCATGAAACATTTCTATCATAACCAGAAATTGTTTCCATAATTTATTGATAAGTTGCGTCACCATGACATTTTTGATCGTATGTGGGAACTGGTAATGTAAGAAAAGGCTTCATAAAAGTAAAAAGGCAACTTTACTATGAAATAAAAACCTAACAACAACAAAAATAAAAGTAATCTGTTCGAAACTACACGACCATGAAGTCTAAATCTACTGGTCGGTAATATTCAGTATCTTGCAGTTGTCCATTGCGACATCGTTAAATAAATACTTCGAGTTCTCGCCGCAACTGACTTGTCAGTCTCGAGCTTTCAAGAGTTTGTCCATCGTCATCTGAAGGAGATTATATTTCAGCCAGCCAGTAAATACTTTAGTTGACCAGAATATGTCATGGAGACGTCACGAAGTCACAGGAATTCCATATGTTTGCTAGAGATTGTGTCGATATCTATAACTGAAGAACACTGGTAGAGATGCTGATTTCGTAGGATGGTGGATGACTCAGTAAATTTCTTTATTACCACTCAGTATCAAACGCCCGTTTCCATGAACCACTAACGGTGTAGCTTGCGCCTTCGTTAAAGTTGTTGTTTCACCCGGCGATTTCAATGGCTCCTTTGATGATAGAATCTCAATATGTAGATGCGTTGGATAATATTTCTGTTTTACCAAACTTAATCATATGTTTGTTCCCGACTCTGTGTTTAGCAACAGCAGATTTTTTCAAATAACTTCCGGGAATTCAGCCAGTTAACACTTTCATCGACGGCCGATATTTCGGCGGGAGAACATCCCATCAATTTCAAGGAAAACTGCAACGGACAGGCGGCGTACAAGCAAATTTAAAACCTCGGTTTTCGGACTGAAGAAGGAAAGATAACACACACACTGAACACTAGTGCCACCAAAGATGACCAAAGTCAGAGCTATCGATAGTGAGACTATGAATTCGCAGGTGAGGTAGCATTGACTCTGTCCCTCTGTTTTTTGACAAGGGAGAGAGCCGGATTCCAAACAAAGTTTAAACAGAAATCTTTTGACGACGCAACCTTATCCGTGCTAGGGAACGGTTTAAATTTTGCACCCACTCCGAAGAGTTTGCCGGTAGTTGATTTTATTTGTTCAATTGAACAGGCAGTTTGCAAACTACCTCCTGACGCTGCAGAGGAGGTTAGGAGGGAGTCATGGTTCAAATGGCTTTGAGCACTATGGGACTTAACTGCTGAGGTCATCAGTCCTCTAGAACTTAGAACTACTTAAACCTAACTGACCTAAGGACATCACACACATCCATGACCGAGGCAGGATTCGAACCTGCGACCGTAGCGGTCGCGCGGTTCAAGACTGTAGCGCCTATAACCGCTCGGCCACCCCGGCCGGCGAGGGAGTGATGCCGTGTTTTGACTAGGGCTCGTCCACCCAAGAGTAATGTAACAGCAGCAGAGAGGGCTGCTTTACGCTCTCTCAAAGTTGATCCTAGTATTGTTAGTTTACCTGCGGATAAGGGCAATGCCACCGTTGTTTTAAATAAACATGATTATATACAAAAGATGCAACGTTTACTCTCTGATTCAGGGTATCGCAGAATCGATGCTGACCCCACGAAAAGTGTTGAGAGGAAGACCAACAGCCTCCTGAAGAAAAGTGGTTTGTCGCAGGACACTATCAAAAGTCTTAAGACCTATAGTGCTGTTTCCCCTAGATTATATGGTCTTCCGAAGGTTCACAAGGAAGGGATTCCTTTCCGTCCTATAGTGAGCAACATCGGCGCACCGACATATCGTGTAGCCAAGCATCTTGCTTCTCTCTTGAGTCCACAAGTAGGTCGGTGTGAACATCATATCAGGAAGGCGTCTTGCAACAGACGCCGAAACGTTGGAATTTTATAAATGACAATGCGGTCTCTAACCCAGAAGAATTTTATTGACATTGACAACGGCCGCGGAAGCCTACGGTTACATTTAATCATATCAGGAACTCAGCTGATTTTTTACGTCGTTTGGGGGCACTGAGGTTGAATGACTCTGATATTTTAGTGAGTTTCGATGTGGTATCTCTCGTCACTCGTGTTCCTCTGTCTGATTCACTGCGGTTAATTGGGGCCAGGTTTGGTGCTGAATTAACTAATCTCTTTCTGCATGTGTTGACATCCTCTTACTTTTTATTTAATGCCATTCAGTATCAAATGCCTGTTTCCATGCACCACTAACGGTGTAGCTGGCGCCTTCGTTAAAGTTGTTGTTTCACACTGCAATTTCAATGGCTCCTTTGATGATAGAATCCCAGTATGTAGATGCGCTGGACCACGAGCAGACAGATGGGGTTGCGATGGGTAGTCTGTTGTCTCCTGTGATCGCAAATTTGTTTATGGGAGACTTCGAGAAACGTGCTTTGGTCGGCGCCTTTAAAACCCGCCTGTTTCTTTAGATACGTTGACGATACCTTCGTTGTTTGGCCTCATGGTAGGGAGAATTTGAATGTCTTTCTACAACATCTAAACTCGATCCACCCGAACATTCGTTTTACGATGGAGGTGGAATAGGATGGTTGCCTTCCCTTTCTTGACGTGTTAGTTAAGAGGAAGGATGATGCATCATTGGGACATGAAGTCTACAGAAAACGTACTCACACCGACTTGTACTTACAGGCTAATAGTTGTCACCATCCGGCTTAGCGTGAAGGGGTACTTCGTACCTTGGTACACAGGGCACATGTCGTTTCTGACGCTGAGACTTTGGCAGCTGAGCTGTCCCATCTTGAGGTTATATTTCGTCAAAATGGTTATAGTGATACACAGATTGAATGTTCGTTGCGCTATTGACCAACTGTACATCGGGTGATTGATGATAATTCTGAGCAACACCTAAGTCTACTGCCTTTTGGCCTTACGTAGGAAACACGTCCAACAAGATCGGTCGTATTTTACGGAAATACTACGTGAAATGTGTTTTCCGACCTCCATCTAAAATTATAGCACTTTTGAGTTCAGTTAAGGATGATCTTGGACAGCGTAAGGCGGGTGTATATCGCATTTCTTGTAGCTGCGGCATGGCATATATTGGTCAAACTATCAGGACCGTGGAGGACCGATGTACTGAGCATAAACGGCACACACGATTACAACAGCCAAATAGATCTGCTATTGCCAAACATTGCTTGGATACTGGTAACCCCATGTTATATAATAACACCGAGATATTGGCATGCGCGTCCAGCTATTGGGACAGTGTTATTAGGGACGCAGTTGAGATTAAATTAGCGAGCAACCTCGTTAACAGGGATGGAGCTTTCTGTTTAAACTCTGTTTGGAATCCGGCTCTCTCCCTTGTCAAAAAACAGAGGGACAGAGTCAATGCTACCTCACCTGCGAATTCATAGTCCCACTATGGATAGCTTTGACTCTGGTCGTCTTTGGTGGCACTAGTGTTCAGTGTGTGTGTTATCTTTCATTTTATCTTTCCTGCTTCAGTCAGAGAACCGAGGTTTTAAATTTGCTTGTACGCCACCTGTCCGTTGCAGTTTGCCTTGAAAATGGCGGGGTGTTCTCCCGCCGAAATATCGGCGGTCGCTGAAAGTGTTACCTGGCTGAATTCCCGGAAGTTATTAGAATGTTGTATACGCCAGGAGAAACTCAGGTCCCACAGCAAATTTTCGCAGTAGCAATACTTAATGTGGCGCCGGTGCTCTGTACAGCGCTCTGATATTATTCGTCGTCACTGACGAGTTTACTGCTACCGCTTTCACAAAATATTTTCTACATTCCAGGAAAACCGAGACCAAAGCTGTTTTTCTACAGGGCGCAGCATTTCTGAAATATTATTGGGTGGTCGGATAAAGAGATGCTGCACTCAACCACGAGGGCTCCTGCAGTGCTAAAGTTCGGCACTGGTTGCAAGCATGCTCATTCGATTTCATGACAGCGAATATCGCTGACCACTCCATTCGATTGATGCATAGCTGGAGGATTGTTTTCACGAGCTGCGGAAGGTGTGCCCGTTTATTATCGCCTAGAAGACGATCCTATCACTGAAATGTTGATTTAGGGCAGGATAAGAGGCTGTGTAATGCTCTACCGATATTGCACAGCCCACAAATTTGGCTCGATAGAGACGAAAGCAAGATAAAACTGAGGATCTCTTAGGTGCCCATCAGTTTGATGTTAGGGAGGATAAAGACAGAGGAGAGGGAGTTGCGCTTGATAATGGATGCAAGACACCTTCATAGAATTTGTCGACACAGAAAAATAGAGAGTGTAAAATGGTGCAAGATGTTCGAAATTCTCAAAACATAAGATTTACCTATGGGGAATGGCGGGTAAGAAACAAGAAAAAACAATAAGAATAGAGGACTATGAAGTGGTATTAAAAATCACTGTGAATCAATACCAACGACAAGATTCACTGATTACATTGCTATCCACAGAGGGAGCAGTGAAGAATTTGATTCCCATTCGAAGGGAACGATCAGTCTGTTGAGCACACAGAATGGATTTATAGTTTATCGTAAAAAGACGAAAGCGGAGAGGAGGAGTACAATGAGTTTGGCGATAAACTGAATATCAGAATCACAGACCACTTTAACGAAAAAAAATTAAGAATATTTATTATTATGTAACAATGAATGAATAAATGAAAAAATGGGGGGAGGGGAGAAATGGCTTTCAATATTTATACTATTTACTCTTTCAGTACGAACTTTGTTGTAGAACCCCTTATTTACGTGTGGTAATAAAATTTCACTTAGACAGAATTAAGCACATTTAAAATTACGTGAACCTTAGCAACCCTCTCATGCTGATAAATTGAAACTAACTGATTAATAACATTTATGACTTTGAAAATTATTAAAATTAAATTTTTTTACGTATTTCGGCCTTGGCACACATTTTCTAGATGCAGTGGGTTTTTAAATATTTACTGAATTCTTTCCCGGCCCTAGCTATAGAACACAAGTCTGTCTCTGTTAGCATAAAATGGTTAAATATTGCCAAACCGACCTGAGCGTTTAATTATCATTGACAAAACACACTTCACTATACGTTTAAGCTATTTGCTTTAGAAATGGAAAGAACCAACAGATTAACAACTTCAACGTTAATTATCCGCCTATGAATGCACAAATGTAAAACCAGTAATAAATTCAGGCAGCCTCAGGATCGCTGAAAAAGAAAAATATTTCGTAATTCAATGCTAATTTTACCTTCTCCCGATTTACGGGTTTGGTTAATTTTATAGCGGAACAATTTTTTAAATGTGCCACCGCTGCAAATCGTTCGGTCGCGGCACAGTTTTGGAACACCAACGATAATCGCTAAAAGTGCTGAAAATTCTTTAAAGAAATATTGTAGATGACATGGGCAAGCAAATTTACATTAGTAATACACAATTTTGATAAATTATAATGTATTTAGACCATAACAATAATTTAAATTACACACCTGTACAATTTCTCCTCTAATGGCAGCTAAAGATAGATACAGACAAACGAAGTCTACTCATTCATATAATGCTACGTCACAGGTTCCTCTCTCTCTCTCAGCTCTAGAGAAAGACGACAAAGGATACACATTATGTAGCGCTTTTTATACTACTGCTGATTTTGAAAATCTCTTTGTAATCTTACAACATTATTTTCATCTGTGGCTATATTTTACATTTTTTCATCGCAGATATTAACATATTTCGTAATTACATTATGAGTATAGAAATATTACAATCGTAAATACATCGAGAATATTATTACAGAAAATATTACAATAATAACCAACGTCCTTTACACAATATTAAATAACATTTTTTGTTAAACAATTACAGTACATTCGTATTGCTTCATAGCGGTGACCATAGTACAATTAAATGTCATTTCATTTTATTAATATTGTGTGTGCTGCCAGGGAACGTTACACCACTTAGTACCGAAAGTGAAGCTATTCTGCTACAACTGAAAGTAAATAACATATGTACGAAATGTATTCGCAGTTGCGAATACGAACAACCATCAGATGTATAAGAGAATGACGACAATAAATATCTGTACTAGACCAGGACTCGAACCCGGATTTCCCGCTTTATGCGGGCGGTTGCCTTCCATGTCTGAAGGAAGATAGCATCGTCCTTCTTAGCATCACAGGCGCTAGAAAATAGTAAATAATATAAAACAGACGAAACAGGGAGGAGATAAAAAGTAAACTAGCATATGACAAAAGGGCCTTGATGGCCAAAACATGTCTACTTGCAAGCCTTGGCTTTAATTTAAAAAAGAAACTTCTGAGAATGCACATCTGGAACATGGCATTGTATGGTAATGTAGCATGCACTTTGTAGAACCAGCAAAGAAGACAGTTGAAGCTTTTCAGACGTGGAAATGTAGTGTACGACGATTTGACTGATAAGATACGGAATGATGTTCTCGGCACACTCATTGAGGGCACAAATAAATGGATGCAATTGATAATAAGAAGCGAGAGGATGAAACAACATGAGCTAATAGATGAGAAAAGAGCTTCCATGATATCAGACAGCTACAGATGGTAAAAACTGCAAATGAAGAGATCGAAAAACATGCAATGAATTATTATGGAAGTTCGGTGTAAGTCCCACTCTGAGATGAAGAAAAAGTCATGTCAAACCGCATCGTAACAGTCAAGAACTGATGATAAAAAAGACATCTATACACGAAACTGTGGCAAATAATGATTGATCCAGTCCTTGTTAAGTGCAAGGGCTTGCATGAATAAATGTCGCACTGATACCTTGCCACATCCCTACTCGTGTACTGCTATAGACAAACGCTGCACTTGTCAGTGAAGAGAACTAACGCATTCATCCAACTTCAATTTCCATATGTTCCCTTATCTCTTGTTTTGAACCCATTTTTTCCGGAAACAGTGGCGTAACGTATGCAATTTCATAAGGAAAGACGCATTAGATTGGAGTATTTGACACTGAGGAATATGGTAAACAGCAGTACCAGTGATAGTTGCTAACTGACTAATGCTGCCTTACTCATCTGTTACTCTTGATTCGAATATGCATGCCTTCTAGAAGTGAGAGAACACTGAAAGCATTCTGAACGTTGGAAAAAAGCACGCAGATCGCCAGGGCTGCCATCCCTAGAGCTTATTCAAAGAAGGACTGCAGAGGGAGAGGCGAGAGTCTGTAGGCCATGACCATCAACCAAGATTTTGTAGTGCCATGTTGGGACACCCACTCCGAGAAAGATTATTTTTTAATTGACGAAGCTAAGTGGCACTATGTGAAACTGAGTAACAAACAACTATTGTGTAAAGAAATAGATCGTGTTCAAAAAATTTGTAAACAAAAGTTTGTTTTAATGTCCACGTACGATCATGAAATGTATGAAGCTAGAATGTTGCAACCCATAAGGGAAATTCCTAGCGATTGCATTAAAAAGTTTGTAAAATTGAATGATAGTATGTAGACTCTCCTGAGACAGGATAAATGGTTGTTCGTTGCCCCGAAAGAGGAAGGGTTGACAGTTTTGTGTAACGATAACAAGCCCACAGATGTACTGGTAACAGGAAAGGAAAATTGGCCTTTTATGGCAGGTAAGGGATACGGAACACTAGTATTCATACAGTCTGAACAAATCATAAGAACTAAAGTCACTAGTGAGGATATAGTGCCCGCTCTAAACATGCATATTGATTGTGGTATAGTTAACAAAGAACAAAGACACATATCGGAGCTGAAGTTAGATATGCCGTTAGAGCATGTAGTAGAGCATGTAGTACAGCATTTAGATGACCTCAAGGTCGTTGCTCATAAATTAGCTGAAATAGAGGAAGAGATAGCATTCCAAGAACAGCACAGTTTCTCGAAAATGTCTTGGTATCATTATTCGTTCTGGTCTTACCTAGGAGTTGTAATACTGACTATTTTGTTCACATGTTGTTTGCACCGATATTGCAAATGTTTCCGAGAATGTTTGAAATACGTGTGGATGATTGTTGTGGCCGAATATGTGTGTGAACAACAGTAGTAAATACGTGCAAAAGGTCAGAAATGACACGCATCCAGAGTAGACGACCCCTCCGAAACAGTGATCGAAGTACTGACGAGCGAAATAAGGACTCTGCTACTTCAGCACGCAATGAAGAAAGTATTCTGCGACCGATGCCAGTTCCGCAAAGGGATCAAAGATAAAACAAGACACTGCAGAAAACCCTCTTAGGACATAATGTTGTGTACGTAGTTCTGCGCAGTCAGCACTTACACGACTTTCCCAACAGAGCGCGCCCCGCTAAACACAACAGCACAGGCGCAGCGCTCGTCCGTCTCCGCACTACGAGATGGCGCTGCCATAGAGACGGACCAATTTCTGCTTCCGCCGATCTGCGTATTAATATGTAACGCAGCCAATGAGATTGCTACTAACATAGAACCTTTTCTCCTCGCGGATCACACTCACACAGTGATACATGAATGCGCGAGGTATTATAATGAGTGTACAGACCTCCAATTAGTCAGTTTGCATTAGTCTGTACCAGTCTGCATTAGTCTGTACCAGTCTTTACGAGTTCCAGATTTGCCTGTACCAGTCTATAGACAAGTTTCAGTCTGCACCTAATAAGATTACCATATTCTTGTACATAGCCATGAAGATAAATGTATAGACACTTTTGTCAAGTATCAGAGATATATGTGAGAATAAGATTAACGTACCAATATCAAAGGAACTTCAAATTGTCAATTGTAAATAGCATCCACAACCACATTAAGTAATTTTTATGCTTGTTATTATTTTAATAAATGTGTGTGAAAATTAATGAAGGTCTGCTACTCTAAGCATGCAAGTGGCATTTCTGTCACAGACCTAACGGCAGAAGATAAACACGCCACGATAAGACCACAAGACATATTGCTGACACTCGCCTACTTCGTTACAGCGACAAGTCAGATAATCTGATGGTGTGTGTACTGAAGGTCTTACAGTACACACACCATGCATAACGAACCAATTTTGTAATTCATGTCACTCTATGTAAACTGAATAATGTAAACATGTATACTCTTTTGATATTTCTTATAGCAAATGTAACATAGGACTTCTGTATTGTTGTGTTTCTGTGATGGAAAAAAACTGTTATGGAATAAATAAAAACAATTAACCAAGAATAGCAGCTAAGTAAGTAAATGTATTAAATTTTGGATATATATGTATATGTGATGTACTAGTAAAGTGAACATTTTGTAAAACAATATGTGACAACTATGTTTTCATGTAAAATAATTTATATTGATGATGTATGTGTGCAGTGAAAAGTGTTTTATGTTGTGACAAGACACAAAAGGACTGTTCATAGACTGAAGTGTTTAGCAAAAAGTGAATATAATTAATTTCATTTCTAGAGATAAGATGTTTTAAGGACAACAGAAGAAAGTTTACAAATTTGTTGACAAGTGATTATCAACAAATTTCTCCCACAAGCGGAGGTGTAATATATTGATTATTTCTTGCTACTGTAGTGTTATCTTGAAGCTGTGAGAAAGGAGGACAGGCGTTCCAAGTCGCGGAAGCGGAGACAATCCTGAGGGCAGACGAAACTAGGAGAGATATTGTTAAATGAAGTAAACCGTAAGGGGAGAGCCTTGCGAAAATGCAGACGCCCCCAGACGCGTTCCAAGGGCGTTAGTTACTCTTCAAGGAATTAACATGTAACTTCGTATGTCGTCTAGACCCTGTGGTAGGTTGCCACCGTACGACTTTGTAACCAACAGGCAAGTAATAGCGTATAACGCAAAGCCACCTTGACAGCAGCCCTGAGAACAGCAACGTCAGTAGGCTCACAAGGATTAGAAAGAGAGCGAAAACACACTTCTTTAACTAAACACATCATTTCGTATATTATTTTAATCACAAAAATTAGCTATCGATCCCTGGTCACTAATTATAATATTAATACGTGACCACGCAAATTGAAGTACCTATTTTTAATATTAGTTAAGCAAGGAGGCCAATGAAACTCATATTATCGAAAGGGACTTTGCCATAGATGTGCACAAAGAGAGACTCGTGTGTGTATGTAGCTGTTAGATTTTTTAAATTAATTATATAAGGAAGCCAATGAAAATTATATAATTTGAAAGGTACTTTGCCAAGGTGAACACAAGAACATCGTGTTGTACGCAGCCATTAAGAGAGGTAAAACGAAGTAGACATACACACATGAGAAAAGAGAAAAGGTTTCCTTCTCTCACATTACTACCAACATCTGCCACTTGTACCGATCAGGTGCTATGGTACAGATGACACACGAAAGGAACAACGTTTCTTGAAATTGCGTTCTAGGAACATTCTTGTTAAAATGTTGGAGACGGTTCCTTTACAGTAACACATGCATTACGGGCAGCTACAACGCCACAACTGCTACTACGTTAACGTCGTCAGCAGTTTAAACGAAATTAAGCAACGAAGTTTTTGGGGAAGACGTTGTTCATTAGCTTCGTTTTTTCCCTTACTTTCGTCTAAGAATAAGGAGAACAAACTTTGTGGTCGTTTGTGGCCCATACAACAAAATTTGATGTGTTCCTAATTTTCTGTTTCTTCATTTTGAATAGCTACGACTTTCCTTGTTATATGGGAACTATATTTGGTTTAGGCTATGCTTCTAAGACGAAACTAACGGGTGTAACTGAGAGACGAAGAGCTAGAGAGAGACAATTTTTGCGTAGTCAAAATAATAGGAATAATGTGGTCGTTCATAATGATAATCGTACTATTGGTATGAAAGATACATTTAAATGTTCACTGAACGTTATTCCAAGTAATTTTCAGAGTTATTATTGCAGTCTAACGAATTTACAATCCATACTTTGTAATACAAACCATTTCGCATCTGAGGTTACTTCATGCGATGCACCGACATACATATTGTGTTGTCGTAATTTAATTTGCCCCCGTTAACAGAAAATTTTATTTTCAACGCACTGTATCAACGACTCACTTCAAATGATCGAGCAAGGGAAGAGAAGTCAAAGAATTACTTCAATAATATTCTAGCTACATTGCAGCATTCGCTAAAATTTCACAGTTTTACGAGGGGTGTATGACTTTAAGACAGGCGAAATTTCTTATCACAGATCAGGTCCACTTACTCTACTGGTCGAATTTCGACCACAGGCGTAACTAATTTTACTTATTATGTAAATAATATTCAAGGTATTTTATCACGCCATAATCGAAGTACATAAAATAAAGTAGTACAATGGGTACACAATGTTTGATATAAGAGAGAGGTTGTTTTCCTACCTGCAGTTATATAATCTCGTTCAGGAAAAATTTCTTAAATTCTGCAATTCGAGACCTCTTGAGTAGAACTATAGGTAAAGAGAAGTTTTTCATCGTGACTCAGAGCTCGCAAAAGTAAGCTAGTACTGGATGTCAACTCCCTGACTAAAGCAAGGTCAGAATGCATTTGCACACACTCTTGCATCACACCTCTTGCAACAGTTGTGCAGCCCACGGCGATGCCACTACCGTAGTTCTTCCTTATTGTAGCCTTAATAATTTTAAAAAATTACCTTTAACTGATGTCTTTGTACCGACGGAAATTTGGGCTCGCTCCTCCTTTGCCGTTACTCTTCATTCCGGGTTTCCTCATCATCGGGAATGCTGTAACTAGTTAGACTGGAAAGCTCTTTACGGGGATGGTAGTGAAGAGATTTAGTGAACTACAATTTATTGCGATCATTTTGATCACATCGAACAAACTGTGCATATGTGTTAACACTTAAGCAACACGTTCATCTTGTTACAGTTATTTTGATCAACCACTTTTAAAGTGAATACATACTCCGTATTGTACTGTCTGAAAACAAT
This sequence comes from Schistocerca gregaria, assembly GCF_023897955.1. Classification (NCBI taxonomy): domain Eukaryota; kingdom Metazoa; phylum Arthropoda; class Insecta; order Orthoptera; family Acrididae; genus Schistocerca; species Schistocerca gregaria. The sequence continues at coordinate 222,522,804 of NC_064923.1, read as the reverse complement.
AGGTATAACTGGCCAGACTCAGTAGTTTATATCTGTAATATCCGCCTGTCATGACTCGGTCAAGACATTACCAGTGGTATATACGTCTCCTGGTGAGAGAAGAAATAAGAAATATTAACCTTTTGGTCAAATTTGTCCCTAGACATTTCTGTCCGTGTATCTGCTCAAGGTTTGGTTGCAGCGAGGTGCCTACTTCCTTATACTCTACCGCAAATTACGTATGTCACTCACCATCCAGCTTGTATTACATTGCACGCATTGTATTCAAACGCACAGAGTAGTAAATGTGTCACAAGGCAGTTAATTGCTCTTGGAGAAGGAAGAGATTAGCGTTTAACGTCCTGTCGACAGTGAGGTCAATGGAGACAACACAAGCACGGATTATGGAAGGATGGCGAAGGAAAGCGGCCGAGGCCATCCGAAGGAACCATCCCCGCATTTGCCTTAAGCGATTTAGGGAAATCGCGGAAAACCTAAATCAGAATGGCCTGAATACGTGTCCAGTGCGCTAACCACTGCTCTACCCTGCTCGGTAATTGCTCTTCGAACTCCGTAGTTTTTCATGGAGCATGCTCTTTCCATATCGAAACAAATTTTCAGACATACCGGTACCTCGAAACGTAACGATGACGATGTCGCAGTCCCATTCCTTCGGGTCCGCAACAGCAAATATTTATCGTTGGCGCGCCTCGCAGTATTTAACTGTCCTTGGCCGTACTTTCTCGACGGCGAAATTGTTGCCACAGGCCACTGACAACAGAAGGACGAACGTTAGCTGGCCACACCAGACACTACCCTGCCGTCACTCAGCGTCCCTCTAATTCTGATTGGAAGCTGGTTCTTGCAATTAGTTTCCTTTATTTTTGAAAACCAACGATACTTAACAGCCCATCGTTTCACTGACCTCAAAGTAATCATCAAATTTCATCACCAAAGCTCTTCGTTATTCTACTTTTCGCTAGCAGCATATTCTATGTCAGTGTTTGTCAATGCTTGAACGTAACTAAAACTGAAGTAGGTATCGCAACTTTCTCTAAATTTGTGTTAGGAACAAAAGAACGTTAAGTTTCTTCAAATGGTTCAAATGGCTCTGAGCACTATGGGACTCAACATCTGAGGTCATCAGTCCCTTAGAACTTAGTACTAGTTAAACCTAACCAACCTAAGGACACCAAACACATCCATGCCCGAGGCAGGATTCAAACCTGCGACCATAGCGGTCGCGCGGTTCCAGGCTGAAGCACCTAGAACCGCTCGGTCACACCGGCTGGCTTAAGTCTCGTCTTCTTGGCTATGAAATGTTAGACTCGACACATTAATGTCACACCAGACTAATACAGTTGACTCTCGGAAATAGTCCAATCCCATGATTATCGTACACTCTTAAGGAAAAACGTTTGTGTAGATTCCTTTTGTTTCATCGCTTCTGAATCTGATTTACGAAATTTGGTATGAAGCTACAGCACTTAATGAGTGCCCAACAAGTGTCTCTTCAAACAGGATATTACTACATTTTGTTTCACACATTTATTCCTATTTCACAATAGTTATGTATATTGTCAGGAAGCCGAATGTAGCGGATGTTCCCCATTGGAATAGTTTTTAAGCAAACATATAATTTAACATTGCTTTATGAAGGCCTTCCAGTTTTCATATTTTGTTTTATTCCATTTAGGATGTTTAATCATCATCACCATCATTATCCTTGCTTTCACCAACCATTTGATATCCATTGATGGACGAAGTTCTTCCATAGTTTTTTGCATGAATTAGGATTTCGAGCAATACATATCAATGACGTTAATGCATGTTTTCTAAAATTTATCTCTAACATACTCAAGATCAGAGTTGTGAAAGGCAGAGAGGGGTGGAATACAAAAAACTCTTTCGATTTTATGAATTTATGACAAAACAATTATCATAACTGTTCAAAAACTGTGTGCGTTATCATTTGGTGTATGACATATTTCTGGTGCCAGTTTTATTTTCCCCAAAAAGTTTATATTATCTTTCTGTTAAGCAAATAACATGGAGATACATGTGGATACCTTCCATTTTTATATTTAGGGCAATTTGTGTCATTGGACGGGAATACAAGAAAATATGTCACGAATAGAAGGTATTACACTATCGTACGCCTTTAAATGCACGTTCGGTTAGTAAAAAAATTCGTAATGTTTTTTTATGGGTGGGTTGGGGGAGTTGGATCAGGGAGAAGAGGGAGGGGGGCATGCAGTTCCCTTCTCCTGTTCCTCGCTGACTACTCTCCTGAATCAGCCACTTTCTATTCAGTTTTGCTCCTGATTTTTATTATAATTTGGGATCCATTCGTCTGGCCATGTGTCCCACCCACCTACATATCAATTTCTTTACGTTTCCTACTCCCATATGACATCTAATTCACTTATTCGTTTTCTTGTTTTCCCAGAAACTCGCAAATTGGTGGATAAAATCTTCTCGGGTTGCAACCCGTGTCGATTCCAATAACATTCTCGAGCTTTCGATGGCTAGCTCCGCCATCATCATTAGGGGTATAACTACTGACTGCTGGGATTGGTTTATTTATTTATTGTGATTTCATTCTCATGCCACATATCGGCAGGGGAGGGCTGCCAGCGGAACAATCTGCCGCTCTTCAGCCGAGTGACATTACAGTTAAATAAGAAAAGGAAGCTACACATTAAAAAGGGAAAAAAAGGGTACATAAAACATGATAACTGCAGACAATGGGAGTTAAAATATACACTGAAATGGGGACATTCATTGTGGGACAGTTAAAGGAACACAGCTGGTGATTGGTGGAGATACATGCACAACTTAAAGGTTGGCTACAGTATCATAACACTCGAGAACGAGAGGCATTTAAAAAACTACTGTAAGCAATAGAACACATCCGAAGAATAAAAACTGCTGGAGGGACTTGTCAAGGGAGAGGAGGCCTGAGAGGAGAGAAAAAGAGGGCAGTGGAAAGTGCAGAGGGGGAGGTGTGTTGGAGGGGTGGGAAGAAAAGGAAAAAGAGGGTTGGAGGGGTAACAAAGGGGCAGGAGACAGGAGATGTGGGAGATGGAGCGGAAAGACAAATCAGGAAGGAGTCCAGACACACAGAAGGTGAGCACAGGAAAGGGAGGGGGTGTATGAAGAAGGAAAACCGCTTAGGGGAAAAGATGAGGAGTAGAGAGATAGCCCTGAGGAGTATGAGAGGGAAGGTAGGGTTAGAGTTGGTAGGAGGAGTAGAGATCAGGACAAAGCTCATCATCTGGGAGGGGTAGGTGCGTTGGGAAAGGAGGTGGAAGATGTGGAGATGGAGAGAAGGCGGGACAAAACTGTAAAGGCGTGGCAATGGGCTGGGGGTAGAGATGATAGACGACACAAGGGGATGGGGGCATTGAGTCAGCAGGTGATGTATAGGATGCGGACATGTTCGAGGAAAAGTAGAAGATGTGGGAAGGGGACAAGATCGTAGAGGATCTGTGGGGGGGATGGGAGGTGGAGACCAAAGACGATGCAGAGTGCATGGGATTTATAGGTTTTGGAGGACTTGATAGAATCTGGGAGGGCCAGAAATCCACATGACATTGGCATAACAAAGGATGGGGCGGATCATGGCTTTGTAGATATGAACAATGGTGGAAGGATGCAGTCCCCATGTCTGGTCAGACAGGAGTTTCAGGAGGCAGAGTCTATTGTCAGCTCTGTGTTGTAAGTAGATGGGTATCCAGGTCAAGTGATGGTAGAGGGTCAGGGCAAGATATTTCAGAGTAGGGGTGAGGTGGACAAGATGACCGTAAATGGTGAGGTAAAAATTGTGGAGCCAGAAGGAACAGGTGGTATGACCTATGATGATGGCCTCGGTCCTCAAAGGGTTGATGCGAAGGAGCCACTGGTTGCACCAAGTGGTGAACTGGTGGAGGTGGGCTTCAAGGGTACGTTGGGACTGTTGAATAGGATAAAGTGCTAGAAAGGTAGTGTCATCAGCAAATTGGATTAGGTGAACATATGGGGGGTAGTATACATCTGTAGTATACAGGAGGTAGAGGAGAGGGGAGAGGATGGGGCCTTGAGCCACGCCAGTGGTGAGATACAAAGTATGGGAGTTGGTATTGTGGATAAAAACATAGGAGTGATGATAGGATAGGATGAAAGCAACGAGACCGACGATATTGTTGGTGATAGCGTAGGTCTGGAATTTAAAGAGGAGCCCAGGGTGCCAGACACTGTTGTAGGTGTTCTGGAGGTTGAGGGAAACAAAGATAACAGAGCAATGTGAGTTAAGTTGCAGGGACAGGAGACTGGTGAGGTTAAGGAGCTGGTCGTCAGCTGAGAAGGAGGGCCAGGGGAAGGAGGTGGTACTGGTTAAGGTGATGATGAATACAGTACGAGAGGATGGACTCGGAAGACTTTTTACTGGTGAGGCAATGGTACAATAGGAAGAGTTGTCAGAGGGGGATCTGTTGGACTTAGGGAACAGCAGTACACGGGAAGTCTTCCACAGGGAAGGGTACAAGCCAGGTGATAGGAGGACGTTATACATGGTAACAAGGACTCCCAGAAGGAGGGGGCAATTCCTTGAGGTGGTGGTAGGTGACACTGTCGTGACAAGGGGCGGCATTGCGTTTGGAGCGAAGGACAAGTCTGAGTCACATGTGGTAATGAGAGTGGTTATCTCTGAGGGGGTAACTGATCCAAGTACTTGAAACTAGGGGCGAGTGGCAGGACAATCAATGCATCAAAATGTGGATCATCAGGAATGGAGAAGACCTCAGAGAGAGGAAGGAAGCAAAATGGTTAGCCTTACTGAGGTTGTCAGGGAAGGGGCGGTTTTCGTGCAGAAGAGGGTAATGTGAGGCAGGATGGCTACCAGTGAGGCGGTGGAAGGCAGAACAGTACTCAGAGGAGTTGACAGGGAGGGTGGAGTTGAGGTGGGTACATATCTGGCGACGGTCCTGACCTTTCTTCACTGTGAGGAATGTCATTGTAATTGCCAGTATCGTAGGAGTGTATGATGGTCGTGGGTATGGAGGAAGGAGTGATAGAGCTTGCAGGTTTCACGGAGAAGGACACCCTGTGGAGGAAGTATATGACGATGAGGGTGGAACGTGGGCCTCCACTGCGTCAGTGATGGTCTTCTGGAGGAATGAAGAGCCTTGGGTGAGGTCAGTGAAATGGTAAAATGTAAGGGGATGGCTTTCGATCTGTGAGGCAATGGACTCCTGATAGGCATCCCTGTCGACGCGGCGGTAGTCATGGATGGACTCTGGAGGTGCAGGAGGGCAGGGACGTAGAGGGGGGTGATGTGCTGAGATGATGAGAAGGACTGGGAGGTGGTCGCTACCAAAGGGATCGAGGACGTCCGCGGCGATACGACCAAGGAGGTTGGGGAAGTTGCTTTTGCAACGGGTGTGCTGTGGGAGGGGAACGAGGTCACTGTGAAGGGTGGCAAGGAACTGATGCCACCGCCGAAAGGTGGAAGGGTCACGGCTGTGGACGCTGAGGTCGGCGGCAATCACATAGGTGGAGAAGCCGGGACGGAACTATTTCCCGCTTATATACCTACTATTACGGACGTTGGCACCAATCACAGACGGCCGAAACGACGAGTGCGGAAGGCACGTTGGGCAGCTTACAGCAGCTCCGGCCCGTCGCGGGACTGAGTGACGTGGGGTGGCGTGAGGGGCCGACCCCACGTTTGAAACTGCCGCTCCCGCCTCCCTACAAGCGATAAACAACCGTCGCTGCTGCCTTTCGACATACAAGGCCCGCCCCCACGCCTTACTTAGTGTGTAGCCCTTGTCTCTGTTGAAATTGTTGCTGTTCATTCTAATCTCGCCCAGTTCGTTGACGCATGAGCCACGACTCTTGTGCTCTCAAACTGTATTTTGTGTCTGTTCTCCAGGAAATGCTCAGCTGGCGACGGGCTCTGGACATCGACAGGAAGCAACGGGGGATGCTTAACGCTTTTAGGGAGGCGATAGCGGCAGTTTCAAACGTGTCATCGGCCCCTCGCGCCACCTGACGTCACTCGGTCCCGTTGCGTGCCGAAGCTGCTTTGAGCTGCATAACTCGCCTACCACACGCGTTGTTTCGGCCCTCTATAATTGGTGTCAGTAGCCTTAATCTTAGGTATATAAGCGGGAAATAGTGGCAGCCCCGGCAGTCGTAGTTTTACTCCTGACGATGAAAGCTCGAGGATTTTATTGGAACTCATGCGGTTTGCAAACTGACAAGATTTTACCCAGTCACGCCGCCACGAAAGACTCCGAGGACACAATTAATTTTCCGCTGTGGTAATTCAAAACTAATTTTTAAAGCAATAAAATTTGCTGTAACAGACACTGGTATCTTACAGGTCTTTTTTTGTTCCTATATCTATTCCTCAGATAAAATATGAAAGCACACCACTGAGTTCGCTGTACTCAGATTCCAAGTGCGAGGGAAGAAATCACAAACTACAATACGCGTAAACCTCATGACGAGTGTAAAATAGTCAAAGCCATTTGTTAACTCATAAGAAAGACGGTTTCATAATCACTATGTCGATAAGTTTATTTTATTATATGTACCATCACAGAAGGTGACTTGCCCTCCTCTCCTACAGGACAGAAGCTATTTAGGTGCATTTGTTTGAATTTTTGAAATTTTCGTACATATTAGCGTTTACCTGTAAATAAGTACTAATATCAAGTAACACTGCTCCAGTTTCACTCTTAGAGCCTTTACGTATTTGAAAGCAGTGAATAATATTTATTTTTTCTTAGTAGTGCCACTATTTAAAGAAGGTGTGAAACACATGCCTTTCAAAGCTATCTATAAATTCTGTTTGACGAGGGGGGCGGCGGGGGGCGGGGGGAGACGGGTATTCAGCGCTAAAATGAGAAGCAAATGATAGAAAAAAGGGTGCAATTAACACGGCGGCGAGAAAAATACGTTATCACTATTTATGAATGCTACATCATAATTATTTTTAGATGTTATCTTACCCTAGTAGCCGCTCATATATTTTAATAGATAGAGAGGCAGGGAGGTATACTTCACAGCAAAAAATTTGGGTCACTGCCGAATACAACCAACATAATGTAGTTCTGTTGCAGGTCCTCTAAACACCAAAACCCCGTGGGGTACACTCGTTTGAGTACACACAATGGGTACCGCAAGAGACTGTTAGAGACCACAGGTCTTTATGGCAGTCATTCTAAGTGTCAACTAATATCGTCATACAAAACATATTAGAAAACACGTTCTTAGCGATGAGACACCCCATAACACCCATAAACTAACCTTAATTAAAACAAGTGACATTCCAAAAGTTCTGAGAAGACAGATTATTTTACATATATCGTACAGTAATCCTTAAGTCAAAATTAAATATTTGAGACAATATATGGAGTTACAAAGCTGTACAGCAACTGCAAAAAGTTTTTCGCTCTCAAAAAGGTTTTCCATCCACGTGCTGAACGTCGCTCAACGGCGAGTGGCTCTGGAAAATGGATATTGGACGACCCAGTAAAAAAAAAAAAAACGATCAAGGGACACAAGCACTCTACGGAAATCTCAACATTAACAGCGAATCACCAGCAATTTCATTGTTCTCGTAACACATCAACAGCTACGTGTACACAAATTTGAACTTTAAATGACATGACCAACGTCGTCGTTCTGGGCCTGGATTTAAACCCAGCGCCGGCCGCGGTGGTCTCGCGGTTCTAGGCGCGCAGTCCGGAACCGTGCGACTGCTGCGGTCGCAGGTTCGAATCCTGCCTCGGGCATGGATGTGTGTGATGTCCTTAGGTTAGTTAGGTTTAATTAGTTCTAAGTTCTAGGGGACTGATGACCACAGCAGTTGAGTCCCATAGTGCTCAGAGCCATTTGAGCCATTTAAACCCAGCACCTATAGCCATTGAGAACGAAGCTAAGCTTTGTTTGTGCCTCATTGAGACCCGATCACTAGGCATAAAGAGACGTGAAGTATAGACGTTTGCACCAGTATCAGTTATCAATTCAGATCCTGAAAATAAATGACGAAAATGTTTGTACTAAACTGGGAATCCTGTCATAACAGTTACCTTCCTGGGAACTACCTCCAACGACGTTTGATATGGTTTTACTGACAAGGATCGAGGTATGCTCTTGTTTAAAATTTAAATGCCATCATGTAAAGCTTGTGACTGGGATGCGAACCCAGCACCTAATCGGATTGTTAACGAAGTATGTAAAATCAGAAGTTAAATATCAAATGTTTTCACCAATAGCGAGATGTTGGAACCTTAAATGACGATAGAATTGTTTTTACCTGACTGGGATTCGAACCCAGCATCCAGCGCCGTCGTTTTCTAGCCCGGAACAGATAAATAGGTATTGTTGGTTCACCAGTAGGGAGATGTGCGCATGGTTAGCTACACATCAGGCGAAAAGTTCTGTGCTGAATGGAACTGAAACCCCTCACAAGTGGTCATGAAGACACTTTAACTATCAAATTCTTTTCCAATAATAGCTAAGAGTGGCATGTTTGTACTTTCAATTATGTGATGAAACATACTTTGATGGCTAGAAGTTGAATTCACAACATATCCTCGTTGGTGATCACAACGAACACAACGTCAAACCCAAATCTGTTTTCGCCAGTAGGATGAAGAGGAATGTTTGTACTTGAAAAGATGTAAGGAAACGTTTGATCTTGTAATGTTGTGATAAAAAGCTCATCATGTGGCTGTGAGTTGAAACGAACATGTTCCAGCTGACAACGCACGAAGAGGCGTTGATAATGCAATTATTTTTCACTGGTCGTTCGGAGTGCACATGCTAGGGCTTGAAATGAAATAATGAATATTTTGTGCTGATCAGGATTCGAAACCAGATAGGTGCCTTTCGAGGGGCCTAGAAGAGTTTGCAATCTTGGGGAACACACTGAAATCGAATTCGAATCCCAGTCCAGCACCACATTTTCAACGTCTCAGTTTCAAATAAAGTAAGAGCCTTGTGAACTTACATGGCCATTGGTTCATTAAATGAAATGCGTTTTCTAGTTTACGACGGCTTGCTGGTGACAGGGTCTGTGCCTTCCGGGGTTTCTCCATCTGTCACAGCTCAAACGAATGCCGCTCTGCCCCAGTCGACAGCGAAGGGGAGTTATCTTTACTGCGAATACTGAACTAGGGAGCTTACTAGCGTTCTGCACTTGGCGTTACTAGGGGTGTAGGAGAGCTACTTGTGTGTGTTACAAATCTACACGTGACGTGAGATGTGAACCTACACGATTTACACATCAATAAAAAATTAATCCACCAGACCACAGAACCCCCTGCCAAGCACATAATTATGAATTGCAGAGTATTCATTTAGATGTAGATGCAGATGTCAAGGGACGCGTAACAGGAAGGAGGGCGGGATCTGGGAATGGACAGAAGTGCAGAAGTGCAAAACATAAGCGTGAAATGCTTGCAAAGTATTGCTTACTTAGATGTGTGCCACAGTTCGCTTTATCTTAGGACCGAGAGATAGGGAAGGACTGTATTCAGAACGAAGAATGGGTTATAGGTAAGGGGATATCAAAGTATACGGTTTCATAGATGTTGAGAGGAATGATAGAGAATAATTAAAAGAGAAAATGTAGCGTTAATGGAAACCGCTGGATTCGTTTATAAAGTTTTGGGTGAATGGAATAGAAGAGTACTTGCGGCGATAGTGTCAGAGAGAGAGTGTGTGAGAGAGAATATAGGAGATATTAACAGCGAGTAAACATAATATGAAATCGTTTGCGTATTGTGTGGAGGACGGAGGGCGTATTCACGGATGGAGGGGAAGACAGAGATGTATTTGAAATAACAAAAACTACATCTAACCTGATTAGTTTGTGAGTATGTAGACAGGGTATAAACGAAATCAAAATAGAATATTTTACAAACTGCATGTTCAAAAGAAACCCATTTGAATTAAAAAGGCAACTCAAAGGAAAACTAACCCGTATTGTATCTTTTCTGTTGCCACGCGATCTTCCACTAGCTCCCAATGAGGAAAAGTGACGAAAAAGAAGACATAACAAAACATTTTAAGAACTCTAATATTTTATCCAGAATCCTTCATTATTTTATACTTCTATCGTGGGTCTTGGCATAGAATGCATAAACTGTCGGACGTAACAGCCTGAAGAAGCAACTTCCTCCCAGGCTTCCAGGACGCAGTCCCAAAGACCGTCCGCAGTAGTTGGTTGGTTTCGTGGCTAGTTCTCTGTTAACGTTCTGGCGACCTCAGCCCACATGTTTTCCAAGGGGTTCACATCAGCCGCCCGTGGCGGCCAGTCCATGACGCTGATGCCAATCGTGGAAAGCAGCTGCTGAACAAATGCAGACTTGTGAATGGGAGAATGGTCCTCTTGCAATCTGACGTCCCCTTCTGCGTACAACATTCGCACTGACGGAAGCATCAGGTTTTCCAATATGTGGACATCCTGCACGCTGTCCAGAGTTCGTACTCTCCTGTGAAGAATTCACGCCCCTCTTACAGAAATCCAACCCCAGCAGGTCACAGATATCCGGACACTTCTTCTCGTCGTGGTTACATATTCGTGTCGATAGCGAGTCCCTTGCGATCTGTAAACGATTCGTGGACCATCGTTACTGGTGGAAAACACCTTCTCATTAGTGAAAATGACGTTGTCTCACGACGCCCTCAGATGGAACTCCGGAAATGCTAGCCGGTATAAAACGTTTTCTTCGCTGAGCTCTTGTTTCACGGCGAATCGTCGTGCATGCAGTCCAGCGTCCCTCAGCCTTCAGCGAATCGTGCCACTGGAGCCGGGGAAGTTGGTCTCCCGCCGCAACTGCTTCGCGTTCAGAAAGAGATTTTCTCCGCTCCTAGACACTAGGTCCCTGTCTTCTTGCTGTAAGATAACTTTCTTCCTGCCTGAGCCAGAGCCCTGTTGGTGGTGCCCCTTCCAAGGCAGATCCCCCACCATCTCGTTGCAGTGGTATGTGGTACGCCATACCGCCTGCCACCTTCTCTGATGGAACGTCCTCCTTCTTCAATCAGAGCGACGACTCTGTCTCGATTAGACCTCTCCCAGTGAGCCATTACGGCAGACAGCCTGATGTGTATTTCTGCTTGCCGCTCTTATACTGATGGCAGGAGAGGAGGTAAACATATTTACGTCAAACGGAGCGGCAGAGGCAGAGGCATGCAGCGCAGCCGTGCTGGCTCGTCCCGGGCTGTTGGCCCACCAACGCCACCGCCAGCTCGCACACTTGCGTCTCGCCTCGGCCAGCCTGGCTGGTCCGTAGATCGCCAGCCGCGGTAATTACAGACCCGAGCAGCAAGGCCACGATCACCCCTTGAAGAATCAAAAGTAACACATAACCTACCCAAGTCTGTAGTATAAACTAACGCAGCTACAGCTATTATGCTATAACATGTGCATGCACACCTACAGTTGACGATTCATTCAAATATTTGACGAAGAATACGTTCAAAAATACATTCATTTTAAACATAACTACCACAAAATATTTCACTTAGCTAGCAATAGCATGACGCAGGAAACTTGAAACGTCCCCTTAGAAAAATTTTACACGATTGTGCTTAAACTGACACACAATATTTTTAGCGCAACGCAATCTGACTTTCAATAATCCCTACAAAAGAATGGCCCTGACTAACATTAACCTATACCTTTCACAAATCACTTACCTCACAAAAATCTTCGTTACTCGAACTACTGCAATACAGCAAGCGCCACTACTGCCAGCTAACTAAAAGATTCAAACTACGGAAGTCACTAACTACTGATAGGCACAGTTAGCAAATGAAAGATTTTAATAGGGAACAAACAATGTATTTACCTTTATAGTCATAATATATATATCAGTTCACGACACCAATTCTTACAAATTTCAAAACTCCGCCATCTCTCTCCCCACGTCCACCACTGCTGGCGGCTCACCTCCAACTGCGCAACGCTACGCACTGTTAGCATCCAGCTGCCGCAGCTCAACACTACAATGGCAGACAACAATGCAAACTAAACACAGACTGCGCACAGCACAGCCAGTGATTTTTCATACAGAGCGCTACGTGGCGTTACCAATAAGAAAATGTAAACAGCCTACTTACATAGCCCCCATGCTCCCCACAAAAAATTTACAAATTGTTTTGGGCCATGGCCAATACAGATTTGAAAAATTTTTTCATAATTACAATAATTAAGAAATGAAATACACACACTTATCGGTACAATGTTGGTCAAAAGCTAAAATCCTCTCACAGTCCATAAAGACAGTCCTGATCGTTCATCATAGTAAAATTGTAGTGTTTTTTTTTTTTTCAAAGTCTGAACAATAAAAGAAATTGCACTTGGAAGTAGTGGATTTCTAAGCAGTCTTGAAGAAGTAGTGTTGTCCTTCCAACGAAAGAGAGTGCTGACTCTTGACATGCAGACAGGTAATAGGCCACTGCAGAGTCAGTCGACGTTGAAGACTATCGGTAGGTAGGTCATCACAGAGCAGACCCACTGTAGTCCTGGTAGAGATTACTATTGGTGGGCCACCAGAGGTGCAGACCCATTGCAGTCCTTGTAGAAATGATGGTATTGGTGGGTCATCAAAGGTGTAGACCCACTGTAGTCCTTGTAGAAATGGCCAGCAGCCATCTGTTTGACTGTGCAGGCGCACGATCACCATTGAAGAGTCTTGCAGATAATATAACAAGTCCATAATCACCACTTGTGCACTCACAAAAATTGTTTTTGAAATGTCCTTAGAACCAGCAACGCTGTTATCCAGTCCCTTACTGAATTATTAACACACGTGCAAACACTATCAGTCCCTACGTCTCACATATTGTCCATATACTATGACCAACACAAACGTGTGCAGTGAAATGTAATTTACAAGTTACTTAATTTGATGTACTGGTGTCAGTTACAATTTTATAACATAAGAATGCAATAACAAAGGTACAAAATATATCATTAAAGAACATAACAATACAGATAACATTTGTAGTAGTACAGGCTTTACAAAAGAATCGAAATAGCAAATACATCAGTGTTACAAAAATTACGACATAAGTACATACATAAAAGATCAGAATAACTTCTGAAACATCAACTTCACACATGAGCATTAGAACAAAACAGAATAAATAATGTGTAAACATCTTTACAAAGTAAATAATATGTTATTAATTCAAATTATATTTGAGGATAACAGTATTCCTCATCATAGTGAATGTAGCTTAGTATTAGAAAAATTCTGCAACATAAGTCTTATCAGATAAACATATAAAGACAGGAATAACATAAATACACAAGGGTACACAAACACATAGTGGGATAACACAAGGAAAGGGCAGGGTTTGTTTTACTGCAGTATTTTGCAAACAAAACTTTCTTTACTTCTCGGAGATCTCCCTTCGTTCTTCATTATTTCCAAAAAGTCCTATCTATACCTGCTTTCTGTAATTTTCTCATATAACCTCTCAGTGCATTTCTTCAAATCCATCGCAACTCATTCTCTTATATACCCCCTCTTAAGCTAACTTAAATCTACTGAGCTCAGATGCTTAACTAAGGGATGAGGCAATGCAGCAGCACAAAACAATTTACACAAACAGCAATGATAAAAAAATGGAAATTGACAAAAAAAGGCAGCAATATTAAAACTAAAATAAGGCAATGCTCAGCAAACAAGAAAAATAAATCAGTAATATAATTGGCTTAACCTAGTAATACAAAGTGACATTCAGTAGCACCATGAATGGCAAACAGCAGCAGCAAATGCTATAACTTATACCTAAACATGACAAAGCTCAAGCAGAAAAAAATGTTACACTAAAGACAACAATGCAGATAAGGACAATGTCTATTCACATCTTAATGTCTAGGCAATTAAAGTGGTGCACCACAAAAACTAATGCTACAACAAATTACCAAGTACTTGAAAAGAAAATTATATATATACAGTTACTGTTATTAGTCGCTTCTTATTGCTCTTTCCATTCCAAGAGCTCCTTTTTCGAAGAATGTGGATCATAAAATAATTATTTAATAGATCTGTCGACAGAAAGTGTTCACATTAGCAAATGCATTTAACTTTATAAAACCAATGCTGCAACACAGCTGGAAAACAGATATCAAATGAAATAAGCAACTATGGACAAAGCATAAAAATATCATTAAATAGTCATGTGACATTTCATAAGTTAGTAGAATTGTCTCAACTCTCGTAGAAAGACGTTTGTTATAATCAGTAATGAGCGTGTCGTATTTGCGGTGCTTTCTACAAAGGAATGTCAATAGCGAGGATAATGGCCTCCTTTTTTTTCACCTGTGCCTCTGAAAGGCACACAATAATGGCTTTCTTTTGTCAGGTGGTTGTCGCGCTGCTGGCTGCCCACGACGCATTACGTGCAGGTGGTCACTTACCTTTCTTACTGAAAAAATTACGACAGCAGTTTCCGCTACAGTGACAGTCCCATATAAAAATATTTTCACAGGTTGAGAATTTGCGTTACAAATCTGTAGATACAATATCCTATAAATATAACAGTGTCCAAAAAAATTTCGTCGGCATTGTAATACATTCAAGCATTTACATACATTTCATAACTCTTAAAGTACGATTCTTGGTTTCCAACAACCTTTTTCACAAACCAGAGTCCCTAACCACTACTCATTATTCCTTACCTTATTCGTCGACACTTCTTCAATATTTCGTCATAACAGATACGTAGCATAATCAAATAACTCATATAGCATCAGCTTATTGATCATAAACATACCGCAACAGCTTAATACACATGGTCATCATAACATCATAAAACCTCAGCCAAATCTCAAAATCGTCGTAGCTTCATCCAATAATTTCAAAACCTAAAAAAAATTCTCTGCTGATGTCAAAAGTGTCATCTGCCTCAAACGTACCTTAAAAATCATGATCCCATACCAAATACATCATTCAAAGCTCTCATACTATCACAATGGTTCAAAAAAAAATATGAACATTTCACAAAGTACAGACAAAATTGAAATTTCGTAAGTGTGAAATTATCCAACTGTGTAATTGCGTAAACATGTGTCACTGAAGTAATAAAATAAATCTTTCTCTCTCAATTAAATAACCAGATAGCTGTGTAATTTATGTGTTAGAGAAATATGGTACCGATGTGTAAAGTTGTATATGCAAATACCATATTAGCTAGGGCTCCTTGTGCTTGACAAACACATGGTACACAAAGTAGACGTGTACCCCCCTGAGGATTAATGTGATTATATCCTCAGGTGTTACAGATTACAGCAACGGAATGAAATGTATCACCGAAAACCTTTGTATCATTGTACTTCAAATATCTTTAAAAATAAATGTTTTAAGTACAAAATTAATCACTCAAATACGTGTATTGTAGCGATAAACTGTGCGTCTTGTTGTAAGATAATTATGTGGAAGTGTCGTAGTTATCGTCCTCTGTAAGCAAAGTTCTGCTGAAGTCAATGTACTTACCTCGTAATAAAGGAAGTGAATTACTTTGCGTATAAATATCTTAGTTATTACGCTTATTGCCGTGATGAAGACAGTACTATGCTGTAACGTATTGTTGTGCTACGATAAAGGCTGTCTCATTGTAGCTATACCACAAGCGTTACAACTAAAACATTTTTTACTTTGCAGAATAATACAGAAAAACTGTGCAGATATAAAACAGATACAGTGCAAAAGCAACATTGTAAATTGTCACTCATTAGTAGCGTCGTGATAAAATCGTGTAGATATCACATAAACTAACCACTGTGTCATCTGGTATCTTGCAGAAAGTACTTTAAATCCAGAATGTATTTTCAAGTAAACCAAAATGTTGCATTAAAATCTCATTAGCAGTACCAGTATATGTTCTAAGCATGTAAGCCTGATAGTCGTTACATAATCGTGCAACTAACAAGCAAGAATGTACAAATAACAACACTGTGTCGTCTGTTCACTATGCATTCGTAATTTCTGTTTAAAAATGTTCCCTAGGTTCTAGACTGGATAGTGAACTTCAAAACATTGTTGCATGTTAACAGTTTCTAAGTCTGACAAAGCATACTAGTAACGTGAAGTGAAAATTTTTATGGCAAAGACAAAGTTAAAAAGCTGATTATATTTCAATAAACGGTTTTACATGTGAAATGTGGTGTAAACCTTTACTCTTCCTAGTACGCAGACTGTCAACTGAAAAGCAATTATCATGTGATTACGTCGGTAAGGAACACTGGAATTTTGCTCAAGGTTAGCTTATGTTATTTTTCTCTGAGCCAGCCGGCGCACGCGGCTGCCTGCGGTGCGAGTCATTGTCTGTTTCTTTGTTGGCGCGCGTCGTTATTGGGATTAGGAGACCTAACTTCAACAAATTCACATTGCCGAGAGGGCCCTGCTCTGTTTGAATCCCGCCAGTTCTGATGCAGTTCAGGTCTGTCGTTACGATCATATCGTCTGTCATGTCGATAATTTCTGTAATTAATTTCTTGTCAGTCACGTGGTGGAGAATTTCTCCCTGAATCGTAACTGCGCGCTGGACCGTTGCGTCTGAAGTTATTCCGTCTCCCTTGATGATAATTATTTTGGTTCCCGTATTGTCTGTTTCTCTGATTGTCTCTATGATATTCATTACTACGGAAATGCAATCTTTCTCTGTAACTATTACTCTGCCAGTGGTTGTCATACGGGTGGTGTCTGTTTTGGTCACGATTTGTGTTGTGAGAATGGCCTTGTCGTGTCCAGTTATTGTTTCTTTCATCGCGGAATTGCGACGGATGTGAACTGTAGTGATTGTTTTCCTGTTTTCGCATCCCGCGACTGTCTGTGTCAATTTCTGATTCTTGTAAGAGTCCCTGAAAAGCTTCAATGTCGTCTTTGCATCGTCCTGCTAAAATAATCTGTCGTAAATGTTCAGGTAATTTGATTAAGCAAATGCGGATGAGTTCTGAGGGGCTGTATGGGTTTGAAAGATACTGATTCTTATGTAACATGTCTTCAAAATATTTCACAAGACTAGGAAATTCAGATTGTTCGAAATTTTTCATCATTATGATGCTATGTTTTACTCGGTCTTGTGTAGCTTGAGACCAATATGCTGAGAGGAAGGCATGATAAAATTCTCCTTCACTGTGGCAATTGTGAATGACCGATCGCATTCTTACAGCTGGTTCATTCTCTAAATAGCCACACATAAATTCTAATCTGTGCTCTAATGACCAGTTGGGGGGGGGGGGGGGGAAACAATGAGAGAATTGATGGAGCCACGCTTGTGGATGAATGTCGTTGCCAGAATTCCTGAATGTTTTGAATTTCCGTGTAGTAATGAACAGCTTATAGTCAGAATCATCGTGTCGGCGAGTTGCATGTCGGTCATTGTTACGTCGTTTCGGCGGTTCCATTCAAAATTCGGTGTACTCTGCCAATTTCTTTCATAATCTCCAAAGTGCCCTATGTTATTATTTTGTGGCGGTTCCGTTTTTTTTTTTTTTTTTTTTTTTTTTTTTTTTTTTTTTTTTTTTTGTCCCTCTTCCCGTATTGGTGTGCGAGAGTCCTCTGAAATACGTAATTCTTGTATTACCTGTGTCAGCTGATCTTGTACTTCCCGGATTTCTCTTTGGTGTTGCGTATTAATTTGATATTGATTTTGTTTGAATTTCCTAATTTGTTCGAACTCTTCTGTGTCATTAAAGACTACCGGTTTTGTGTCATTAAGATTATCATCTACCTTCGTAGATAAATTATTTAGCTGATCCGAAAGTTCAACTACTTTCTCTGATAATGAACTAATGACCTCCATGTGTCTTTCTGAACCAATTTTCAGAGTATCTACTGTGTCCTTTAAGTTTTCTTGAGTTTTTGCAAGTTGCGTAACCGAATCGGTAGATGCAACTGAGTCAATTTTAGCTTGCAAGGGTCTCATGATTTTCATGAACAATAGTTTGCAGCTCTTTTATGGCTGCTTCGTGATTCTGTAATGCATTTTCATGCCGCGAAAAAATAGGTTGAAAATGCTCAAAAATTTGTGTTTTTACCTCATTACAGATTTTTTTGACATTTCGATTCAATGTTATGTAACTCAGTAGTTAAATCTTCACGTGTTTGTTCAAGTGTGGTGTCTAACTTCCGAAGATTTTGCTCCATTGTGTCTAACTTTTGAAGCTTTTGCTGTGTTTGTCTCTGATTTTGTTCCATTGTGTCTAACTTTTGAAGATTATGTTCCATTGTATCCAACTGTTGCTGTGTTTGTCTCTGATTTTGTTCCATTGTGTCTAACTTTTGAAGATTTTGTTCCATTGTGTCTAACTTTTGAAGATTTTGTCCCATTTTTTCTGATTTTGTTACATTTGTTGCATTGATTGCAATAATAATTTATTAATGTCTGGAATCTGTTTTTCTATGCTTTTTGGCAGTGCATTTTCACCGGCAACATTTACATTTTGACAGGCAGAAAATGTGTCTTGACTCATTTGAGAAAACGGTGAGGACCCATAACCTAAGTCTACAGTATTTGCAATATTGTGTTCTGTCATTTCGGATTCCTGAGGCGAGCTGTTGCCGACTGATCGATCGATTATTGTTCCCTGTTCACTACTTGTTTCATTGTCTACACCATTATTTGCCGCCCGCTCCACTTCCCTATGCACAATTACCAAATTACTACTTCGAATGTCTGTAATTCACTACACAGTGGTGCTGATAAGTGACGCTCGTCGTCACTATTATTTCTCAGTTTACTTTGGAGCCTAGTGTTACGTTTTTCACACGCCATTATTGTCACAATATTTCACACGACAACACATAAAAGCACAATTTGAAGAGCACAAATAAGAGAACACATTAACATAGCACTGAAAATAATATCTAGTTAATTGCAAGCGAAGCTACGAAATACTTGGTTCAAATCTACATGCATGCCACAACTGTTTTACTGTACAACAATGAAAGACAGCAACTACAAAGGAAATTCTCTCTATGATTACGCACTAGCAATAAACAAAGGCTACACTAACTACACAAACTACAAGAAAGAATCAGAAGATTCCAGTGACGTATCCTTGGCTAAGGGTCGACATATGAAACGTCGCCTTAGAAAAATTTTACACGACTGTGCTTAAACTGACACACAATATTTTTAGCGCAACGCAATCTGACTTTCAATAATCAAATGGCTCTGAGCACTATGGGACTCAACTGCTGCGGTCATCAGTCCCCTAGAACTTAGAACTACTTAAACCTAACTAACCTAAGGACATCACACACATCCATGCCCGAGGCAGGATTCGAACCTGCGACCGTAGCAGTCGCACGGTTCCAGACTGCGCGCCTAGAACCGCGAGACCACCGCGGCCGGCTGACTTTCAATAATCCCTACAAAAGAATGGCCCTGACTAACATTAACCTATACCTTTCACAAATCACTTACCTCACAAAAATCTTCGTTACTCGAACTACTGCAATACAGCAAGCGCCACTACTGCCAGCTAACTAAAATATTCAAACTACGAAAGTCACTAACTACTGATACTGATAGGCACAGTTAGCAAATGAAAGATTTTAATAGGGAACAAACAATGTATTTACCTTTATAGTCATAATATATATATCAGTTCATGACACCAATTCTCACAAATTTCAAAACACCGCCATCTCTCTCCCCATGTCCACCACTGCTGGCGGCTCACCTCCAACTGCGCATCGCTACGCGCTGTTAGCATCCAGCTGCCGCAGCTCAACACTACAATGGCAGACAACAATGCAAACTAAACACAGACTGCGCACAGCACAGCCAGTGATTTTTCATACAGAGCGCTACGTGGCGTTACCAATAAGAAAATGTAAACAGCCTACTTACAAACTATTCTGTCTTGTAAGCGCTCTGCATTAGAAGTAGTCTTAAGAAGTCGTGTATTCAACCACGACAACTAAGCGGAATGTAAAAGTAAATAGGTTTGGCGGCAGCTTCTCCAAATAATAGTATATACTTAGTATATAATACACGTTTTGGGCACTTATAACATGTACTCAGTGTCTCTGAAATAAATACCTACTGCACGACGGAAATTACTCTCTGCTGAGCCACTTCATTTACATCTCAATGATACACGACTACTAGAGAACATTGCTCTTTACGGCAGTCAGTCCACTTGTATATTAACACCATGATTTCGCAGACATTAAGTAACACGTTACTAGGGATGAGAAAGGCCTCAAGGTTTGTTACTAAGCGTGCTACTCCTAGCTACTATTGAATAAGAATTTGATTATTAACGTGTCTTCATGTGTGCGGCGTTCGACTCTCAGTCAGCATAGACGTTTTCGTCGCCTTATTTCTAGTTAAACGTGCTCACATCTCATTAATGGTGGACCAACATTGTACATTTCTCGTCTGCTCCTGGTTAGAAAACGACAACGGTAGGCGCCGGGTTCGAATACCGGTCAGGCAATACAACTTCAGTCGTCATTTAAGGTTCCAAACTCACTACTGGTGGCAAACTGTGATATCTACTTTCCAATTTTACGTACTTATTCAACAATCCGATTAGGTGCTGGGTTCGCATCCTTGTCACCAGCATTACATTATGGCATTTCAATTTTAAAAATGTGCATCGTTCTTTCCTTGAGAATGCAACTATATACAACGTCTTTCGAGGTTAATTACCAAGATGGTAATTGTCATGTTAGGGTTCCTGGTTTCGTACAAACATTATCGTCATTTACGTTCAAGTTGAGAATTGATAACTGATACTGGTGAAAACGTCAATATTTGATGTCTCTTTCTGCCTAGTGATCGAGTCTCTCTCGATAAGGCACAAAGCTTTGCTTGGTTAACAATATCTTTAGGTTCTGGGTTTGCATCCGGGTCCAGAACGAAGACAAGTAACTGTTGATGAGTAATGTGAACAATGATATTACTTGTGATTCGCTGTTAATTTTGAGATTTCTGCAGAGTGCTTACCGCCGTTAATCACGTTTTCTTTTAACGTTGATGCAAAACCACTCCCCGTTGAACATTGAACGATGTTCAGCATGTGTTGGGTAAACCTTTTAAACAGCAAAGATCTTGTCCCCAATTGCCATACAACTTTATGAATCCATATATTGTCTCAAATATTTAATTGTGCCTAAGGATTACTGAACGATTTATGTGACAAAATTAGTGTTCCCATAACGTTTGAAATGCCACTTATTGTAATTGAGTTTAGTTTACAAACGTTAATGACTGTCTGATCTCTTCTGTATTGTTGTGGTGTTACTTTACATCTGGACGGACTGTCATGAAGACTGGTGTTCTCTAGTAGCCTCTAGCGGTACCCATTGTGTATCTTACAACGACTGTACTGTGGAGGGTTGCGACGATGTGCAACACAGATATGCTATGTTGGTTGCATACATTCAGGTGCAGCCTACACGTTGGAATTCAGGCGTGACCCAATTGTTTTGCTGTCGAGTGTACATTAAATAGGGAGGAACACGCGCAATGAGCTAAATACATTTTTTATAGTGCCACTGCGTGCTCAGTTAGAGCACTGACGTTTGTGACAGCTGAAAATGTACCCGGTCTCATACTAAAAATACAAATACACTGTTGGCCATTAAAACTGTAACATCATGGCAGGAAATGTACGGAAATGATTAGCATCTTAGGGCAACCTCTCAGACTAGGTGCTAGTGATGATATCTAAGTTCTGCATAGAAGAAAAGATCACAGAGCTGGTTTATGACTCAGAACTCGCATTTTAATGTTGGTAATTTGTGAAACTATATCATAACTCGTGTAACAAACAGAAACTTCTTCCAGCCCTTGTTTGAATTTAACAGTGTCGGGATCATGTCTTGTCAGCACTGCAGTTTATGATTTCGTGGTACTGCCAGTATCCCACTAAAACGTCTCCGAATGACATGAATTGCGTTCCACCTGAGTGGCACGCAGCCCACATAATGTACATTTCTTGCAGGTCCTCTAGTCTCATTTTGATATTTTGATACAGTCATTTCAATAAACAAAATAGTTATCAGAAGTGACTCCTTCAGCACAGTGATCTGTATGGCAAATAAGACAACGACATCGCAAATATCAATACGTTATTAAAAATGTTGAATCCGGCATGTCAACTTAAAGTCGTTACGATACATAACATTTGAAAAAACGTATAACTCTCATTAGCATCTGAGCAACTGATACTTGTAATTCTGACTCAGAAATCATTCAGTAATTTTTAGTTAAAACTAAATTACTTTATGGATAAGATATTTTAAACGAATATCTAAACATCGAAATTTCTATGACATTCGAAGTCTTCTTGCTCTCTAAGAGGTTTCTCCACCTCCTATTATCCTACTTTCACTTGGCCAGTGGTTATGCTTTAACTAGTAAAGAAACAAAGCACTAAGTAAAACCACGATCAAAATTGTCAAGAATTCTATGGAAACCTCAACAACAACATCACATTGCTTGTCAATTTAGTATGATGGCACATGGATAAATTTACAGATCAAAAGTCACGTATCGTCGTTTTTATCTAGCCCAAAGTCATGCTATATAGCCGACCGGTGTGGCCGAGCAGTTCTAGGCGCGTCAGTCTGGAACCGCGCGACCGCTACGGTCGCAGGTTCGAATCCTGCCTTAGGCATTGATGTGTTTGATGTCCTTAGGTTAATTAGGTTTAAGTAGTTCTAAGTTCTAGGGGAGTGACGACGTCAGATGTTAAGTCGCATAGTGCTCAGAGCCATTTGAACCATGGTATACAGGGTGTTACACAACGGTATGGCCAAACTTTCAGGAAACATTCCTCGCACACAAATAAAGAAAAAATATTATGTGGACATGTGTATGTACTGTACTTCCTCGATTCACCGCCATGATTTCATACGGGATACTCTACCTGTGCTGCTGGAACATGTGCCTTTACAAGTACGACACAACATGTGGTTCATGCACGATGGAGCTCCTGCACATTTCAGTCGAAGTGTTCGTACGCTTCTCAACAACAGATTCGGTGACCGATGGATTGGTAGAGGCGCACAAATTCCGTGGCGTCCACGCTCTACTGAACTCAACCCTCTTGTCTTTCATTTATGGGGGCATTTGAAAGCTCTACGTAACCCCGGTACCAAATTTAGAGACTCCTCGTGCTCGTATTGTGGACGGCTGTGATACAATACGCCATTCTCCAGGGCTGCATCAGCGCATCAGGGATTCCATGCGACGGAGGGTGGATGCATGTATCCTCGCTAACGGAGGGCATTTTGAACATTTCCTGTAACAAAGTGTTTGAAGTCACCCTGGTACATTCTGTTGCTGTATGTTTCCATTCCATGATTAATGTGATTTGAAGAGAAGTAATAAAATGAGCTCTAACATGGAAAGTAAGCGTTTCCGGACACATGTCCTCATAACGTATTTTCTTTCTTTGTGTGTGAGGAATGTTTCCTGAAAGTCTGGCCGAACCTTTTTGTAACACCCTGTATATCGGAGGGATTCAAGAGCAGCTAGTCGTTCACATGTTTGAACTTTAAATGACGAACGGTTTGTCTGAATAAGGATTCAGCCCCAGTACAGACAGCCAATCTAACGAAGCAAATTTTTCGTGCCTGACAGAGACTTGAACACATCACCGATTGTTATTACTGACTTCGCATAAAGAGACGTGAAATATCTAATTGTTGACCAGTATCAGATACCAAATCTCAACTTGAATTATATGTCGAAAGTATTTGCCCTGCACTGGGAGTCCCATTCAGCAACCGTTGTCCCTCTTTACCAACAACACAAGGTGTTAAATAAAATTTCTTCCACAAGTAACAACCTGAGTGGATCTTTAAAGCTGAAATGGTGTGCCGTAAAATTATGGGTCGGATTACGATTCGAACCCAACCGCTAATCGGATTGTTTACTAAATACAGTCAGAGGTTAAGGTATTGAGTTATTTCACCTAAGGAGTGTTTGAATGTGAAATTATGGGACGAAAGTTTTTGCCTTACAAGAATTTAACCCACAGCGTCTAAAAACCTTTACTATTCTAGCAACAAGAGGAATAAAAATCGGTTTCCTTCAGCAATAGTGGATTGGCTTGTTGACACCTGAATACTTTCGAGTGATAGTGCTGAATGAGTAACTGATTAAAGGGAAACCGTCGGAACTTAAACCATGGGGATGAAACTCCCCAGAACTTCTTATTTCATGTGAAAATCATGGTCAACCTCAGGACAATTGGTTTCTGTTTTGGAACAAGCTGATACAATCTCGTGGAAAGGTAATAAGTGACATATTTCTGGTGCAAGTTGATTCTTTTTGGGTGGCATATTAAATAGTCCCGCAAGACAAATTGTTTCAGTCTTGGGGGATATTGGTACAGTATGGGGAGGAAATTGATACAGTTTAGGTGCAAACTGACATCGTTTCAGGGCAACTTGATACAGTTTTGGGAGAAGGGCAAGATTATAAAGCTTTTGTGAGTGCACAACAACAAAAACTTAGATCCATTATTTCTACCTTTGCCTCATCCTCAATATTTCTCTTATTTATGTACGATAGTAAATTTTCTATTTGTATCGTTTCCCCCCCCCCTCTCTCTCTCACACACACTCTGCATTTCTCTTTTCACCTCTCCAAATATTGTACAGTCTTATCATTATATATCATCTCGCATGTGTGCACACAGCATCAAGAAGCGACGTACACCATTTCCATATCTGCCTCACCATCATCATCACCTTCATCATCATCATTTCTCTGATTTATACACCTCTGTAAATTTCCAATCTCTCTTCATTTATCTGTTTCTATGTGTAATACTTATTTTAATTATGGACAATATTTTAATATATGACAGAAGGAACGAAAGAAATAGTTTTCCTCCTGTGGCTGAAGCCCCTGACACCGACACTTCCACACCCCCAGTAGCTGATACCTACTGCCCATACCCACTGTCATCTTCTGGTGGGAAAAAGTAGAGCTCATGTGAGTTTGAATACCGTGGAACCAATTTTTACTTATTTTCGTGAATTTAATGCGTCGTAGAAAGATCGAACTACATTATTTCAGAAGTATTAATAAGTGAGATATAAATATTTTAATAAATAATGCAGACAGTTTGGATGTAAATTTAAGGTTCATTGTGCTTGCAAAGCGAGGACTAACGATCAAACTTCGGTATCAGCCGGTGACGCTTAACCTGTAAGTTTTAGCATTAGAGTAAGTATGCAAAAAACGAGTCTTTTTTGAAAAAAAATCTTCGAGAATAATTCATTGAGGAATAGTAGTGCTTAACATGTTTAGTACCTGCAATACTGAATATTTTGAGTAATAAGACAATTTCATTTTGCTGCAAAATTTGAATTTTGATTCATAATGAGAGATCTGTAAGTATACTTACATAATACAATACGCAACCCGCACGTGATTTATACACGAAGTTGTTACTTGTAACTGAATATAATGAATAATTTTATTTTTGTGGCAAAGCTTTTATTATTAGATGTGGGCTTTCTTTGTTGCATCTTCATCTTTGGCTAAGTTTCATCTCTGTCTTGTTCCAGCACCAACTTTAGTTGTGTTGGGATGAATGTAAACAAACGTTGCACTATTTCTGCTAGTACATTACTCAAATATGAAGTTTAAATGATAAACTACAATAAAGATTTCATCAAAAAACTTTCATTCTGCCTAAAATGGCGGTTTCTCGCTTGTTTGTCTATTATATATATTGTGCATGTATTAACATTACATATTTTCATTAGATTTCGAGGTTAAAAGCAATTGATTATATGAAATACAGTCTGTGAGCGTTTCACAGAGCCTTGGCACTATACCTAGTTCAAACGCAAATGCAAAGCAATATTAAGTTGTTAATATCACCGATTTTTTTTCTGGTTTATCTTCGTTCTCCGTGAAATGGTGTTTGCTAAGGTGAAGTGCTACAGCAAAACTTCTAAAAACTCTAGGTGATGTCAGTACCTTCTATGTACCCTCAACAACGTGTCTTCAGAGTGAAATGACAGTACCCAGAACGTTCTTAAGATGGGGGGATAATTAGAATAATGTAGATGATTTTATTTTGAGGGTGTGTTATCTCTTACACCAAGTGTAGATCTAAATAAACGAATTAATTACGTTTTTAAAGTATCTGGCAGCAATTCAGATTGCTTTCTTGTTTGTGTACTTGCCAACATGTTTTCTCGAGCTATACGTCTGGTAGGTTAGTCATACATTAGGTCGAAACGTGAAGTTTAACTGCCTGTTTAGCACTTTACCTTTATATTCACATGTGTTTAAAGATGAAAATAACTTTGGGCAAATTAATTGACAGATATTTGCTACATATGTATATCTGTAGCACATACCTGTAGGAATTGGTGCCTAACGCTTGATTGTGAACTCTCAAATTAATGGGACCAAACTGTTGAGGTCATCGGTCCCTAGGCTTACGCGACTACTTAAAATAACTT
Organism: Schistocerca gregaria; assembly: GCF_023897955.1. Classification (NCBI taxonomy): domain Eukaryota; kingdom Metazoa; phylum Arthropoda; class Insecta; order Orthoptera; family Acrididae; genus Schistocerca; species Schistocerca gregaria. The sequence goes on along the minus strand of NC_064923.1, from coordinate 222,496,357 downwards.
AAACTAACTTACGCTGAGGAAACACACACACCCTTGCCAGACTCGAACCTCCGACGAGGGCAGCCGCGCGAACTGTGACAGGACGCCCTTGAGCGCACAGGTACCCAAGCGGCGTTTAAATGTTTTGTGGAGGGGTTTTGGACAAGTGAGTGGGAAGGGGTTGGGTGGTATTATTATTATTATCCTCTTTTGGAGTGTTTATTATTTTATCTATTAGTGTAAACATTCAGTTGGTTGGCAAGTGTTCTTGATTATTCAACAGGGTTTTCTTTTATACTTTAGGTTTCTGTATGTGGTAATTTTCTTGCACAGTTAGAAGATGTTTTTTATCGTTGGTTCTAATTATTTTTATGTCTTCTTCTCTAGAGGTTAGCTTGTGATTGTGTTCTCTTAGGTGTTCTGCAAATGTATGCTGAACGTTTAATAGCCAGCAGTATAATACTTCTCTGATACTGTGCTTGAGAAATAACGTATTCTTCACCGTGCCCGAAGATGGACATCAACACATTGCGTGGGACAGTGCAGTGCGTGAAGGGCGCAATTAAGTGTGATATTATCACGTTCCTAACCCGTAACAAGTGCCGGGAACGGAAGTTGTTAAGACAGCTTTGCATGCAGCGTAATAACAGAAGTACTTCCAGGTTCTCTGTCGCTTCCTCTGTGTGTGGTTCTGTGGCGCAGTGGAGTCGGCGTGGTGGCTCTGCACTTGTTCCAATAAAAAACACTGTAAAATTTTTTTACCGATAGACTTTTCGAATCGTTATGCGGCGTTGGCACAATACCTATCTCCCTGTGAAAAAAGACGACGAAGAAACAGCAAGTAAAGTGGTGCAGTGCAAACTAAAAATCCAAAAGCCTCGCCTCGATATCGGTCGTCCTAGGATTTTTATATGTCACTTAAAACTTCTGTCACCTCTGGCAACATTTGTTGATGTGAAAAATGCCGAGTTGGTTTTCCGGTCGCTATGGGTTTATTTATAAATTGTTTTCTATTTGTCGTTCACTGCTGGTATTTCAATTTATATACCGTAATTTTCTCATTTTCTCATTTTTAGATAGTGAGTGGAGCTGTGGAAAATTTGTGATAAGGATTATAGGACCAAACTGCTGAAGTCATCGGTCCCTCGGCTTACGTCGCTACTTAATCTAACTTAAACTAACTTACGCTAAGGACAACACACACACACCCTTGCCCGACGGATGACTCGAATCTCCGACGGGGGGAGCGGCGCGAACCGTGGCAAGACGCCCCAGACCGCACAGCTACCCCGCTCGGAGCGCCAAGTGGAGAAATCGGAACATTTCCGACATATTCTTCTGTTTGAGCTGCAGAAGGTGGTGACAGCAGCGGAGGCAGGCAGAAATATTTGCACCGCTTGTGGGGATAATGCCATTAGACAGAGATTTTCTCGCTTTAAGGAGGATCGTTATGATATTAGTGACTCTCCATATTCAGGAATACCTTCGGTGTTTGATGAAGATCGTTTAAGCGCATTAATCCACAACGATCCACGTCAGTGTAATCAAGGACTGGCAAATGTGATGAGCTGTAATTATTCCACTATAGTGCGACATTTGAATGCAAGTGGAAAGAGTCAGAAATCTGCTGTATGGGTAACGCATGCTCTAGGCGAATATCATAAAATTCAGTAGGTGGACGTATGTGCACCGCTGCTTACTCGTAGTCATCAACTGTCTCGTGAACGACACCGATCATTCTTACCGTTACTGGTGACGAGAAATGGTGTCTTTAGGCTGATATAAAGAAAAGAAAACAAATGGTTGAAAGCAAACAAAGAATCTCTGCCCGTACAGAGACCTGCGCTCATCCATAAAAGATAATGTTATGCATCTGGTAGAACAGCGACGATGTGGTGTACTACGAATTGCTACCCCGCAGTGTAATCATCACTGCTAACATTTATTGTCAGCGAACAGTCTATTGGAGAACAACGACCAGACTGCCTGATGTTACTCAACCATAACGCCCTTCCGCATTCTGCTATACTGGCCAAAAACCCTATACAGGAGTTGGGTTAGGAAGTCAATCCGCATCCATCTTTTTCACCTGATTTTGCTTCTTCATAATTTCACCATCTCCGCTCTCTATCGAACAGCCTTCAAGGAACTTTCTTTCCATAGCAAAATGCGCTCCGAACATGATTCGACGAGTTCTTCGTCTCAAAACCACATCATTTCTACAGTATCAGAATCGAAACGTTACCCCAGCTTGACAGACTGTTGTAAATAGTGAAGGAGAACATATCGTTGATGACTAAAGTCTCTGTTACGTGTTTCTGATGTGTTTATTAAACTTACGGGAAAATCCTACAAAATTATGCTAATTGTTGTAGTACGTAGCCTTGTACAAGAAGTGGCCTATAATATCGAAAAACCTGAAACACAACACATGCCCATGCCTGATAAAGTGTAGGTTAACCGTTAGCATTCAAAACAGAATCTATTCGTCTCGGGATGGGGAAATATGGATCCTATATTGTTCTAAAGGGTGTAGTACGTAATTCTTCCTGTAAAACAGTTGCAATTTCAGGTAACGACGTTGGAAGACCACAAAGGCTCTATAATAATTTTTGTCGGCAAGGGAGATACGACAATTCGTTCTCGTGCTCACAAAACCAGGATGGCCTGAGCGGTGTGAACAGTGATCCTATTGTCTTCGAAGACAGCATAACGATAGGATAACAAAATTTTTTGCCATGGGATGCGACTGATCAGCCAAAATGGTCACCTAATGCTTGGCAGTAATGCGATCTTCCAGAGTATCCATGATCCCATGGAATACCACCACTTCAGTGACGGTCTGCCACGATTACTTAACACACACACCTTCGGTTGTATTGTAAATTAGCGAATGATGTCTTTTTGCTCTCCCTGTATGTGCTATAAATCTTGCATACCGTACCTCTTCAAATACCAAACACTTCGGCTATCTTGGTTCCGAAAGCACCCACCATACAACCACCAACCGTTTGCCCACGTTAGAATTCATTTAGCTCCGAGATAATGGACTCACACTATAAAGAACACTGTTCTCGCCGCTGTTGCAAAATTCTGAGGACATTGCTCAGGTAGTGTTCGTGGCCAAATACAACACAACCTGCAGATTTGGCAAAGATTTGCGTTTACATTAAGGCAAGCATTTCTTGCAGTGTTTCCATTTTTTTTGTCCAACTGCTGTAGATATCTAGTAGTACATATATCTGTAGTCATCCGCTTGTGTTAACGTTAAATGTAATTAGGCTCACCGTACATACCGAAATATAAACTATTGCCGTCGAAACATCCTTGTTCCAATCTTTACGTAACTCTACGTAATTTATACAATAATGGCGACACGCTCGAAGGAAACAAAATTTAATATTAATGTCTGTTTAATATCGATATTTATGCAGATGGAATGCTAGCTCATTTGGACAGTGATGCTGAAGAATGTCGGGAATACATTTTCTCACGGATATGTATTGCCATTCGACGTAGTTTAGGTGAAACAGAAAAAAAAATTCTGATTATAAGGACCGATATTTTATCCTCGCTCCTCTCCAGATGGAACCGTAGCTTTGTGTTCTCCAGTTCACGAGGTACAGCAAATGAGCAGGCTCTTTCCATGTCCAAAGCAAAGTGTGCGGCGTGAGTTGTTGCCTCACTGTGTTGTCAAACACGTCTCACATAGCCATTTCGTGTATTTATCTGGATGAGATGACATGCTTACACTAACAGGAATTCTGTAAGTTATTTAAAAAAGAAATTCGCCGAACAGCCGTGCAAACTGAGACGCTAATGTATTTAGTTTTCGCTACCATTTTCGGCAATTCAATAAGTCATCTTCCGGGCTGCTCATAATAAGCAATATCGAAGTGTACCACAGCAAGCTTTACAGAAAGTTATAGATGAAATGAGGTACTTAAAAACTACAAAATGGAAGTAGCAGCGTTATGACCAACACCCGTGTACATACAGCACAACAAATTAGAATTTTGTGTAGTAGGCCAACTGGTTAGCTCTGAAATTATTTTAATATCACAGAGTTCTGAGAGAACACGCTAAACATTAAAAAGACAAAAAATAGCCGATATACAACCAGACTCTCAACCAAACAAAGTTCGTATTTCTTTAATATGAAAACCTATATAATTCTTATAGATGGGAAAAAGCATAGTTCATCTGAGGACGTATTCTCATTCAAAGTAAAACGTCGCTCTATAATCTGGAAGTACACAACAGTCTGCGTATCTGCAGTATTATCATCTACAGTATTATCATCATTGGTGATGCGTATACCAGACTTAGTTGCACAAAAAATGCAACCTGACACAAAACCCAATGGCAGACAACGTATTACGCGGAAAACGGGATGCAAAGACCACACAAAGAATACTCAAAAATTTTCTTGAGAACATACGTTATGCACCAGATCAAAGTGAAAAGATAGCACTTGGTGTCCCTTACATCACTTAGCGGCGGGCACTACAAGAGTGGAAACAACAAGGACCTCAAATCCATATTATCTAAGTGGAGTCTCCCAAAATCTAAGCTGACAACGTCGTACTATATCCCTGGGATAATAAGGTATCACACTGACGACCTGTCTATAAAATAAAGAAGCAATCCAAATAGGAACTGAAACATAGCATGATACATAGCGATAGGTAATGCGGGGATGGACAAAAAAGGGAAGTGTGCGAAGATCAACAAAACAACAGAGTATAAGTCCACTAATTAACATATTTGTACACAAAAGGAGGGCAACAATTATGAGCGAAAAAAGCGGTATTGAATGACATGATATAATAAGCTAATCGTGGAATGGAGTAGTACCAACCAAAACACTGCAAGTGAAGACGGAACCCAAGACGATGACAGAAGGTGTTAGTCTAAACCTAAATAGTCCAGGAGTCTCAAGCCGCTTGTGGCCCACAACAACAGCCTGTAATTCAAAACTCATAACTATCGTCAGGTCGACATACATTATTGGTCTTTTTGATGTTTGGCACCTTCTCTTATAATTCTGTAATTTTAAAATAGTTTCAGTGCCAACCAGTACGTTCACATAATCCATTTTGTTGTGCTGTATGTACAGAAGGATTTACCTTACCGCTGCTACTTGCATTTTGTAGACTTTAAGTCCTTTTATTTTTACCTGTCACTTTCTGTAAAGTTTCCTGTCGTACACTTTGATGTACATTATATTTATCCTCTTTTTATTATGCAGGGGCCTGAAGATGGCACATTGAATTGCCGAAACTGATAGCGAAAGCAAAATAAAATAACTTCTCAGTTTTCACAGTTGTTTGACGAAATTATTTGTTAAATATTTGACCAGCCGCTGGCCGCTGTCCCATATCCACGATGGATGAGCAGAGACTGTGTAATTTAAGTGCTTAAAGAAATGAAAATAAGTACATTGGACGCTGAGCTAGTCACTCCCATTAAACAGCTGGATAATACCGTACAACGTCATGTCTAGCATTAAGAATGACACCACTTCAGCGATAACGGGACTTCACAAGTTTCTTCAGGTACTCCATATCCTGATGCAGCCACTCCTCGATAAATGGATTCCGTATGGGTAGCCTGTTGCGGTGTTGTGGACAAATCCGCATTGCCTAGGGGTGTTTGGATTCTTTCGATCAGAGAGTATATATCAGTTTCGCACTTTATGTTATAGTCACTCGAAAATGGCTCCACAGCAGAAAGTCTACCGGAGTGAAGAATCTAAAATAAAAGGGAATTTTAACCCATATAATGGCAGCCATGTTAGCAAATTATCGTCATTCAGAAAATTTGCTTTGTCTGCGAACCCCATTGCGATCTCTGAATCTTTGACCCCTTTTGAGTTCAAGCGATAAATCCTAATTCCTTCATAGGTGACGTAAATCAGTTGCATCATGTTACATTTGCATGATTTGTAGGCTGTAATTCGTGCAAAGAAATTTGAAGTTCATTAACACATTTTAACCAACCAATATTTTGGTGTATTAAGTAAATTTATTTCATTTGTCTAGTTTCAGGATCAGTATTTTGAGTTTAGTAAATGTCTTTTAACAATGTCTGAACCTTGAGTTTATAGTAAAAAGTTGTGCTGATTTCACACTCACACAGTGATATTCCCATGAGTGACGACGTCTCTCCTCGGATATTCTGCTGTCTCCTCACCCACTACTCCCTTTCCTTCCCTACTGAAATTTAGGCCATCGCTCATAATGTCGTAGCGACGTCATCAGAAACCAAGCTTAGCTTCGACCCTGTGCGTGACAGAAGCACTAACTGCATTTTGATCTGATGTACAGATCTTTTCACCATTTTAATGTAGAGGATGATTCAAAATTATGTTCTAAATTATGTTTAAAGTTGTGTTGCCTAAAGCAGATTGAATATGTATCAGTTAATCATACACCTGACATGTAGGATATTCAGTTTTAGTATAGCATTGTTTCTATGTTTTACGCATGGTGGCAAACAAGTTGGGACTACTAGATGAATTACAAACTTCGGTAGCTTTCATTTAAATATACATTTCATGACCAGTTAAAGAAGATGTTTTGCAGTCAGCACCTGAAGATAACGTGTAGCTGTCTCGTCGAAATATTGTGCGGCTTACACAAATATATAAGACATGACGCTCGTGAACCAAGGAAGCAATGTCCCAACAGTGCTTCGCCAGAATTTAGCAAGGGTTGTGCAAACGAGTAATTTTTAATGAATTAAATTGAATACATCTTCATGCAACGATAACTGTGCCGTTATTCCTGTTGTTTGAAATGGTTTTGAAAGTACTCATTTATGTTTGTTAAAAGCCACGGCTAATTTTTCTCAGGGCGCTATCGCCAGAATTATCATACGTATCCCAACCTGGAGACATCCGTCTTGCAATGGATTACAAATCTTTCATTAATATTACGCAATAATCCATGTAAACAATGCAAACAACGCTTAATTATTTTTTCTGTGGGGCTGGACGCTCCAGGATAGCTGCCTATGTGCAGTGGCATCGTAGCATTTATAGATGTTACTATTAACAAAAGAACTGTACGTCTGGCCTAATATCAACTGGAAAATATTACAAGACGCCGTCTTCAGTTTATTGAGATTATTCTTCTTAATACTTTTGGCATTACATGACTGTTAAAAGAACTTACACTACTGACCATTAAAATTGCTACACCACGAAGATGACGTGCCACGGACGCGGAATTTAACCGACAGGAAGAAGACGCTGTGATATGCAAACGATTAGCTTTTCAGAGCATTCACACAAGGTCTGCGCCGGTGGCGACACCTACAACGTGCTGACATTAGGAATGTTTCGAACCGATTTCTGATACACAAACAGCAGTTGACCGGCGTTCATGGTGAAACGTTGTTGTCATGCCTCGTATAAGGAGGAGAAATGCGTACCATCACGTTTCCCACTTTGATAAAGGTCGGATTGTAGCCTATGGCAATTGCGGTTTATCGTATCGCGTCACTGCTGCTCGCGTTGGTCGAGATCCAATGACTGTTAGCAGAATATGGAATCGGTGTGTGTCAGGAGGGTACTACGGAACGCCGTGCTGGATCCCAACGGCCTCGTATCACTAGCAGTCGAGATGACAGGCAGCTGGGGACGTTTGCAAGACAACTATGTGCACGAACAGTTCGACGTCGTTTGAAGCAGCATGGACTATCAGCTTGGAAACCATGGCTGCGGTTACCCTTGACGCTGCATCATAGACAGGACAGCCTGTGATGCTGTGCTCAACGACGAACCAGGGTGCACGAATGGCAAAACGTCATTTTATCGGATGAATCCATGTTCTGTTTATAACATGATGGTCGCATACGTGTTTGGCGACATCGCCGTGAACTCAAATTGGAAGCGTGTATTATTCATCGCCATATTGGCGTATCACCAGGCGTGATGGTATGGAGTGCCATCAGTTACCCGTCTCGGACACATCTTGTTTGCATTGACGGCACTTTGAACAGTGGACGTTATATTTCAGATGTATTACGACCCGTCGCTCCACCCTTCATTCGATCCCTGCGAAATCCTTCAGTTCAGCAGGATAATGCACGACCGCATGTTGCAGGTCCTGTACGGGCCTTTCTGGATACAGAAAATGTTCCACTGCTGACCTGGCCAGCACATTCTTCAGATCTCTCACCAATTGAAGACGTCTGGTCAATGGTGGCCGAGCAACTGGCTCGTCACAATACACCAGTCACTAGTCTTGATGAACTGTGGTATCGTGTTGAAGCTGCATCGGCAGCTGTACTTGTACACGCTATTCAAGCTCTGTTTGACTCAATGCCCAGGCGTATTAAGGCCGTTATTAGGGCCAGAGGTGGTTGTTCTAGATACTGATTTCTCAGGATCTATGCACCCAAATTGCGTGAAAATGTAATCGCATGTCAGTTCTAGCATAATATATTTGTCCAATGAATATCCGTTCATCATCTGCGTTTCTTCTTGGTGTAGCAGTTTTAATGGCCAGTAGTGTATGTACTCGTAATTTTTGTCATCAATGGCGTCGCTACAATAATGAACCTACACAAAATGGCCAGGGCAACTTTTAATTATTACGTGCTGTATCATATGGAGGATAGGTACTCGTTACTTACAAGAACACATTTTACAATTATTAATTTCATATATATTCAACAAAATTCTATCACTACTACAGATAACTGTATCAGTTACAGACCGTGAACAATTTGCGTCCGTTAGCTAGAACATCAGAATCGATAAGATAATGAAACAAACAAAAAAATACGCTCATACTTGTTGTACAAAGAGACAAAGGCAATAATAACTGCTCAGATAGCGCTTCTCCAGTGTTGAGTATCGACGACTAATTTATACTCTTTTTTACCGGAGGTTATGCTATAGTGCCAAAGATTCAGGTTTCCCCGAGTATCTCTATTAAACCTTTGTATGGTCTGTATCGACCCACTCCGACCCTTACAGCGTGTCCCTTATTTTGTTTGATCTTCCTTCATACTTACTTCTTAGGCATCACGATAGGTAGAGTTTTGGCCTAGAATTGGTCTCAGTGTAGTCATGTATGAATTTCTTTTACAGGTGCACTACACATTTCCAGATACATTCCAATAAATCTATATCCCTCTTTGTTTAAGACTATTACTGACTGGAAGTTTTGCTCGCATTTCACATCATTTCATGGTATCAACTGAATACTCTATCTGTTTTAAGTGCACTGTCTTGTATTTATCCACGTTTCAATAGATGAACTTTGCATTGTGCCAAGTGGAAAGTTTTTCAAGTCGGTCTCCGTTTGTTACAATCCTGAAACGTCAATTCCTTCCAGTAAATAATAGCACTGTCAGTGAACGACCCGACAGAGATGCAGGTTCTATCTCATAAATCTTTTACGTGAACTGAGAACACGGGTGTTTCTTGTAGGCTTCGTTGAGACATTTGTTCACTTACTTATGTTTCCTGTAGAAGATTCGCTGTTTGTTATACGTATTGTTGTCGGCACTCACTGACCAGTGAAAATACACCGTATGATCGTACCTTAGCTGCTGGCAGCAAAGTGGTATAGTATTGTACGCCTTCCTGGAATCTAGTCAAACAGAATCTACCTTTTCACCAGAGTCTACTATTTGCAAGACATCGTGCCAGGAAAGGTAAGCTGTATTTCAAATGAGTGATTTCCCTGAACCTTTATTGAGCGAAACTCTTTCTTCTCCAGGAATATGAAAATAGATGGGCTGAAAATGTGCTCTAGAATCCCGAAACACACGGATATTAGCGTTATATACTTTACATATTGTTTGCATCTTTGCGTGAGTATGCAATGTTTTCGGGTGTAGCGATGAAGTACCTTTTCATATGTGTGAAGTGCAATTGATAAGTAGATTTTTTCATTATATATGTTTAGCTGTCTGTCTATTTGCATACCAAAACATTTACAATTATGATTTCTGTTTTAAGACAAAACACTTATTTCACATTTTATACACTACGTGAGTGACAATAGTTTGCTCCATTAGAGTATCAGGACGAATGAAAACCAAGGAAGATGAGCTCCTTATATGTTAAGAAGAAGTGAAAAATTCTGAAGACACTGATGTTCTCTGCCTGTCTGACCACTACCTAACCATAGCGATAGAGAAGATAAATATGGATTAGAGACTAGCATTATTTTCGTGTAGTCATCTAAATGCAAAGGTTGGACATGAAGTCAGAAATATTGAAATAAGCAGTTTTTATGTAGGTGAGAACCTAGAAGCCTGTACTTGTTTTTCATTACTACAGAATGCTTCTCTCGTAAAGGTCTACAGACCCTATCTAGTTAACTTTCAGCTATGTGTGAGAACTGTAGATCTTTATTGAGATACTTGTCAGAAAAAAAACAAAAAATTAATTTATGAAGATTTCAGTTTAGGTTTCTTAAAGGATTGTGAGAGGAAAAACAATTTGGAGTCAATATTTGCCTGTTTTGCTTTGATTTCAGTGTAATTTTTCCAACACACATGCAGAAAGATAGCAGGACACTGACTCATTATAGGTTTATAGGCAATGCTCAGGCTGAAACAATTAATGTGTACCCAGTTGATAACTGACTATCTGACCACTAAACACAGTTAATGGAAATTAACAGTGTAGCACTTAACAACTCTGAGATACGTTCATATATGGAAGAGAGATTTATTAATAAGGATAGAGTATAATTTTAAAGAAACAGTTGAAAGAGGTGGTATGTGATGAGGTTATATAGAAAGAGGCGTTAGTATGAATTAAATACGTCCCACTGTAAATTTGTGTCATTATCTGAGAATTGTGTTCGTAAAATGTTATACAGAAAATGCGTTACAAAAACAATTAAGCCATGAATAACTAAAGGATATTTAAATTTCGTGTAAGTGGAAAAGGGAAATTTATACGGGGCCCAAGCTTTGCCAATATCCAACGTTACTTGCGTTCTACAAAAAGTACATCATATTTTAAAGGTAGTCATTCAACTGTTCAGAAATACGCACATCTTAACAAATAGCACATATAATAAGATTAAAATTAGTTGGTGATTGTGAAATCAGAGACACGATAACCAGCCACTTTACAAGATAATAAACATAGCAGCAAAATAGGATTAAATGGTCCAGTTAAAGAAACAAAGGCGTACACTAAAAAGTCGTTCCACTAAACTTTAAGCAACTATAAGTAGCGCAACACCCTTCACTGAAACTGAGAAAACTCTAAAAACCCAAGAAACAGAATTCATATGGTGCTGATGGAATTTCAAACATAATACTGAAAAGATGTTCTATCTTAATACGTAATGTCCTTAATGATGTACATAATGCATCACTGGTACACAGAATTTTTCAGAGAGATTAAAACATGCTGTCGTGACAAAAAGACATAAACAATTACCGACCGAATCCCTTACTGACATCTGTTTCCAACACAGTTGGGAAAGTAATATACTCGAGAGTAGTGTCACAAGCAAACGGAATCAGTTAACTTAGCACATCACAGTCTGGATTCCAGACGGGACTTGATTAGTATTTAATATTCACTCGCCAAATATTGCAAGCGTTAAATCACTAACTGTCACTAGTTAGTATTTTTGTGATATTTTCAAGGGGTCTGAATCCGTTGATCATTTTACTCCCTTAGAAAAACGTAAGTTTTATAGAGTTAATGGCTTTACAAACAACTGCTGCCGGCCGCGGTGGTCTAGCGGTTCTAGGCGCTCAGTCCGGAATCGCGCGACTACTACGGTCGCAGGTTCGAATCCTGCCTCGGGCATGGATGTGTGTGATGTCCTTAGGTTATTTACATTTAAGTAGTTCTAAGTTCTAGGGTACTGATGACCACAGCAGTTAAGTCCCATAGTGCTCAGAGCCATTTGAACCATTTGAACAACTGCTTTTAATCATACTTAAAATCAGCAGTCAAAAGGTGCTTTTTCTTTATTTATAGGCTGTCGGTTGGCATCTATACAGCCAATCCAAAAATATTACTTCTTAAAAGGTTAAAACAAACTATAATTCATTAGTGAATAATACAGGACCCCAATCATACAACATCAGAGACACTTAAAATAACACAATCACATTTCAAATGCACACACACACACACTTAACAGTTACAATTTGATTCCAACTTTTAAGACAAATTTCACTACCTGGTAGTAATTTATGAACAGGAGGATTAACACATGAGAAAGAAGGGCTTCACGCATGTGGACCAACTCTGTAATCAGGCAGTCGGATTCCCTTCTGTATAAGAGCACCTAAAGAAGACGTGATTAAATAACTGGAGCTCCTGACAATCGCAATACGTCAACCGTGTGAGGTAGAGTCTAGAAAGGTGTCTTTGATTACAGTCGTATTTGAGTATCAACCTGACGATAATAATTTCAAATAGTCGCTCATTACCTATGTGAAATCAGTTGCATTTCACAGCATACTTTACAAACAAATTGCAAAAAGTTGTGGTGAATAATTAACAATGTTGAAAGAAGAGAACATTTTAGTAACTGGACGGAAATCAAATCACAAAGGGAGTACCACAAGTTTCAATCTTGGGCCCAATCCTATTTCTTATGTGTGTGAATGCAAGTTAACATTCATCACACAGCATTGGTACTTTTTGTGGACAATACCAGTATTATAATAAATTCAGTAGTGAGAAAGCAAGAAAAGAGATTGTTAATGATGCTCTCGAAATAATTATAAAATGGTTCTCTAAAACTGAACTCTCCATAACTTTGCAGAAACACATTATACGGAATTCCGTACACCAAACAGTCATACCAACAACTGATGTAGCACATGAACTGGAGTCGGTAAGTAGAAGAGAATGCTTCAGATTTCTGGATGATATTGAACTAGAAGAAATATATAAGTAAGCTGCTGAAAAAATAAGGTCAACCTCTTTTGCTCTTCATACGGTTGCTAGTCTTGGCAACAAACGAATCAATCTTACGATATATTTTGCATATTTCGACTCAATAATGTCTCCTGGAACAATTTTCTGGGCTAAATCATTAGTTAAAAATAAAGGGCTGATTGCAGAAAGTCGAGCAGTGGGATTGATATTTGGTGTTCACTCCAGTAGTCACGTAGACGCCTCTTCAAGGATTTAGGGATTTTAGTTAAGCTCACAACAAAACTATTCCCTAATGAACTTTGAGGACAGTGATGTCACTACCTACAACACTAAAGGGAAAAATGCCTTTTTTTATCCGTTATTAGAGCTGTCAGAGGCTCAGAAGGGAGTTAAATATGCAGGTCATAAATTTTATCGATCATTTTCTCAATAACATAAATTGTCAGAAAGGTAGGGAAAACATGTTTTAAATCCAACCTAAAAGCTTTTCTCCTGAACAACTCCCTTCATGCCATGGACGAATTTTTATTTCAAAACCGGTAGCCTGTAAAGAAAAGTTAGTTTTTATGTACAGCTGAATGAGTAGCATTAAAAATGTGTTATAAACTGACTTTTCCTACGTCATTTTGACAGATGAATAGCCCAAATTATGCAAGGAATATGCAGGTAACTGACTTACTTCAATAGCGACAGAGAATAATTGTATTTACACACCAGTCCTCTATGTTAAGAACCGGCCTCAATTTCACCAACCCCATCTCACCATTTCCACTGAACACTGAACTAACCAGGTTTATGTGTTTCTGAACACGATGACCAGATGGTCTGATATTCAGTGTTATAATTTGCTTTCTGAGGGATTTATACCAAATTTTTCATAACAAGTGTCCTGCATACGAGACAGCAGTGGTGATGAATAGGAAAGCAATATTAAGTTACGTGCAAAAACTCATACATATTGAGATATGGGCCATTCTGTCCTGTTACAGCTATATACCGGCAGAGCAAGTGTAACAGAATTAATCTACCTGGTGTACATCACAAATCAAACAAACTTCAACAAGAATATAATAATACCAGCTCAAAAAAGGTCAGATTCTCGCAGGTTTCAAACTAAAAATCCAACAAATCAACTTACAGAAGAATGGAAAAACTTGTAGAGACCGACATTGGAAAGATTAGGTTGAGTTATGGAGAAATGTTGGATCACATGAGGCAGTATGCACCATACGACATATCTTAGGTGGCAGACGTTTATAGGATTTACAGATTGGTTGAGTTTTGGAGAAATGTTGGATCACATGAGGCAGTATGCACCATACGACATAGCTTAGGTGGCAGACGTTTATAGGATTTACAGATTTGCAGTATGATTTTGAAAATGTTTAGTAGAATACACTCCTAAAATCTTAACATGGCAGGGATAGCGTACACAGCGGGAACCGTTATCTACAACTTGTACAAAAACCAGACATAAGAGTCGAAGAAAATGAAAGGGAAGCAGTGGTTGATAAGGGCGTGAGACAGGGTTGCAGCCGACCCTCAGTGTTATTTAATTTATACGGTGAGGAAACAGCAAACGAAAGTAAGGCAAGGATTGGGAAAGGAATTAAAGTTCAGGGGCAAGAAAAAATCTTTGAGGTTTACCGATCATAGTATCTCTCCCAGACCTGAGATTATAATTTATAATCGAAACGTTCATATTGATGATCAAATGTATTTTCCTTTGACAATTTAAAACAAAAGAACTACATATAAAAGTTGGTGTGATCTACCAAACTGCAGACCAAGTTCAAAATGAATACTTTTTTTCAGAAAATAACAGAAATATGTGTATTATTCAAAAAACCTCAGTGTTAAACAAGTGAAAATTATGAAAACAGTGCTGTTGGGATGGGAAGAAATAGGCTGTTGCCAGATATAATCTCAGCGCTACATCGAAAAAAATATATCGGTGTATTTTTGTGATGAAATATTCGATAGTGATGTACTACACATCGGATGACTGTTTCTATCTCGTTTTTCATTCTTTTATAAATAATTAGTGTCAATTTTTGCAACACTGACTTACGAAACTGATGGTACTATGGTATTCAAACATGTCACCACCTTCCTTCTATGAAACTGGTATTAGTACACGCTTCTTGCAGGGGGGATAGATTTGTCACCCCAGCCACTCCCATGTCGCATTCTCGAGGGTCCTTATTTGGACTTGGACCTTTAAGTACTCTGCCAAATTCTTCTATCAGTACCACATCTCATCTTCAGTTACTTCCTCTTTTCTTTCTATAATACTGTTCGAATTTTTTTCTCCCTACCTAGAACCTTTGTATTTTCGTTCCACCTTTCACCATTCCTTCCTTTGTCTAGTAACGTGTTTCCACCTGACCTCTTAATATTCATACAGCTCCTTATCTTATCTCTAATAGATAGTTTTAATTTTCCCGTCATCAGCACCTATCTTTCCCCTTGTCACAGGTGCTTCTGTAACATTACATCTAACCTCCAGCCATTCCTGCTTAGCCATTTTGCACTACCTATCAGCTTCATTTTTTAGATTATGTGTTTTCTTTCGCCTGCCTCATTAGCCGCATTTTTATATTTTCTTCTTTCGTGAATTAAATCTAATATCTCCTGTGTTATCCAAGCCTTTCTACTAGCCCTTGTCTTTTTGCTATTTCATTTCTCAGAGCTAGATATTAGCCTTCTATTGTACTCCTTTCCTCAGTTTCAGATCAAAGTTTCCTAATGATCCCTCTGAAACTCTTAATAATCTCTGTACCCTTCAACTTGTTCAGATTCCACTTAATTAGTTTCCCATCTTTTTGCAGCTTCTTCAGTTTTGGTCTGTAGTTCATGGTGAAAGTCCACGTCAACCCCTGGTAATGTCTTACAATTTAACATCCGGTTTCGAAATCTATGACTTACCATTATATATTTAATCTGTAACGTTACAGTGTAACTAAGTCTCTTCCTCGTATACAACCGTTTTTCATTCTTAAACCAAGATTCATCATAAGATGCTCTTGGTAAAAACTTCTGGCAGTCTCTGTCGTCCTGTAACTTTTAACTGTCTTTCTTTTCCCACTATAGAATTCCAGTCACTCATCAAATTAAATTTTTATCTTCCATAACTACCTGAATAATTTCTGTTATCTCATCATACATTGCCTGCATCTCATGGTCGTGCGGTAGAGTTCTCGCTTCCCGCGCCCGGGTTCCCGGGTTCGATTCCCGGCGGGGTCAGGGATTTTCTCTGCCTCGTGATGGCTGGGTGTTGTGTGTTGTCCTTAGGTTAGTTAGGTTTAAGTAGTTCTAAGTTCTAGGGGACTGATGACCATAGATGTTAAGTCCCATAGTGCTCAGAGCCATTTGAACCATTTGAATCTCATCATACATCGTTCACTACGCTGTTTAAAGAGTTCAATTTCAAGCACTGCCAAGGATTTTTCTTTGGTGTAAGGACTAGTGTGGAGTGCACTCAACCTCGTTATGCCAGTTGAGGAGCTACTTGAATGGGAAGCAGAGGCTCCACGGGCTGGAAAGTCGGTGATTAAAGCTACAGTACGATATGTATTTTGAAATACGAAACAACGAATTCTAATGTGCTTTACGCTGCCACAATGACATAACGGTTAAACGAATCGCATTTTTCTCTTTTTGTGTATGGAATCCACGTTTCAGATATGATGGATGTACTGGTTATGCCAATAGACGTTATGGTCATCAAAACCTTTGTGAAGGACGCCAGCAAATGTTGTTTCCTACACGCAAATATAGCGAACATAACAAGCGATTGCAGTTTTCCACTGTGGTACAAGTAAATGACCAAGGGGGAAAAATAGGTAATATCTGAAGAATGAAATAAAGAATGTATTTCAAAAATAGCAACAGTCTACGCAGATAAATAATTGCCCTGAATACACATACCAAAAAAAGTTTTGCATCACACCAGTTCCCAGAACTCCTGAAGAAAGACGTTGACTGTGGATAGTGAATCACAGACACAGTCCCTTTGACTGTTCAAAATGTCACTAAACCCTCCCGAAGATGTAAACAACCATGCATGAGCAGCGACTATTAGACGGAGGGGTTCCGACAGCCGGTCAGTTCCAGTCATTCCACGAGGAAGGAGGTACACGGCTCGCGTTGCCTGTAGTTCAACCATACCTAAACGGTCAATACTGCTGTTCGATTGTGTCCGCGTTTTTACTTTGTGCCAGGAATAGCTCTCAACCAGGAAAGTGTCCAGACGGCTTGGAGTGAACCAAAGTGATGTTGTTCAGACATGCAGGAGATACGGAGAGAGAGGAAATGTCGATGAAACGCCTCGCTTAGGCCGCCCAAGTGCTACTGCAGCAGTGGACGACCGCTACCTATGGATTATGGCTCGGAGAAACGCTGACAGCAACGCCACCATGTTGAATAATGGTTTTCTTGCAGCCACAGCACGTCATGTTACGACTCAAACTGTGCGCTGCTTCACTCCCGACGTCCATATTTGCAACCACGACACCATGCAGCGCAGTACAGATGGGCCCAACAACATGCCGAATGGACCGCCAAGGATTGGCATCACGTTCTCGCCACCGATGAGCGTCGCATATACCTTCCACCAGACAATCATCGGAGACGTGTTTGGAGGCAACCCTGTCAGGCTGAACCCCTTAGACCCACTGTCCAGCGAGTGCAGCAAGGTGGAGGTTCCCTGCTGTTTCGGGGTTACATTACGTGGGGCCGACGTACGCCGCTGGTGGAGGTGGAAGGCGCCGTAACGGCTGAACGATACGTGAATGCCATATACGTGAATGCCATCCTCCGACCGATAGTGCAACCATATCGGCAGCATATTGGTGAGGCATTCGTCTTCATGGACGACAATTCGCGCCCCCATCGTGTACATATTGTGAATGATGTCCTTCATGACAACGACATCGCTCGACTAAAGTGGCCAGCATGTTCTCCCGACATGAACCCCATCGAAAACGCCTGGGTCAGATTGAAAATGGCAGTTTCTGAACGACGTGACCCACCAACCACTCTGAGGGATCTACGCCGAATCGCCGTTAAGGAGTAGGACAGTCTGGACGAACAGTGTCTTGATGAACTTGTGGATAGTCTGCCACGACGAATACAGGCATGCATCAATGCAAGAGGACGTAGTACTGGGTATTAGAGGTACCGTTGTGTACAACAATATGGACCACCACCTCTGAAGGTCCTGCTATATGGTGGTACAACATGCAATGTGTATTTTTAATGAGCAATAAAAAGGGCGGAAATGATGTTTATTTTGATCTCTATTCCAATTTTCTGTACAGATTCCTGAACTCTCGAAATCGAGGTGATGCAAAACTTTTTTTTATGTGTGTATATAACACGCCTCTGATTGAATTGCCCTGTATATCTTGTCTTTGTCTCATGTGACTGGCCGTGTTTGGTAATAACAAGAGCATTTCAACGTCTTGCAGTCTCTGTTCTCCGTATTTCCCAGTTAACCACAGATATGTGAAGAATCAATTCACTTTGAACGAAGAGTGTTGAGAAGTCCGGATATGAGAAGCAAAATTATGCTACGCATCATTCTAACAAGGCTGATCAAAAGGGAAACAGTTGTGCAAGGTGACAAATAATTCCTTTGTGACTAGCTGTATCAAAAATGATACGTTTTTACAGGCTTTTATTGAAATATTTTCATAGTAATCATGTTGAAGGACAAAAACTATCAAATCTGACACACGAGGTTGAGAGTAAACTAATCTAATTTCGTGTCTGCTCAGTCTGTTCCATATGGGCCGATAACAGCAAAGGTTACGTGATGACACCAAACGACGTGGTGGGCTCTGGACTCATATTCAGAAGTAATATGACTCAAATCCCTTGACAGCCATCAGGAATCAGTTTCGCGTTGTTTAAGTTGCACATTATGTCCTAAAGAGTCCTTAGATGGTAGTTATTTTAGGACATTACAGATTAAATGTGTCTTACTGATGGAGAATAGTCTGAGCATATGTCCTATTGGATCACACAATTCCGTGCCGTATTTAGTAATTAATTTTGTTTTTATTTTCTTTTATAACTTGTGTCGTATGGTAAGTATGCTGCTCAAGGAACCATCGCACTAAATAGCTACTCAAATCGTATCATTTGGCAACGTTTGTCGTAATGAAAAGTCGGAATCTGTCTTCTGGTAACTAGAAATATTACGAAAAAGTATCAGTACCGGTAATTATCTCTTATTTATGGTTTAACAGGAAAATCACTAACAGAAAACTAAACTTTTCTTGGATCGGAGCTGAAATTAAGTAAGCACCTCAAACTATCGCCCGCTTTCATTTTACATAAAACTTGTGTACTCTACAGTTAAGAACTATTTTAATTTTCAGTGAAAATTCTGACAAAAAAGATCGTTTCCACAACGTAAAAAATGAAACTGTTCTTTGGTAGTGGTTATTTTCAAGTTCTGTTTTCGTACATACACACTGAAATTAACTGTAAATTTTATTTCATTTATTTAACGCGATGAATATGACATAACGTTCTAATCAAGTTCTGCCGAATGCTACTAACTGACATTTTCACCAGTTCACAATCCTTTGCAAATGTAAGTGTGGATACTCTGGTCATTCTTACAGTAGTATTCACGTTAATGACAAGCAAAACACATGGATAAATACCACGAGGAGATGAAATAAGCGCAACTGCTTTACTTTCAATGCCTCGCAGCCCAATGGAATCCACGCAAGTCTACAGGCCTCTAACCATTGACCTTAAACATTTACACCAGATGTTTGGAATGGAGACTCTCAAAGCGTTATAGATGACTCTGGTGAACGACTAAACCCTTACCAACTTTAATCATCAGTACCCGTCACTTGCCATTGTACCGCTTCATTTATTCATACAGTCATAAAGTGAAAATATTCTGTGAAACAGTAGACATTTTCATTTAGCAATATGTATTATTTTAGGTGGTAAATGTTCAGGCACTAAGTTACAATACGTTATTTGGTTTACTGATTCGACTAACTGGCAACAGCGTACTCACACGAATGTCGATGCAGTATTAGCCGAGACGTGTGCCGGAAATGAGCAACAGATGTCATTCTCTACCTGTTCAATAAATTAATACTTGATTTTACATCCTTCAGTAGCTCCACCCTTTTTCATCATTAAAGCTATAAAAATGGAGTATTTATAGCTTTAAATACTCCACACTCTAGTGCAGATGGATGGCTTTTTTATAGCAGTTACAGGGTAACTGAATTGTGGTGACTCCTGGAAGAAATGGCCAACCAAAGTCATGGGGCCTGACTGTTCCTTGAGACCACGCCTCACTTACTAGACTACATAAAAATAGGATTATAGGTGTCACCTACCACCAAGAGAATACTCTTCTTTTGCGAGCACCCTACATAGTCTATAGGACTAGAGAATTATGGATGACGTTAACGAAAAGCAGAGCTGTTTCTCATTTAGAAGTACGTTGTGTATCAAACAGTGCGGGTCGTCGTTTCATATCCACAACGATGAGTTTTTTACCAGTAGCACTGCGTTGTTAACAACCCTAACAGCAGTGTGAATAGAACCATTGATATTATTATTGTTATTTATTATTAATAATAAGAAAGAAGGCAGGCATCATGTATTCAAGGTGTTTGACTTCAGTATCATACGTTTCATTGAAACTAATATCTATCAGTTTTGACTTTTCCGGGAATACGAATTAGCTCTTTGTGATGTGAGATCAGAAGTTAGGGATCATTTTTTTTTCTTATATTGAGTCGTCTGACTGATCCGATGCGACCCGCCATAATAAGTTCCTCTCTTTTGGCAGCCTCTTAATCTCAGACTAGCAATGGCCTCAATTATTTGTAGCGCATATTATATTCTCTATCTTCCCCTACATTCTTATGTCTCATCATCTTGTCCTTTCTTCTTGTCACTGTTTTCTATATGTCTCTCCCTTCGGCGATTCTGCAGAGAACTTACTCACTTTTTATCAGCCTATCTAATTTTCAACATTCATCTGTAGCACCATATGTCTCAGATGCTCTGATTCTCTTCATTTCTGGGTCTCTCACAGTCCATGATCCAGTTCCATATAATACTGTGCTACAGACTTGACTATTTTTCCCATAGGTAAGGCTGATGTTTGAGGTAAGTAGACTTCTCTTGACCATAAATTCTCCTCTGATTGAGCTAGTCTGCTTTTTGTACATCCCTTGCTTTTTCTGTCAATTGTTATTTTGCTTCTAAGGAAACAGAACTCCTTCACTTTCTCGATATTGTGGTTCCCAATCCTGGTGTAAACTGCGGAAATCTCATTTCTGGTACTCTTCATTACTTCCGTCTTTCTTCGGTTCATTTTAAATCCATTAGACTCTATATTCCATTCAAAGGGTCGTGCTGTTGTTCCTCACTTTCACCGAGGATAGCAATATGAGCTTCTTCAATGTGCAGATTGAACAGTAGAGACAAAAGACAACATACCTGCCTCCGCTCTAAACAGAGCATTTCGATGTTTGTCTTCTATTCTTACTTTTGCCTCTCGGTTCTTGTACATTGATTACCCGTCTCTTCCGACAGCGTACGTCTTTTACCTAGGAATTTCGAACATCTTGCATCATTTTACATTGTCTGACGTTCTTTCTAGGTCGACAAATCCTATGAAAGTGTCTTGATTTTTCTTAAATCTTGCTTCCATTATAAAATGAGAGGTCAGAAGGGCCTTTCCTAAAGGAAAAGGAAGCAAATACACAGAGTTTCCAGTATGGGTATACGAGAACTATAACACAAGCGTTGTCTACGAAGATGCATAACACCTGTAAGTGGTATGCTATCAGTTTACATTTTAATATCCGAAATCTTCTGCTGCACTGAAATAGTTACAGCCAGAAAATCTCGGTTGGATGTCCCAGGAAGTATTTTCGCCACAAACAGTTGTTCGCAATGTTCTGGATGTGTCAAATGAGCTTCAGTTATTTACACTAATGCTTGTCGCAAACTTCATTGCCCTCTGCGAGTCTTTATGCGTTAATGAATAATTGTAACTATAGTTGTCCAGAAATCTCAGCGTAGTCTCTGAAGTCAGATTACTCGTTGCGGCAAGCGAATAAAACCATTTTTATGTCCTCTCTGTTCGTTGCATTGTTTCTGAGGTACGTGAGTTAACACTAATGACCATTTAAATAGATTGACTGTCGCACATGACTCCACACCAGCAAATGTAAAAGACAACGTTAACCATTTTGGAGCTATACATTGTTGCATGGCGTAAAAAGAATGTTTCATTGCTTGCGTTATGCTTCAGCGACTCAAGAGTGTGGGTTTATTGTGGTATAGCAGCCTCGTTATGCCATGATTCAGTGCTTTTTTCCTTATTTGCTGACCGCAGAACATCCTCAAAATTAGCAATGGATTTACACTCTATTATATGTGATGACAGTACAAATGTAGTGTCAGTTGTAAAATTTTGTGTAATATCAAGACTCCACCCTAAATTTTTCGGTCACACGTATTTATATGTATCAAAGCGGCCGGTTCCTTCCCGGTTTGTATATCACAGGCCAGAGGGACAAGTCATTTGGAAATTAGATTTAAGTGCGCTTAGGGTATCATGAAACGTGACGCTGTGCAGGCTTTCTGGTGAGTATAGATGTGTGAAGTCTCGAAGACGTGCATACGGAGGTTTTATTATATTTCAAGTGTTTTAATGCCGGCGTTCAGTGAGTCACTTTTGTTTGAATTACCATTTATTGCACTTTCATTCTGTTGTTGGAGTTTTAAGTGGGATATTTACTGTCTAAAGAACATTACCGTTGTGTTTCAGTAAGACACATTGCGCACACTAAGCTCAAATCACTTAAAGAAACTAATAGCGATTGAGAAATATAGGAGTTGCACATTTAATAGTTATGGCTAGTGGTTATAGTATCGATAGTGCCTTACACTTTGCGAATATACTAGTTTTGTAAGTAACATTAACTAGTGCTTTGCTAAAGAGTAGTCGGCCTGCAGCTAACATTGGGTGACCGAAGCAGTTTGGGCACTGAATGTGAGCGGTAGCTATGCCGCAGTAGCTGCTGGCCCCAGTGACGTCATTGTTAGTAATGTGTAGAGATGGGTCAACTCGAGCTACCAAACCGGGTGAAATCGGGTCGAGGGGATTTCAGGTCAATCCGAGTTATACAGCTACTGACTCGAATAGTGTTCTCGCGGTGTGCAGCGTCCACGCTACCTATGGTGGTTTCGCGCAAGGTTGGAGTTAACTGCCGTCGCACGGATCGAACCGGAACTGAGTCTATGCCTGAAGAACGGGATGTCACTCACTGTGATCTGTAAAAGTGCAGTATCCTATTATGATTTGTTTGGTCGAAATTCGTGAAGCGTTTGATAAGTGCTGTTTTCAAGGGGGTAAGATATTCCGATCGCCCTCCTAACCTTGCAGGAAATTCAAAGTATCTCATGACAGTATTCAAATTCAGGTCAGTAGTGAGGCATTCATTAAGTTTAGAAATTACCACCGCACTTTCCACAACGCGCGTTACTAAAGGATGTTGTACTTTATGCGCACCTTAAAAAAGTTATATAAAAATTTGTTAGTTGATTTTAACTCATATTAGCAATATACTTTTGAAAGTGATAATGATGTGTATCTTATCTTAGTGCCCACTGCTTCGCTCGTGTAGACTGTATGGGCTGCACACATTTTTTTTTTTTCTTTAATCGAATTTTTATGTTGTTCACAGACCGCTACACATAAACTTTTCACGCAAAATAAGGTCACAGAAGCATGTTATTTGCCGAATGTACTCCTCAGCAGCCGGCTTCGGTGGTCTCGCGGTTCTAGGCGCGCAGTCGGGAACGGTGCAACTGCTACGGTCGCAGTTTCGAATCCTGCCGCGGGCATGGATGTGTGTGATGTCCTTAGGTTAGTTAGGTTTAAGTAGTTCTAAGTTCTAGGGGACTGATGACCACAGCAGTTGAGTCCCGTAGTGCTCAGAGCCATTTGAAGCATACTCCTCAGCAAAAAACGGTTCTGGTAGCTGGAGTCTAATGTTTTTTATGTTCTTGTGCTGGAATTTCCATAAAAACTTCATCCTCCGAAACTTTTTTCTTTACATTTAACCGAGAAGTGAAATACCACTTCTCGTGGTTTGACCTTACAAAATTTTCATCCCCTGTTTTACCCCCTTAGTGGTTGAATTTCCAAAAATGCTGAAACACATATTTATTTTATTTCTGACTCAGAAACTATATACCAATTTTCACAGTTCTAGCTTCAAAAGTGCCTTGAAAGCAACATATTTACAAAAAGCCTCTCATCCCCTATTTCACACCCTTACGAGTGTAATTTTGAACAATCCCTTCGTAAACGATGCCTAAGTATAATATCCACTCTTCAAGTTCTTATCCTTAAGAGTTTGGGATGGGTGACGATGAGTCAGTGTACCATTCTGGCCCCGTGCCACCCCTTTAGGGGCTGAATTTCCAAAAACAGTGAAATACGTAATTTTTTCGTTTGTAACTGAGAAGCCTAATACCAATTGTCATAGTCATAGATATAGGTTTAAAAATGGTTTCGCAATGAAATTTTTCATAGAACATATCACCCTATCTATTCCTCACCGTTAGGGGGTTGAGTATGCAAAAACAGAGGATTTTGTTTTCGTTTTGTATCTAATAGAGAACCAAATTAAAATGTTCATGATTTAGCCTTAAAAATGCTTTCGTAACGGAATACTTCGTAGAACTCCTCCCCCCCCCCCCCCCCCCCCCCCGCCCGTTTATGGATTGAATTTCCAAAAACATTGAAACAAGTATTTTTTATTTCTAACCAAGAATCCAATTATCAATTTTCATACATCTAGCATTAAAAATATTTTAGTACTTCTTAAATTTCATAAAAACTTTCATCCCCTATTCTACCCCAATAGTTGCTAAATTAAAAAAAAAATGCTGAGACAATGTTTCTTTATTTTTGACTAATAAACCTAATATCAATTTTCGAAGGTGGACCTTCAAAATTGACTTAATAGTGACATGTTTTCAGAAGACCTTTCATCCCCTATCTCATCCCATAGCGGTGGAATTTCGAAAAATCCTTTCTTAAACGATGCTTTCGGTATAAGTTCAACACCCACCGAAAATTTTAAGTTTCTATCCTTAGTGCTTCGACGGTAGTGGAAGCAGTGGCCACAAGAATACAGGAGGAGAAGAGTGGTGGTGTGCAAACGTGTGGTGCACGGAGAGTTGCACGAACATCGGACATACCCTTGAGCATGGTGCGTAGAATCCTAGAAAACATCCTTCTTTGCTGTCCGTTCAAAATTACCCATGTGCACCAGTTGCTACCTGTTGATCTGCCAGCAAGAGAGACCTTTGCTTTAGAATTTCTGTTCGCAAGAAAGTAGGCAATGATTGCCCGTGGGAGATTTTGTGGATAGACAAAGCCCACTTCCATCTGACAGAATCCTATGTCAATATTCAGAATTGTCGAATATGGGCAACGGAGAATCCACACGCAAATCAACCAGTATTACTTCATCCTGAAAAAATCACTTTGTGGTGCGGGTTAACCGCATCTTTATCATAGAGGCATATTGTTTCGAATACGTAGGTGCTTCCGTCCACTGGTAAGCGCTATGAGTGTCTTTTTCGCAGCCTCGTCATTCCAGCTCTCCAGCAGCATGGATCTTTGGATGAGATCATTTTTATGCAAGATAGCACATCTATGCACATTGCAAATGCAGCTAAGCGGCTGCTGAAGCGCCATTTCGGAAACGCTAGAATTATCACCTGCCATTTCCCTACAGCCTGACCTTCCCGATCACTTGATGTTAATGTGTGTAACTTCTGTCTCTGGAGCTATCTGAAAGATGTTGTGTTCAGTGATCCGACTGCAAATGTAGCTGCATTGGAGGCACAGATTGCGCAACACATTCTGAACGTGACCAGGAAACACTTCGATCAGTTGTGGAACGTGCTGTTTCTCAATTTCACTTTGTTGCAGAAATTGGTAGACAGCTTATTGAACGTGTTTCGCGCCAGTCACACGGAAATTAATAGTACGATTTGAAACTTCCTGGCAGATTAAAACTGTGTGCCCGACCGAGACTCGAACTCGGGACCTTTGCCTTTCGCGGGCAAGTGCTCTACCATCTGAGCCACCGAAGCACGACTCACGCCCGGTACTCACAGCTTTACTTCTGCCAGTATCGGTCGGGCACACAGTTTTTCATCTGCCAGGAAGTTTCATATCAGCGCACACTCCGCTGCAGAGTGAAAATCTCATTCTGAATACGATTTGATTTTGATTCTTTTTATGCGGTTTTTGACCAAAGAGACAATTAAAAACAGACGTGAATGACGCTTTTTATGCGGTTTTTGGCCTCAGGACAATTAACAACCGATTTTTCCCATCCGACGTGATATGATATTGCAGTGGTGGATAGGCTTACGTAACTAACAGTATCACACCTATACCCATGCACACTGAGTAGTACAGTTTGTTTAATGTCAAACGTACACCTTACGCATTGTTGTATGATTCATTTGTCTACTGCAGTCGAGCACTATTAAAGTATGATCCTTACAGCGCCATCTGTTGCTACATTTTGTAACTATTTATTTTTCTTCTGCCATACATTTTCCCCCTTCTCCAATAATATTCCTTTACAATTAGACGTCATTCTGACCAGTGGTGTTATTTCTACAGCGGTTTGAAAGTTCAAGTTTAATTATATATTGATATTTAATCATCGATTGGGAAACTGTGAGTGTCAGGTTGCTTAACTAAAATGAACCGTAATCTGTTCAGACACGAAAGAGAGAAGGTGTTGAATTTTATCTCAGTTTTTTTCGCCCCAACTCGGTTTACGCAAACTTTGAACCCGATTAACTCGGTTTGGCATAAACCCGAGTCGGCCCGTCACCAATACTACGCTCAGGCCGACACTGCTGCGGTGACGGCGGCGGCTGCTACTGCTGGCGAAATCACGAAGCAGCCGGCGTGACACCTGCTGCACTCTGGTGATATCCGCTGCAACTTCTTTGAAAGCAGGTACCTCAAGGTCGCGCATTTTCTATGTCATCAACAGTTAGGATGGTGGTGATTAGTGTTTAACGTCCCTTCGACAACGAGGTCATTAGAGACGGAGCGCAAGCTCGGGTTAGGGAAGGATTGGGAAGAAAATCGGCCGTGCCCTTTCAGAGGAACCATCCCGGCATTTGCCTGAAACGATTTAGGGAAATCACGGAAAACCTAAATCAGAATGGCCGGAGACGGGATTGAACCGTCGTCCTCCTGAATGCGAGTCCAGTGTGCTAACCACTGCGCCACCTCGCTCGGTGTGTTAGGAGATGAAGTAGGTGACGATGGCCGAAGCAGAAAGGATGAATAAAGGAGACGGGAAATAGTAAGATAAGCAGAAAAAGAAAAATTTGTCATCTAGGACATAAATGTAAGTATTGGGAAGTATCTTTTGCAACTATTTCGAAGTGTTTTCTGCAGGTATTTGGAGTGAAACAATGTAAAGCCTAGTTTACACGACGACACTAGGTCGCAGGCAACTGTACTACCGGCCACTGCGCATGCGCGCCGTTTGTTTGCGCAACTCGTTGGTGAAACTAAACACTTTCGGCATGTTCCAACTTTGACGACACTAGTTGCATGAAATGTGAGATTATCTGTGTTCATAGAGTGTAGAGAAACTGACATATGAAGTGGGGAACGGAGAATAACGTTCGCTTTTTGGATATCTATGCTTTGCGTAGGTGTTTGTGGGATTTCAGTGATGCTGATTACACAAATAAGCGCCGCGCGGCATTAGCCGTGCGGTCCGGGGCGCTGCAGTCATGGACTGTGCGGCTGGTCCCGGCGGAGGTTCGAGTCCTCCCTCGGGCATGGGTTGTTGTGTTTGTCCTTAGGATAATTTAGGCTAAGTAGTGTGTAAGCTTAGGGACTAATGACTTTAGCAGTTAAGTCCCATAAGATTTCACACGCTTGAACGGTTTTACAAAAATAAGCAACATATTGCTGCCGCTGAGACCGTGATGTTCGACCATAACATAAATGATTTGACAATATCTGAGCTGCAGGGCAAAATTTATTGCGTTAGGAGCACATATACAACGGAATTAAGAAAAACACAAGTAAGTGTAATTCTAGCTGTGGCTATGCTCTCGTCTACAAGACTAAAATACCATCGTTCGAATTGGCCAATTCTTGTTAAGGAATATTGTTGACAGGAGGGAACGCTATACAGATCCAAGAACCTGCGTTCTTTATTCAATATTCATCTATTTAAAACGACGCTGCAGTGCTCGCCATTCACAAATGTTAGAATTTTGAAATATTGCCACTCTGCAGATCTATCTTCAAGAGAGTAGTTTGCAAACCATTCTCCTCTTAATGCAGCCTGCTTCGAATAATTATGTTAATAATTATTACTGTTAATGTTAATAATTTTTGATGTTGATGAAATAGCGTCATCACCAACTAAAACCGTACCTTATAGCATACCGAGTCTTCTCAATTGTAATGCACGCAATATGATATACAATTTCAGTTCGGCCGATAGTGCTTCATGCATTACAGTACATCTATTCCTTATTGCATGATTAACTATTTAAAAGTAACGTGAACAGTTCATCTGATATTCTACGATAATTAAAAAAACTTCTTGGATCTTCCGTTATAAATTATTTCAGCAAAGATGCTGAGCAACCGAGCTGACGTCTTTCTTTCATCGAGTCACGAATCGAAACACATTTCTTACTTTTTTCTTATGCAACTATTCCACGCAGCAAGCTTTAACTATATCACAACTCGTGCGACGTGCAACTGCCAAAACTTCCATTTCAGACACTACTCAGGGACCCGCAAAACGACGAAATTGAAGTGTATACTGGTGTCGCCGTGTCTACAGTCACCATTTGCATACAACGAATTACATGCAACGAGTGGCGCAACCCAATGTCGTCGTGTAAACTAGGCTTAAGGAGAGGAACGTGAAGGATGAATAGTTTTTTTTGTTATTATTATTGGTTTTCGGTAGGAGCCGGAGCACCCATCCCAACAGTGTAATGTTGGTTAGGACGATACGAACATAAGGAAAACACCAGTCCACAAGAAGAGGAAATGTCCGACCCGGCCGAGAATCGAACCCGGGCTCCTTCAGTTAAGAATCCTTGCAGCCACCGAGGCGAACAAATGAACACTTAGCACGAGGAAAGAACTCAATATTCAGTATTCATCTATTTAAAACGTCGCTGCTGTGCTCCCCATTTACATATCCTGTGCCACAGAAGACTGCTGAAAATTAGATTGGTATATCGAATAACTATTGACGATATGGGGTGTTCAGAAACAATCTGAAACGCTCTTCAATGTGTTGCATGGAAGGCTGAGCTGAGAAATAATTATCAAGATAAAAATCAATACATTGCGCCGTTTCCGACTTAATTAGCGCTCAATGTAGCCAATAAGGTCGATGTACACTGAAATTGATGCAGCCTACCAAATAAAGTTAGTGTCAGTTGTTCTCATAGTGTAAATGGCAGCGCACTAGACTCAGCCATGGGATCGCGTTTGATCCTCTCGCGTTTTATCCTTGCTAACATCTCATGTCCAGTTTTCATATCGACCTGTTGTTCGGTTTTAGAAAACCAATCGAAGAACACGTTTGGCAACACTGTCGCTGGTAGGCTGCTTGAATTTGCGCCTAAAGACCTGACTGGCTAACTGCAATGCTAATGAAACAGAAAATAGCGCAACGTATCATATTTTTTCTTAGCAATTATTTATCAACACAACCTACCCTTTAATACCCTTACAAGCTTCTCAAATAGTTTCTGACCACCCCATGAGCACATGCAGTACAGTCAGTTCTTCATTTGTTATGAATCATGTTGCACGTATTTTCGAGTCGCATCTTTATAAAATGCCAAATAACTTTCTACAATTTACCATGAAATTGAGAATTGCTGGAAGTTTTATTTCATAACATACGGGAAATAAAACTAACAGTTAGTGAAAGCGTTAATTTTGTGGTTAGCGAGTGCTCCATATTTTGCGAGTAACCAAGAATTCCGACAAGAGCTATTCAGAATTATTCATAAAAACTTACGTCCGCCCCCGGCGGCTGATTGGTGCCGGCACGGTATTTCAGTGTGTTCGGTCAGAGGGTTTAGCTTCCCTCTGTAATAAAAACACTGAGTAAACGGATCAACGAACAACCTGAACGAGTGTCATCGGACGTCCGCCACGAACAAATTCAGTGAACAATATAGAACAAAATGAGATTTTTAAAAAAGGAGAATTGGTCATTGAAACTGAATGTCAACCCTAAGCGCCTGGGTTCGATTCCCGGCTGGGTCGCAGATTTTCTCCGCTCAGGGGCTGGATATTGTGTTGTCCTAATCATCATAATTTCAACCCCATCGACCCGCAAGTCGCCGGAGTGTCGTCAAATCGAAAGACTTGCATCCGGCGAACGGTCTACCCGACTGGAGGCCCTAGCCACACGACATTTACATTTTACATAAAACTTATTTACTTTCACTTGCAATCAAGTGGAGCAAATTACAATAAAGTGCGCAAAAAGTTTCGGGATGTGTTTGAGTAACGCGAAGAGAAGTTTATAAATAATTTATCACAAATGCCAGTGTTGTGCAAACTATGAAGTTGGAAAAATACAGGATATTTTTGCTTCGACAGCGAGAGCCAAGGCGTAGAAGCTACCTGGCAGGAGTAGACCGTGTACCTTCTGATACAGGGAAACGGCGAGGCAGAGAAAATTGGAAGAAAAGAGAAGGCAAGAGTAACAAAAGTTCACATCATCTACATCTACATCTTCTGCTTCATTTCCATCTTCATCATCTGATGAATCAGATAGGGCATTTTAAGTTCAAATGAAAGTGATGCTGGTGATGGTGAGTTTTAAAACGAACTTCTGAAAGTATTTCATAGGAAAACGCTGCATGGCGACGTACCAAGGATTTCATTACTGAAAAATTAGCGGCTGCTCTCAATAGATGCGAGCTGAATATAAGGGATTCTATGTACACTCCTGGAAATGGAAAAAAGAACACATTGACACCGGTGTGTCAGACCCACCATACTTGCTCCGGACACTGCGAGAGGGCTGTACAAGCAATGATCACACGCACGGCACAGCGGACACACCAGGAACCGCGGTGTTGGCCGTCGAATGGCGCTAGCTGCGCAGCATTTGTGCACCGCCGCCGTCAGTGTCAGCCAGTTTGCTGTGGTATACGGAGCTCCATCGCAGTCTTTAACACTGGTAGCATGCCGCGACAGCGTGGACGTGAACCGTATGTGCAGTTGACGGACTTTGAGCGAGGGCGTATAGTGGGCATGCGGGAGGCCGGGTGGACGTACCGCCGAATTGCTCAACACGTGGGGCGTGAGGTCTCCACAGTACATCGATGTTGTCGCCAGTAGTCGGCGGAAGGCGCACGTGCCCGTCGATCTGGGACCGGACCGGAGCGACGCACGGATGCACGCCAAGACCGTAGGATCCTCCACAGTGCCTTAGGGGACCGCACCGCCACTTCCCAGCAAATTAGGGACAATGTTGCTCCTGGGGTATCGGCGAGGACCATTCGCAACCGTCTCCATGAAGCTGGGCTACGGTCCCACACACCGTTAGGCCGAATTCCGCTCACGCCCCAACATCGTGCAGCCCGCCTCCAGTGGTGTCGCGACAGGCGTGAATGGAGGGACGAATGGAGACGTGTCGTCTTCAGCGATTAGAGTCGCTTCTGCCTTGGTGCCTATGATGGTCGTATGCGTGTTTGGCGCCGTGCAGGTGAGCGCCACAATCAGGACTGGATACGACGGAGGCACACAGGGCCAACACCCGGCATCATGGTGTGGGGAGCGATCTCCTACACTGGCCGTACACCTCTGGTGATCGTCGAGGGGACACTGAATAGTGCACGGTACATCCAAACCGTCATCGAACCCATCGTTCTACCATTCCTAGACCGGCAAGGGAACTTGCTGTTCCAACAGGACAATGCACGTCCGCATGTATCCCGTGCCACCCAACGTGCTCTAGAAGGTGTAAGTCAACTACCCTGGCCAGCAAGATCTCCGGATCTGTCCCCCATTGAGCATGTTTGGGACTGGATGAAGCGTCGTCTCACGCGGTCTGCACGTCCAGCACGAACGCTGGTCCAACTGAGGCGCCAGGTGGAAATGGAATGGCAAGCCGTTCCACAGGACTACATCCAGCATCTCTACGATCGTCTCCATGGGAGAATAGCAGCCTGCATTGCTGCGAAAGGTGGATGTACACTGTACTAGTGCCGACATTGTGCATGCTCTGTTGCCTGTGTGTATGTGCCTGTGGTTCTGTCAATGTGATCATGTGATGTATCTGACCCCAGGAATGTGTCAATAAAGTTTCCCCTTCCTGGGACAATGAATTCACGGTGTTCTTATTTCAATTTCCAGGAGTGTACATTCTTCAGGAGGTAGCAGAGGTACTTGGTCATAATAGCAAAGAGTTCTATATTAATGACTCTTCTGCTGGCACAGAACAGAATAGAAAGGTCTGCAACAGTAAAATCAACTTCAAGAACGATATCTCTGCAGTTCCTGCTGTTCATTAGGTTGGTAAACTTCCCAGCATTAAATATCAGGGATCCAAAAGAACAAAGACTTCCAGTCATTGTTGCATTTGGGGGCAGTGCCTGGTTCATTAGCGTTCCAAAGTTACAGAATGTTTTGGTAAAGAGTAAGCCAATGCTGATTGGAATGCAACCAAGTATTATGGTATAGAAGACAATTTACACGTTCTAGAGCGACACAACTGATTCAAACGCAGGCTGCATTAATGGGGCATGTATCGTTCTCGAGTAACAACATGTGGAGCTTATTTCCCACGCCATCATATATCAACTTATTTTAAAAATGTACTTGAATGTCAAAGATGTGGTGACATGCTATTTTTTAAACATTTGAAAGAGAAGTTGAAAAGCATCAATGTCAGTAACACTTACAATGCCTAAAATTTTTCTATTTGATTTTTAATGACTCAGAATTAAGGAGATGTTAGACTTTTATTAAAGTTAATTAGATAAACCAACAATGTGAAATTAGTAGTTAGCTCTTAGAACTCTGGGAGAAGATTTTTGGGAAAAACTGAAAATATACCCTCCTGAAGCAATGCATCAAGCAAGGCGTATGACAAGAGCTTTCTGTTGCTCAAATATGTTTCTTCTAAGATCACAATATGAAGTATCTATTGAAAATGAAAATCCGTTGAGAGATTTATCTCTTTTCATTGTAATGGTATGTGTTAAATCGTGGCACAGTGTAGTGCAGCTGTAAAAGCTCCTCGTCTCGATCTGTGCTTCCTAAAATATCTGAAATCAAATGAAAGGATAGATTCCATGATTTTGAAATCGGTGGTAGGGTAATTTAGTCTTCAGTTGTGGTATTTATTAGCACAGCTGTCTCTCTTATCGGTCTTTGATGACGAAGTATGCCTAAAAATCAAAATCGAAGTAGTGGTAAGTTTGGACAGAGGGAATCTACTAATGGAAGAGACATACTGAAAACTGGATTGACCATTAGATGGTAAGATTAATGTTATTCAGATTTCCATTTTTTATTCTTTTACACTTGTTAATTTACATACATCTCCTAATTCATTCTTATCTTTATTTCAGAGAAATCATTAGCTGACTTTGTGTCAAGCAAGGTAGGGATCTGTTTTGTTGCCTGACGATTGTGGACATTAGTTCTATTCAGGAGTTACATACGTCATGAACGAGCACGATTTCATCTTTAGATGCCAAGAGGATATTAAAGAAATTAAGAACTGTTAATGACTCTGCTGAAAGGTGCGTTAAATTAATGCAAGATTTTCACAGACTATTGATAGTAGATGAGGAGCAATAGGAACTGTATTGCATTGTGTCTAGGAACATGGTAGACTGTACTTCGACTGCAATAAGGAAACAATGAAAAAGGTATTCTTAAGAATACTAAATGCATTCTAAAATGCAGAGAGGTATTTAATTTTGTTTTTATGCAGCCATCAATAACTTTCACTTAAAACTACAAGACCTAACATTCCCAGCATTTAAAATTGTCACTCTAGTCGGCACAGGTTTAGGCTGTGCTATAAGTTTTGATTTCACTCGGGTATTGAAAATAAAATACACGAATTCCAAGCTGTCTCTGGCACCATTAGCAGAACATTGAGTCATAAAGTACAAAGAGAGACCATCATGATATTCTATAAAATAAAGGCTGTTTCTGTGTTATCCCATGGAAGTGAAAGCTGGGTTACCACAAAAATAAAATAAATAATTAAAATAAAATTCAATTAGGTTGTTAAGGAACACGAAAGGCTGCACTAGAAGAAATATGATTAGAAGCGAAGGTATCAGAAAGAAATATTTTCAACATGAATGGGAAACTTCAGAAACATCGTGGAGATTGGTTACAACATCTCATGAGAATGCCTGCTGACAGAATTCTCCAGATGATCCTGAACTACAAGCATAAAGGGAAAAGAGATATTGGAAGACTTCGAAAAAAATGGGAATGAGTTTGTTTGTCAGATCGGAACAGGAAACAGCTTAATCCTTAGTTTTCAATGTGTTCCTTTCTTTGCCGAGTCTGGGGAGAACTTCCTCGTTGCCTAACTCATGGCCGACCGCTGTGGCTGAGCGGTTCTAGGTCCTTCAGTTCGAAACCATGCTGCTGCTACGGTCGCAAGTTCGAACCCTGCCCCAGGCATGGATGTATGTGATGTCTTTAGGTTAGTTAGGTTTAAGTAGTTCTAAGTCTAGGGGACTGATGACCTCAGATCTTAATTCCCATAGTGCTTAGAGCCATTTGAACAATTTTCCCATCTCATCAGTCTACTTAATTTTTAATGCTTTCTATAACAGCACAACCCAAGCGCTTCAAACCTCTTCTTCTCCGGTTTCCACAAAGTCCATGATTGTTTACCAAAGTAGTAAAATTTGCTACACTGCCCAATAGATATCAACAGGATAGCACTCTGATAAAAATTTTAAAACCATTATAGGTAGACGAATGCACCAGAAAATGAATTGAAAAAAAAAGAAAAGAAACGTAATCGCAGATTCAACAGTAGACGTCAGGTTGTAAGCTAAATATCTGAGCTCTCATAATTAAAACAGCAATATGTCTAGATAACTGTATCTCACAGATCCTTTTAAATTTTGTACTGTAAAAAATAATGAAGGAATGGCTAGAGAATAACATTAAGGGAAATTAAAATAAATCGTTACTGCCAACTAACAAAGGGCTTCTGTGTGAAATGCGACTGTTTCGTTCACAATATTGCAGACACCTCAGATAACAAGTAAGTCACCAAAATAGTGATAAAGACACACATAGAAATTATCACTATAAAATTGATTAGAAAATAAAATACATTAAACAAAGACATAATGAATCAAAGTACACAGCTAAATAACATGTGAAGAATGTAAGAGCGGAAAAGTTTTAAATGTTTATGAGACCAGATTCATTCAAATCGAAAGCTGACATATTCATTACTACGATAAATTGAAATTATTCTCGATGCAAAACATTTCTAATACACCTTTAATTAAACCAAAGGTACTGAACACAGCGCCTTGAGTTCATCAAGAAAAGCGAGGAAGACGATTCGAATGAAAGAAAAACCTTCAGAAAAATTGGGAATTATAGATGAAGACAAATATTACAATATGTTTTTGTAGTCTATTTTCACCCTTATTTTCGGAAAGATCCACTGTTCTCGTTCTTACAGAATCTGTTAAAATAAACGATTAATTAAGTAATCTCGGCATGACAGTATGACACTCTTTCGTCATGTTAATGACTAAACATCATAAGATTAAACAAACTAAATTGGATTTGGAAGGATTCGCCCTAAAAAGCCGGTCCTCAGAGAATTATAGGTTACGTGGAGACATTCTGAAAAGAAAAAGGAAGGAAAACATACAGCTGCCATAATGCGTTGTGTATCTTCAAATGGACAAGCCGTTCATCCGTTCATCATCATCATCATTTAAGACTGATTATTAAGTTAATTAGTAAATGCAGCCAAATCATGTCATTCAAATCGATATCGCCTTTGATAGAGACGTGTATGCGGTTAATTTCCTGTGTAGTAAATATGTATCTTAGTTCACGATGAGGAAAAATACCGGTCGGGAAATACCGCTACTATTCGAGACAAGTTCCACCAGCAACTGTTTACGTATTTGCCGCAAGTTGTTACGTAAACCTGTTAATCTACCTAACCAGCTAAATCTAAAACGCAATTAATGTCTGAAACATCGTACTGTGGAATTTTTTCTCTGCATACTCGACATATAACAAGAGCTTGCTACTGATAAATAACACTAATTTGTTTTCAGGGCTATACCCGCAATTCCAAGTTTCCCCGCTACACACTAGGTCGCCTTTCACCCATGTTACCGATCCTGCTTCAGAAAGGCTTCAATAGAGACGTGTCTTTCATTTTGCCATAACTGTGAGTGTAAAATTTATTCATTCTAGTTGCAAAAAAATAATAGTTGATTACACACAATACTATTCCCCATGCATCATGGTCGTCAACGAGGTTGACTGGCCTGCGTGCCTCAACATTACAGACAGGCGTTCCGTAACTGCAACCACAATGGAGGGGTAGCCAGACAAACATGTGGTGCCTGGAGAGGAGCAGCAGCCTATCGGTAGTTGCAGGTGCAACAGTCTGGTGACTGACTGAAATTGCTTTGTAACATCAGCTGACATGGTCTTACTGCTCTGGTATTATGAACGGCTGAAAGCACGGGGAAACTACAACCTTTATGTTTTCGGAAAGCACGCGGCTCTACTCTATGGATAAATGATGGCATGCTCTTGAGCGAAATACTGCGGAGGTAAAACATTCCCCCATTCCGATTGTCGGACGGGAATATCTCAGGAGAATGTCGACGTCACGAAAAACTGACTGGCATTCGACGAGTCAGAGAATGGAATGTTTACGCCCTTAATCACGTGGGTAGGTTAGGAAGTCTTAAAAGGGAAATTGATAGGTGTAAGTGCATCATGTTCGATTTCATGGGAATTATTCTGCCTCATGACCGTGCTGTAACACAGGAAGGAAGAAAGGTGAGTATCGGTCGTAATATCATCTGACTTTTTTAATACACACCTAAGTATCGGCCAACAGTGCAACTATAAATCAGTGCGTATTGGTATTCATGTAGATTCAATGTAATTGTAATAACTCATATTACATTGGAATATGTGTAGTTACAGTTATGTTGAGTGTACATGACTATCTGTAATTCACAGATGATAGCTTCACTGTCAGATGCAATCTAGATCTGCAATAAAAAGATCATATTACGACTGATGCTGACCTTCTTTCTGTCCTAGGTTGAAGTTAATATAGTGGGAATTAATGAAGACAGGTAGCAGGAGGAGCAGAACTCCTGGCCAGCTATTTACAGGCTTACAAAAACAAAATCAAATAGGTGTCATGAAGCAAATATAAGCAAATAGAAGTGGCGGTAAGTCACTATCAACAAAATGGTGAAGACATTATCGTAGCCAAACTGTGCACGAAGCCAACACCCACCACAGTAGTAAAAGTTTATAAGCCAACTAGCTACACAGATGACGAAAAAACTGAAGGAATATAGGATGTGACAAAGGAAACATTAGAGACAACTGAGGGAGACAACGTTTGTGAGCGGTGACTGAATTTCGATAGTAAGAAAAGGAACGCAAGGAAAAATAATAGGAGAAAATGCAGTGGGAGAATGGTATGAAAGAGGAACCCCCTTCGTAGAATTTTGCACTGAGCAAAATGTAATAATTGCAACACTTGGTTTCAAAACCATGAAGAAGATTGTATACACGGAGAAAACATGGAAGACATGAGAAGGTTTGAGACATACAGTGGTAAGACAGAGATTTCAGAAGCAGATTTTAAACTACAGACCACTACTTATTGGTTATCAGCTGCAGGTTAAAAATGCAGAACAGACAAAAAGGTAGGAAAATAATGCGAGTGCACAAGGGTAATTTGGAAGAACCAGAGGTTGTTTAGAGATTCAGAAGGAACATTAGCGACGATAGACTGTAACAGGGGAAAGAAATACAGTGGAACAATAATGGGTAGCCTTGAGAGACGAAACAGTGCAGGCAACAGAAGCTCAAATTCGTAAAACGACAAGGCCTAGTCAAAGTCCTTGGATATCGCATAAGGTATTGATTTTGAGTCGTGCAAGGAGAAAATATAAAAATGCAGCAAATGACGCAGGCAAAACGTAATGCTAGTGAAGTAAAGTGCAACATGGCTAATCAGGAATGGCTAGATGACAAATGATACGGTTTTCGAAGGAATATTTGGGAAAAAACTTAGTGGTTACAAATTTTTGTGCAGTGGTAGGGAGGAGTGTCATGAGCAACGCACTAAAAATCCTCATCAGTGGGATGTGACCATGGGAAGGAAATGACGGGAGGTGGGTAACGTTTAACCATATCAATAACAAAGTTTTTTTCTATAATGAGTACTACTACGTTATGCACACCACAAAAAATTAAGAAAAAAATTAAGTTGGTTGTTAACTTTTATTAATAGCAACCTTTTAAAATAGGTATTGTGGTATAAGTAGGGTCCAAAACCTAAAAATATATTTTAGCGCAATCATAGCAGTTCCAACACATATTCCGTAATATGCACACAGGGAGAAGGTGTATTTTATGACCCCATAAAAAATTTAAAAAGCAGATTATGTTATTGTTGACTTTCAGTCACAAATTACTTTTTTAAGACATTTACATGTGTCAGACAAATATGAATATGACGTTTGTGAGAAGTCGCTTACATTACCGAGTCTTAAATTTTTGGGTTGCATTTCATGGGAAAATTCAAAATAATCTCGGAATCTGACATAAAAAACCATTAAAAATCATATTTTGTTCAATACTTTACAATATAAACTGCAGGATTAGATTACAACATTTTCAAATGGTGGACATAAAGCACACCACCTTCCCCTCTTGGTATTGCAAGTATTAAAGTTAATTTTTTATGTTTCTCTTTAACAATCCGAAAGCTGCAGCTTTTAGTGAAACTTTTTCCCAGTGTAAAATCACACTACATTAAATTTTCTATAGAAGACATCCCATTAATATTTCAAGGGATGGTAAAATCGCAAATTTTGAAACGTAACATTTTAATGGTAAAAAATTACGGTTTACTATTAAATTAAATGGATTAAGGGCAAATATTAAATATCTGTACAACGTCTGAAAGTAGCAACGCTTAGTTGAGGGATAACAGGATGGAAAATGTAAGGGCTGTGGGGGGGGGGGGGGGTAGAAGAGCAAGGGAGGGTAGGTTGCCCGATTGTCGTCAAACATTGCCCTTCTTCATTGTTGTACAAACTGAAGAGTAAGCAGGTGATTCTCCACAGTTTATCTATTCCGCCTTGTCTTAAGAAAACCTAAAGAATATTTTACGAGTTTATACCGACCTTATGAAACACTGGTGACACAGTTCACAACCGTTCTTTGGAGGTGGGGGTGGGGTGGTTATTGGCCACAAAGTGCATTAACAGTACATGAAATACAGATATTAATTACTAATAATACTAATGCAAGAAACATATGGGCCATATCTATGTAAATCTCTGTACCTTGATCTCCGCTGCTAGAGGTGAAATTGACTCTCTGTCACCCCATACAGACTATGTAGCGTTCGTACAAAAAAGGGCAACATCCCCTACTATGAGAGTAGAAGGGTAATGTTAATTCTGTCCCATATCGCTGACTCAGCATCCTTCAGCGGTTTCTGAAGAATATCATACTACAGTTTTGCATGTTTTATTGAAGGCCACTGTCGGCATGTGGCAAGGTCGCCCAAGGGAGGGAGAGGAGAGGATGGATAAAGAGGGAGAGAGGAGAGGGGCAGGTGATACAGTGTGGATGAAGTTCTCTTCAGCATCCCATTTTCTCATCTATTAAGAATCATTCAAGTTCTGTGCTTGTTGTGAGAGGACCCATTGATCAATTTTTATAACATTTTGTTAAGTAAAAACAATACATTTGATGGAAGAGAGGCCTCATGACACATGCAATGCCACAGATACACAGTACACTGCTGGTGTCTGAGTTTGTGATGATGTTGTAACCTCCCTCTTACTAATAGGCCTATCCTGCATGCGATATAAATTATGACTCTGGATCGTGTGTATGCCTAATGGATTTTTCCTAATTGTATAAGGCTATCTTTCTTGAAGAAGTGATACTGGTAAGTAGAAGGAAAGTGTACAACCGATCGTTCTGATGGAAAGTCTACTAAAAATAAAAGTAGTTAAAGCGAATAAGGCGTTCCACTGATC
This sequence comes from Schistocerca gregaria, assembly GCF_023897955.1. Taxonomy (NCBI): domain Eukaryota; kingdom Metazoa; phylum Arthropoda; class Insecta; order Orthoptera; family Acrididae; genus Schistocerca; species Schistocerca gregaria. The sequence continues at coordinate 222,456,084 of NC_064923.1, read as the reverse complement.
ATGAATCCAAAAGTTACACTAAAGAACGAAAAGGAAGTAATTAACGCTCGCCAGCCCAATAGGGCAATTTACATCCAAAATCCTGTACAAGATGATGGGAAAGAATAACATGTATTATTAAACACTGCATGGCAACTAAAGGTTGCCACGGTTTGTTTTTTTTGTTGACACTACTTTTAAGTGAGTATGTAATGATAAAGAAAACTGACAAGTCACTCTTATGTTTGGTTTGGCATTAAATTTTGAAAAGGCAGTCGAGTAGTGATTTGAAAATATCCAATTAAATTATATGTTAGTATTAAACTTCGTTACTTGAACAATGACTTTCAGTGTCCTCAGTATAACGTCATCACCACACTTCCGCACACTACAAGCACTGGAACCCGTTTCTTTCTCTCTCTCTGCGCAGCAACTCCCTAACGAAAAATTTTACAATGCATTAGCACTGCTATTATCGCTGCTAGTCAATGCAAAAAACAATCCCATGGCATTTTCCCAGAAGTTATATTTTTCACTGTAAAACACAGATAAATACAAAGAAACGACAACAGACTTCTATCTAAATGTACACATACAATGAAGCAATGTCCTTACTTATTAAAAGAAAGCATTTAAATTACAAATACACTCCTGGAAATTGAAATAAGAACACAGTGAATTCATTGTCCCAGGAAGGGGAAACTTTATTGAAACATTCCTCGGGTCAGATACATCACATGATCACACTGACAGAACCACAGGCACATACACACAGGCAACAGAGCATGCACAATGTCGGCACTAGCACAGTGTATATCCACCTTTCGCAGCGATGCAGGCTGCTATTCTCCCATGGAGACGATCGTAGAGATGCTGGATGTAGTCCTGTGGAACGGCTTGCCATGCCATTTCCACCTGGCGCCTCAGTTGGACCAGCGTTCGTGCTGGACGTGCAGACTGCGTGAGACGACGCTTCATCCAGTCCCAAACATTCTCAATGGGGCACAGATCCGGAGATCTTGCTGGCCAGGGTAGTTGACTTACATCTTCTAGAGCATGTTGGGTGGCACGGGATACATGCGGACGTGCATTGTCCTGTTGGAACAGCAAGTTCCCTTGCTGGTCTAGGAATGCTAGATGGGTTCGATGACGGTTTGGATGTACAGTGCACAATTCAGTGTCCCCTCGACGATCACCAGAGGTGTACGGTCAGTGTAGGAGATCGCTCCCCACACCATGATGCCGGGTGTTGGCCCTGTGTGCCTCGGTCGTATCCAGTCCTGATTGTGGCGCTCACCTGCACGGCGCCAAACACGCATACGACCATCATAGGCACCAAGGCAGAAGAGACTCTCATCGCTGAAGACGACACGTCTCCATTCGTCCCTCCATTCACGCCTGTCGCGACACCACTGGAGGCGGGCTGCACGATGTTGGGGCGTGAGCGGAAGACGGCCTAACGGTGTGCGGGACCGTAGCCCAGCTTCATGGAGACGGTTGCGAATGGTCCTCGCCGATACCCCAGGAGCAACAGTTTCCCTAATTTGCTGGGAAGTGGCGGTGCGGTCCCCTACGGCACTGCGTAGGATCCTACGGTCTTGGCGTGCATCCGTGCGTCGCTGCGGTCCGGTCGCAGGTCGACGGGCCGTGCACCTTCCGCCGACCACTGGCGACAACATCGATGTACTGTGGAGACCTCACGACCCACGTGTTGAGCAATTCGACGGTACGTCCACCCGGCCTCCCGCATGCCCACTATACGCCCTCGCTCAAAGTCCGTCAACTGCACATACGGTTCACGTCCACGCTGTCGCGGCATGCTACCAGTGTTAAAGACTGCGATGGAGCTCCGTATGCCACGGCAAACTGGCTGACACTGACGGCGGCGGTGCACAAATGCTGCTCAGCTAGCGTCATTCGACGGCCAACACCGCGGTTCCTAGTGTGTCCGCTGTGCCGTGCGTGTGATCATTGCTTGTACAGCCCTCTCGCAGTGTCCGGAGCAAGTATGGTTGGTCTGACACATCGGTGTCAATGTGTTCTTTTTTCCATTTCCAGGAGTGTATTTACATACAATTTAAAAAAAGTTATATATCGGTAGCAGGTGCCTTGCATCCTGCATTTTCAGTGTTATAATGTCTCTGCCACCTCACATAAATTAAATTTGCACAAATTTTCATTTGCCCGAAGCCCACATTGGCGAGATGTATTATGAATAAATGCCTGATATGAGTTCAAGATAGAATTACAGCACCTCCAAAACATAGCAAATGCCATGTTACCTTAATTTATAACAAACGGAGGAATAGATAACCAAGTTTGTTTGAGGGCAGAGAGCATTACAATCAGAAATGGTGATGTATGTGTTTGGTGTTATCATGAGACAGTAGAGAAAAGAGGCACTGGTATTAGTGCTTATATCATTGTCGCTCCTGGGAAAAATATTTCAAGAAACGTTGTATGGTATATTATGATTTACAACATTTCCTTGGTCTTGCTGTACACACTACTTGTGATTTTTCTGGAAATGTAGCATATCACGATTTTTGCGAAAAAATATCCAGCCTGTGTCCTTGGTGTCACACTTCCAGCACACAGTGTCTGACAACAACTGTATGCAGAAAGAGAGAGAGAAAGACAGAGAGAGAGATAGAGAGAGAGAGAGAGCACAGACACACACATGAGGATCATTTGTAAGCATTTCTGCACACCACTAGAACATGATATCACGATGCTGTCCTTAGCATTGCATACTGCAGATACATACCATCTATGATTAAACTTGCCTGCAATTTTAATTGCACTGACTGTAACCCACAGAGCATTATGCACTGTGTTTGTATTGTTGACTGTGTAATCATTACATGATACACATAATTATATATTAGAATGTATTCCTGTTTCTTGGTATTCACATAACCAAGATTTACTGCGCATGACGTGAGGCAGAGATAGTATCATAGTGCCTGTGTGAGGAGGGATGAAATTATTTCTACAGTAAAAGCAGAGTTTTTCCTAAAATACATATTATTAATTACTATTGATAACTCACTCACCAAGTCACATGAGTACTTTCATACTATCTCAGTAATGCTGTTTACAAGAATGCCTGTAAATGTGTCATGAGCATTATCCAATGGCCATCTTTGGAAATCCCTGATACAGTGACATTGAAGTAATATTATCCCTAGATGTGTGGTATCGTCTATATGCTCGTTTGCTCCACAGGAAAACTCTTTCCCCCTCAGTGATACTAAGCCATGCTCATCCTGTCCAGAATCATAATGAATGAGGAAGAAAGAAACTATTTCACATTAACAGTGGTAATAAAACCACAATTTCCCACTAAAGTAGGAGTTATTAACACCTGTCGCTTAATAACCCATCCACTTGTGAGAGATCTTTCAAAGGCTAACCATATCATTGGGAATAATGGTGCTTAAAAGTAGTTACAACTTATACAAGAGCGTTTGTAAATATTTCATCATGCAAATGTGGTTCGATTGTGAGTTTTGCGAGTTGTTGTATTCAAAAATCCATGATATAGTGACACTGAAGTTACGTTATCCCTAGATGGTTGGTATTGTCTACACGCTGTCTCATTACTGATTGCTACATTATTCTGTGCAAACAGCTTCTCCCCCTCTGTGGTGAACATACTATTACAACTGGGGACTTCCCACAAACACTTAAACTGTCTAACAAGAGAGAATACATTTACTTATGGAAGTAAACATTTAAGAATTTAATGTATTACATCCTTGGATCACTGACAAATCTAGCAGATATATGGCTATTGATTCTGCAAGAGAATGTTTAGCAAACTGATGCAGATGCCGCGCAAAATTCCTGATCCATCAGAAGAAACCATCGCTCAGCTCTACGATTCATGTTGCATTTCGGTGTAAGATGAAGAGGAATTAGAAGTAGTAGTTCATAAATAAAAACGAGAAGTCTAGCTATAAAAGCTCCTTTCATACTAATATAATTGCCTAATCAGCACCATGACTGAGTGGCTGAAGCAACACCATCACAAGAGCCTTGTGGTAATCAACTGCTCCCACAACGGGATTGTGATTCAAACAGGACAACATAAATTTAAAACATGTTTACTAAGTTCATTTAGGTACAGGTATGACGTTCAATGAATTTGTTAGCATGTGTGGGAATTGTTGGCATCACATACAGTATGGCTTTATGGTGGTTGATATAAGGAGAACATTGAGTGACTGTCGACACAGACGAAATGTACAGGAGATTCTGCATAAAAATCAGTGTACTAATATGCAACTACGTCTGTATATAGTAGAGTATGGATAATTTCGCACATGCATCACACACTCGTTCAAAGGGTGTGAAACACATGCACCTACACATTTATAGAAAAACTCAGGTTATTAATGCAAAGTCAATGGAGCTGGAATGTCTCAAGGCAGTAGCTAGAAAATGTGTGATGTGAATGATGGAACTGAAGAAGTCAGGAGAAGAGTAATGGATATTCTAGGCTGTATCCAAGCCACAGGTACAGAAGTTTCATCCTATCATCACCAGTAGAATACTTATAAGTCAAATAACATCTCTAAAAATTGTTTAGTACATGACGTAATGTCAATGGCAGTGCATAAACTGATTGAAATACAAAAGGCTATTTTATGGAAATTATGACTCCGCAAATTAGGACACTTGCAATGAGAACAGTTTCTCTCAGAAACATTTCAACATGTAGCTGAAAGTCTGAAGAGGCTATGGATGGAGGCAGACAAACACAAGAAGAATAACAAGAACAACAACAAGAAGAAGAAGGTGGAAACACTACTACTGATTATATTAACGAACATAAGGATGTAGAGTTAGGCACATTATATGGGTTCAGAAGGGATAAGCCATATATGCTAGGTACATATCATATATGTTCGACGAAGGATACAGCACAGGTTTGGAGTACGGAATCTGAGAGAACACTGCGTTTATTGAAGCGAACATTCTTCAATACTAGAAGTCCTGGAGAGGATCAACTGAATGACAAGGAAGCATATGCTGAAGTATTAAGCATGACTAATGCGGATAGGAAAGATAACGACCCCCAAACGATGAATAAAAGGCGTCAAGTAAGAAATACAATAATATTATTAAACCTGATTTAAAATGTTTCTATAGGACAGGTGAAGATATTGACACTTACCATACAATGCTTGAACTCTGCTTCTAGAATATATATGCTACAATAGCCGCAATGAAATCATATACTTCTATGTCTACTCATAGCATCAACTGCAACATGGAGCATACAACATGCAAACGGAATTATATAATTAATTTCAAATCTTTGAGGGAGACTGATCATCAAAAGAGACAGTCATTCATGACTAAACATTCCTGTGCAGACAGCTTAACATGGGGCTTAGGTGATTTATGGCAGCAGGATCTCGTGATATGAACCATTGTTCTTCAAATAAAAGTCTCAAAATATTTGAGTGGTTGTGGACCTGTGTTCAAAATTTTCCTGGGTTACCTGTGATAGAGAAGGAGATTTCACATGTGTTTAAGCAATTACTGCAGATGGAAACAAATCTGTATCCAGACAATCTTCAAACCGATAATGGAGATGAATTTTACAATAGATATTTCAACAATACGGGACAAAGCTAACCAACAACAGTAGAACTTCATTGTTGAGACAGAGAACACGCAAAAGTCAGGTTCTGAATAGCAGCTGAACAGCTTTTCAATCTGTGTAACTGAAATGTCGCATTTACCTGATGAGAAACTGGATTACTCATTAACAGTTCTTGAAGGTATGGTTTCCCTACCGTCAATCACAGTATGGAAACACTGCCATATGTGGAGTCTATATCTGTCTTGGTTGTAATTAGTTCCCAAGATTCGGCTACATCGTTAATATTAAAAAGTATAGGTAAAAGACTGCTTCTTTATTTCAGCCAGATTATGTCTACTGTGCACTATTTTTATTTTGTTATTCATATACAAAAACTGTACAGATCTTAGAAGATGAGATAAGAACCCTCTGTTGTGAAGTACACGACGGCTGATTCTAAATCAAATGTGATTTCGAGATTGGCAGAACATGTGTTGGACTTTCTTCAACCGATAGAAAGTTGTCTGATACTGATTGGCAGTAAGATACACAAGACCTACACCCTCACTGGGATTTACAGAAAAAAAAGCTCAACGGACAAGCAAATGAAACTCAATATGTTTGCTGGGAGTGTTTCCCATAGGCCTAACCGAAATGTGCATGTCGGCTATTGAAGTACAGACAGTAACTATATTGCACCAGAGATCTGCTCATAGGAGCGTTGTGCGTTGTGCAGAAGACGTATGTGGCGTACTTGTAATTATCTGCCAATGCAGTGGAAGCGATATGCCATCCACAAAGTCCTAAGGCAAAACTAACTCAGTACAAGACAGAACATGAATCAAGATATCTGTTTGCTGGCTAGCCAGGAATAGAAATTTGACTCAAAGTAGGACTCACTAGACAGGTAAAGAATCGTCACTCAAGTAAACACAATGACAACTCTGCTCAAAGTGCAACGACTTTATGCACTTTTTTTTTGTTTGGCGCTGAGCGACCTCGTGACTGTCATTGGATTTCGATAGAACATTTTATTCCAATTGGCAAATATGTTATTATTTTTAAAGTTTAATTTTTGATTCCTGTGATAATTTTAATTTGACAAGAGCAGTTTTGCTTAGTTGTTTTTCTCCTATGGTGTGATTACGTGTAGGTACATTGTCTGTACATTTTATGGAAGTAATCCTATTAAGTATGTTATCTTTTTGAGCGGTTTCATTATATTTTCTAGGTAATCCTTTGTAATTTTTTATTCTGATGAAGACTGCCTTAGAGCTGTCGAAACCATGGTCAATTTTACGACAATTTTATGTAGCCGAGGTGGCTATATGTACATCCTAAAATTAATTTAACGCAGGGTTGCTGGACTTTAGCCAATAACAATGTTTAAAATTTCTAAATTGAATAACATCAGGGATAGGCTACAAACCTGTTGCACTCCCATCCCAACCAATGCTTCCCTTTCATGCCCCTCGACTCTTATAACGGCCATTTCGTTTATGTACAAATTGTAAATATCCTCCCTGTATTTTACCACTGACACTTCCTGAATTTGAAGGAGAGTATTCCAGGGAACATTGTCAAAAGTTTTCTCTAAATCCACAAATGCTAGGTTTGCCTTTCTTCAATCTATCTTCTAAGATAAGTCGTAGGGTCAGTATTGCCTCACGTGTTCCGCTACGGAATCCAAACTCCACCTCCCCGAGGTCAGCTTTTCCCAGTTTTTCCATTCGTATGTAAAGAATTCTTGTCAGTATTTTGCAGCCTTGAGTAAATGAAGTGACAGTTTGGTAATTTTAACACTTGCCAGGACCGTATCACTTTGGGATTTGAATTTTTATTTTTTCTTAAAGTCTGAGGGTATTTCGCCGTCTCATACAGCTTGCTAGCCAGATGATAAAGTTTTGTCAGAGCTTGCTCTTCCAATGCTATCAGAAGGTCTAATGGAATATTGTCTACTCCCGGGGCCATGTTTTCACATAGGTTCAAATTCAAATGGCTCTGAGTACTATGGGACTTAACGTCTATGGTCAGCAGTCACCTAGAACTTAGAACTACTTAAACCTAACTATCCTAAGGACATCACTTTCACATAGGTGTTTGAGTGCTGTGTCAAATTCTTCACGCGGTATCATATCTCCCATTTCATCCTGGTCTAAGCTGTCTTCCATTTCCATAATATTTCCCTCGAGTACATCGCCCTTGCATAGACCCTCACCATACTCCTTCCACCTTTCTGCTTTCCCATCTTTGCTTAGAACTGGTTTTCCTCTGAGCTCCTTGAAGTGGTTCTCTTTTCTCCTAACGTCATTTTAATTTTCTTGTACGCAATATCTAACATACCCCTAGTGATATATGCCACTATATCCTTACCTTTGTCCTCTAGCCATCCTTGCTTATCCATTTCGCACTTCCTGTCGATCTCATTTTTGAGATGTTTGTATTCCTTTCTTCTTGCTTCACTGCATTTTTATATTGTCTCCTTTCCTCAATTAAATTCAGTATCTCTTCGGTTACTCAAGGATTTCTACTAGCCCTCGTCTTTTTACCTACTTGATCATCTGCTGCCTTCACTTTTCATCTCTCAAATTTACCCACTCTACTTCTACTGAATTTCTTTCCCCCGTTCTTGTCAATCGTTCCCTAATACTCACTCTGAAACTCTCTACAACCTCTGGTTCTTTCAGTTTATCCAGGTCCTATCTCCTTAAATTCCCACCTTCTGCCGTTTGTTCAATTTTAATTTATAGTTCATAACCAATAAATTGTGGTCAGAGTTCACATGTGCCCCTGGAAATGTTCTACAATTTAAAACCTTGTTCCTAAATATCTGTCTCACCATTACATAATCGATCTGAAACCTTCTACTGTCTCCAAGCCTCTTCCACGTATACAATCTTCTTTCATAATTTTTGAACCAAGTGTTAGCTATGATCAAGTTACGCTCTGTGGAAAATTTTACCAGGCGTCTTCCTCTTTCATTTCTTACCCCCATTCCATATTCACCCACTACTTTTCCTTCACTTCCTTTTCCTACTATCGAATTCCAGTCCCTCATGACTATTAGATTTTCGTCTCCCTTCACTATCTGAAAAATTTCTTTTATCTGATCATACATTTCTTCACTCTGTCATCTGCGAAGTTAGTTGGCATATAAACTTGCACTACTGTGGTAGGCATGGGCTTCGTATCTATCTTGGCCACAATAATGCGTTCACTATGCTGTTCGTAGTAACTTACCCGCGCTCATATTTTTTTTCATTATTGAACCTACTCCTGCATTACCGCTATTTGATTTTGTATTTATAAGCCTGTATTCACCTGACCAGAAGTCTTGTTCCTCCTGCCACCGAACTTCTCTAATTCCCACTATATCTAACTAGCCATTTTCCTTTTTAAATTTTCTAACCCATCTTCCCGATTAAGGGATTTGACATTCCATGCTTCGATCCATAGAACGCCAGTTTTCTTTCTACTGATAACGAGGCCCTTCTGAGTAGTCCCCGCCCGGAGATACGAATAGTGGAATATTTTACCCAAAAATACGCCATCACCATTTAGCCGTACACTAAAACTCCATCCCCTCGAGAAAAATTGCAGCTGTAGTTTCCCCTTGCTTTCAGCCGTTTGCTGTACCATCACAGCAAAGCCGTTTTGATTAATGTTTCAAGGCCAGATTAGTCAGTCATCAAGGCTGTTGCCCCAGCAACTACTGAAAAGGCTGCTGCCCCTCTTCAGGAATAACACGTTTGTCTGGCCTCTCAACAGATACTCCTCCGTTGTGGTTGCACCTACGGAACAGCTGTCAGTATCGCTGAGGCACGAAAGACTCCCCACCTACGTCAAGGTCCATGGTTCATGGTACGGTACACCCGTGAAATGGTCGTACGGGAAAATTCTCACTTCATCGCTACCTCGGGGATATTGTATTCCATCGGACCATCGCTCGTGCGCCGACTATACAACCCCTTTCAAACTCACTTAAATCTTGATAACCTGCCATTGCACCTGCAGTAACCGATCTAACCACTGCGCCGGACGCTTCTTGTCTTACATAGGCGTTGCCGACCACAGCGCCGTATTCCGCCTGTTCACATATGTCTGCATTTGAATACGCATGCCTATACCAGTTTCTTTGGCGTTCAGGCGTGTAAACCGAGATAATTTACGCAATATTAAATGTACGGTGGCAAAATCTTGCTGCCTTACATAGGAAATACTCTGAATTCTATAAATCAGTAAATCACTGTAGCAACTATTACACAATTAATTAATTTGATGAAACTGACAAAAGTGTTGTTAACTGCAAAAACTCTCAAACAAAGTTCGAGGACAAATCTATAAACAAGAAAGAGATTGGACATATGACTTCTGCAGGACATAAGTAACACCAATAAGAACGTACGCTTTTCTTAGTAACTGTATCTAACGTTGTTCACAGTAAAAAAAAAAAATTCAGTCAGATCTGGGTAAGAATCGAAAGTAGTGCAGAGAGTGGCAACTCGTTTTAAATGTTAAGAACTGTAAAACTGTATACTTCACAACAGCATCAACGAATCGCAACTCAGAGAGGCAATTGATTGTTACAGTTTGTATAGATATGAAATAGAATGATCACTCATTCGTAGGAAAAGCAGACGGCAGACTTTGGTTCTTTGGTAGGATACTAGGGAAATGCAATCAATATAAAAATGGTTCAAATGACTCTGAGCACTATGGGACTTAACATCTGTGGTCATCAGTCCCCTAGAACTTAGAACTACTTAAACCTAACTAACCTAAGAACATCACACATATCCAAGCCCGAGGCAGGATTCGAACCTGCGACCGTAGCAGTCACGTGGTTCCAGAATGTAGCGCCTAGAACCGCACGGCTACACCGGCCGGCGCAATCAATATGCCAAGGAAATAGCTTAAAAACACTCGTACAACCCATCCCTATAATACTCCTCGAGTAGATGGTACCTATATGATATATGTTGGACGTAAAGAAAGAGGGGAGGCAAAAATGGTGACAATTCGTTTTTGACCCAGTGGTCTACCGCGTCTTGTCACGGTTCTTGCGGGCCCCCCCCCCCCCCCTCCTTCGGCCCCTTCCGTTGGGGGTTCGAGTCCTCCCTCGGCCATGGCTGTGTGTGTTGTACTCAGCGTAAGTTAGTTTAAGTTAGATTAAGTAGTGTGTAAGCCTAGGGACCGATGACCTCAGCAGTTTGGTTCCATGGAAGCTTACCTCAAATTTTAAAATTTCGTTTTTGACCCGTGAGAGGGTGTCACGGTGATCCTTAAGAGACTGACGTGGATGATATAAAATATCGTGAGAATATCTACTTATGGAGTTTTATGAAGCAGTTTTAAGTGATTAATCTAGAACTATACTACAACTCCCTACGTATCGCTCCCGCGTGGATCACAAAGGGAAGTCTGGCCGAGCAGTTCAAGACGCTACAGTCTGGAACAGCGCGACCGCTACGGTCGCAGTTTCCAATCCTGCCTCTGGCACGGATGTGTGTGATTCCCTTAGGTTCGTTAGGTTTAAGTCGTTCTAGGTTCTAGGGGACTGATAACCTTAGAAGTTAAGTACCATAGTGCTCAGAGCCATTTGAACAAAGACAAGATTAGACTAATTACAAGCGCCCACCAGCAATTAAACAGACAATCCTCCTGCGCTTCATATGCGAATTGCACGAGAAGAAACCGTAATAACAGATGCAATGGAACGTACCCTCTTTCATTCGTATCACACTGGTTCACAGACTATAGATATAAATGTAGATCGCCGTTCTTCTTGGAAATGTGGTCACAGTGTGACAATGGGCTCAGGCACATCCCTAGAGGACACGAGGTACTCTGACATAACCCCACAAGTACTCTGTGTAGCCAGCACATCAGTGTGTCCCCTCCAGCTCCGTCTTCACGCCACGGGTGGAGGCTGGAGATAGGAGGGGCGTGGGGTCAGCACACCACTCTCCCGGTCGTTATGATGTTATTCTTGACCGAAGCCGCTACTTTTCAGTCGAGTAGCTCCTCAATTGGCACCACGAGGCTGAGTGCACCCCGAAAAGTGGCAACAGTGATGTCGGCCTGGATGGTCACCCATCCAAGTGCCGACCACGCTCGACAGAGCTTAACTGCGGTGATCTCACGGGAACCGGTGTATCCACTGCGGCAAGGCCGTTGCCCGTCCTCACGAGCTGCTGACTTATTTGATTGTAAGTATACTGATGACAACTTCTGTGTTGTCTATCATTATCGTCTTCAATTATCACCACAACTTGTACAAGAAAAAAGTCGAACATAAACATGAATAATACACAATCATTGTCACACGTCAAAAAAATTACGGAATCGGCTTCTGTTTAAATATATAACACAACCAAACATTGCTTCCACCAAGCGAATCACCTTCAAGGATGTGTGACAGACGACAATGGGTTCCGTCTTATAGGCAAATCAAAAGTCTTCCTGAGGTGAAAAATGATTCTTCGTGACACTCTTGACTGACCACTTCGCACACTGCCTTCACGAAGCGTTTTGCGATCAGTACTCGATGATATTGTGTTCCTTGTTGCTATAACAGACCATAGTTGGGATGCGGCCGCGACGAATATCAGAGATTAACGTAAGCCCCAGACCTTGACCGTCCTCGATTCATTCTGAAATAGATAGCCGCTCCACCATACCACAAAATTTATGCTTATTCTCATGACTTTTTACGATAGCTATAATGGTCTTTTAATGGAAGACTATCTTTTTCACATTTCTTGTGCTGCAAAGTACACAGCTTCAAGTAGCTAGCGAGATGAGTCCTGCGATATCCTGTTATACAACAGGCTCGTGACAGCTTCTTCTGTAATCATCCGATGTTTTTCTGTCCGGTATGGAAAATATCGCTGCATCCTCAAACTTTTTCACACTTTTTTGGATTTCCCATTTAGTTCCTTTTCTCGATTGTAGCATAAAGTTAGCATATCCTTGATGTATTTTTTGCTGTTAAAACAATTTCATCTTGAAGGTCAGTCTCTGTTGGAAGGGGAGTATATAAATGACGAACGACAGGCTTCTAGATGGAGTAAACGCTTCAGAGACCTAGGATCTGTTCCGGAATGTCCAAGTTACTGGTAAGTTTGACTAAGCTATTCATTTCCCACGGGGTGTGATTTCAGGTACAACAGGGGTCGACGATTCCGTTTCCATCTGCAGTGTTCCGTGAATTGCAAAGAAAGTTTGTGTGTACGGAGATCAGGTCGGTGCAGTAGACTTCACGCGAAAAAGTCAAGATAAAATCATAACAAGCGTTTCCTGTCAACGTGTAACTAAATTATTAATTAATTTTCGACACTGCCGTAGCTCACGCATTCGCTCAGCACTGGATTTTTTGGCTCCATGGACTTCTTTCGACGCGAGCTTTCATCTGTCGCCTTTTGTGTAATTCCGAGCATGATGACAAGTCATATGAGACGACATCTTCCGTTATTTTGTCGTTTTCAATCTACGAGGTCTATTCAGAAAGTAAGGTCCGATCGATCGCAAAATGGAAACCACAGTGGCTGTCCCATGAAGCTATGCACAGATGTGTTGGACAGTGTCTCTTGTACACCCGTCGGATCGCGTCACGTCGCTCTTTTCGGCTCTGAGGCGACAGTGAGCAACTAAGGACGCCTAGAAAATAGTGTCTCACTCCAAGTGTGAGTGCCTGTGAGATATTCCGCCTGATTTCATGCAACCCACCTCATGTAACACGTCCATCAGACGGGAGCTCGCAATTTATTTATTTAGCGTATGGCCCATAACATCACCGTAAAAATTACAGTAACAACACGATTTAAAAAAATCACATATGTATAAACAGAACAATAAATAGCAGTTCGTATATAAGGACACCACCAACTGTAAATTTACACTCACAGAAGAGCAATCACAAGCAGACGTCCAGCTTAGATAATATACAGTCGATTGCCTCTTGGGTCGTCATTAGGAAATCCTGTGGGTCACCCTCGTATGCCCTTAGTGGGCATTCCTGCACGATGTGTTTCACCGTCTGTCTCTCAGCGCCACAGTCGCAAGCTCCCGAAGGAAGTGTGCCCCATCTGTGTAAGGCGTCGGCGCATCTCCCACAGTCGGTTCTGATGCGATTAACAGTTAACCAAACTTTGCGAGAGTAATCAAATCCTTTTGGTTTACTAAAGATGCATGGCATACTGTGGCAGTTTACTGCTGTTCTGCTCTCCCATTCCTCTTTCCATCGGTCATTTATTTTAAAGTTGGTTTGGTGCAGGGCCTGTGCGGTCTTTAGGGAAGGATGTCTAGACCGGTTTCCTTGGATGTCGTGAGTATCTTCATGGATTTGTAATTGAGGGTTGGTCATGATTTTTTGAAATTCTCTAACCAGAGCGTGTTCTCGGCGCAGGTTAGGACGGGCTATGTTACTGAGAACGGGCAGCCACACTGTAGGAGTTGGCCTGATTTTGCTTGATATAATACGCATTGTTGCATTAAGTTGGCTGTCCACCATGTGTGTGTGTTTGCTGTTGAGCCACTCTGGGGCACGGTATTCTGCCACTGGATACACCAAGCCAAGTGCGGATGTTCTTAAGGTAGATGCTGTGGAGCCCCAAACGATGACACAGAGCTTCTGCAGTACGTTGTTGCGTGTTTTAAGTTTCGCTGCAGTTTTCCTCAGGTGTTCTTTGAATGTTAGTGTCCTATCTAGGATAACCCCAAGGTACTTTGGGTGTTTGTTGTGATTTAGCAATTTCCCATCTAGATATACATGTAGTTCTCCATTGGCTCGCAATAATCCACTGGCACAATAGTAAAATGGAATAAAAATGTTATTGGGCGCAATGGAATCAGTGCAACACTGCAACTACACAACAACGATAATAATAAAGTATCAGTATGTTAAAACTGGTGTTATAAAATTATACAATCTAAAATTATACAGTAACGTACATCCCTCATCAGGATTCCCACGCCAATGTGCAACTGAACTGTTCATGACACTTCAAATGTCTGGCTTGTAAATAAAACTAATTTTTTAGCGAGCAGCCTACACTCATGACTATGTCACAACTTGTAAGGCTTTCTCATTTATTGTTAATTAATGCTACTTTCATATTGCGACATTCATAAAAAATGATATTAACTTCCAGTACTTCTACATTTACATAGTCACAGATCGCACTTACTTTCACTTCATGCATGCCTCTGTCGCAGATTTCAAATGACAAAAAGTATAGTTCATTTCTTTTACCACTTTACTTTGTTAGAGCGTCGTATATCTTACGAAGAAGGCAAAATAATTAAACTATCTGACTTCTTCTGAATTCACAAACTATGTTTTAACTACTAAAATCAACTACCACAATTCTACAAGAAACGAATTTAAAACATAGTGCCCTTCCTCTTTATAATATTCTACTGACTCCTCAATATCAGAAATATTACATATTTTACAGAGTACTTTGTGGTAAATTTACATTAAAACTTCCGATAAGAACGTGTGTGTGTGTGCGTGTTTTTTTTAAAATAAATGATTACGGAAAATAGCAATAAATATAACTAAGCTTCAGACTTTAAGCTTGTTACGGCTTGAAACGAAAAATAACGTCTCTGTTGTTGATCAAGCTGGTACTGCGCAGATCGACCTATAAAATAGCAAGCTCCGCAGACAGCTAGCAAAAATATGATTTCGTAGGATTCCGCGGCTATCATCAGTTGAAATAAATGTTTTCTGAGTATCATACCGCGTCATTGTGTGTAAACGACTATACTGGAGAAACCAATGTGTCACCCAAGGTTACAGTGGCATTCTTCTGGATTCCTCAGTGGTTAGTTTTTTACTTTATGACGGGCTACGATACTAAGAAACTATTATGCCAGCAAGCCCACAATTACTCGCTTTTTCTATCCAAAATTACTTACCATGTTCTTCACAGAAAGGTGATAATGACGTTCTCTAAACAGTTCTTCTCTAGAAAGTAACGATGTTTCTCGCAGTGATACCATTAAATTACCTCCACCCAACCTCAGAAAAAGATGTGAAGGGCAAGTCGGATTTTGTTCCTGAAATCTTAAGTCAGTAAATAAACATCGATACAGTTTTCTTTACAGATAAAATACATGTCCATACTGCGCAATAAATAAGTTACTATTTATTTTTTTCTTATAGTAAAATAAGTTTCTATCATTAATTGAAGTACATTACTTATACATTAATTTTGCCTGGATTATATCGGAATCTATATGTATAAGACCTAGGCGGAGTATTATAGTCACCTGTCTGCTTACACTCAGAATTAACGTGGTTTGCGGAGCGTGTTTTCAGTGTGTCCCCATCTTCACTTTTGAGACTGCACGTCATGTGAACAGAACGAAAACAGGTTTTCATTATAATACTGTCTTACGTACTATTTACTTAACTAAAGGGCGTAGCAAAGCAACTAAAACTAGTTAGCATGCTTAACGCTAACATTATTATCTATTTACTGTTTAGCGTCCACAACATCTCCTTTCATAGTTTACTGTCAAAATGAAGAACACTTGTCTGATGTGTATACATTGACATAAGAAGTTTGTGTAAGGAAATTGGATCTTACCACGAACTACCACGTCACGTGTAAGATCCGAACAACCGAGTTACAGAATGATAGAGTCGAAATATTTACGTATCTCTCTCGTAACAAATCTGGAAGTCCCTACATTGTGTTAAGTCCTCTAAACCGACAGAGCCGTAAACACATAGAGGTGCATTTGTATTAATTTTCCAGGCCCATGTTGCCTTGTAAACACCAAATCAATCATTCTTAAGAAGCTGCTCATATAGTTAGCTTAAAAATTTCGAAAGTTTTCTTGTGATCATTATCGTACATGAGTATGTGACTTTTACTTAAGACGTAACTGTTTTCGCAACAGAGGTTCCGAATGAAATAGTCACGTCAATGTCCCGATTACTCTACAGTGCTTCATCTAAGGCAAGTGCAGTGCTTCTTTTTCTCCGATCGAGTCTATGGTCAATTCCTTTCCCTATCATTTTGAGTCTTAATAAACTTGTTAACGTATTAAATTCTAAAATCCCTTTTTATTTTCAATTAATAAGTAAGCTGAATAACAAATTAAACTTATTTAGCCGACATGTATCACTACTATAGTAGGTGACGTCTTCAGAATCTTATTACTGGGCAATTAGTCGATGCATAAAATACGTCTATAGTATGATGTACAAAGTCTTCTAATTTAATCTTCACTACTCAAATACCTGTACACAATTTATCTCCTCCCAAGTGCTTTAACAAGTACAACGTATTACAAGAAAATTTCCAGCAACTGTAACGACAACAAGAAAGAAGAACTAAAGTTGCTTTCAGACAGACTATGAGAGACAGTCATAAAGTTTTAGTTAAAGCTCGAGAACTTAATGTATACAATACATTTTCGTTAGCTGAAACAATTTTTTGCTACTCTCTTCAATTTTGCTTCCATGATCACAATACTAGTTAGACATGATAGATACTTATAAAAATGGTGAAAAGACAAATTAATAATGAGAGCAACAGCAATGAAAACAATGAATCTGAGATACGCTGGAGATCAGTGGCTCCACATCTATACAGATGGTTCATTAATGGAAAAAGAAGGAAAGTTTGGCTTACGAATATATAGCAAAAGTTTCTTTTCCTAGCAAACCTTAGGAATGCTCCAGCCAAATTTAGAAGGTGACGCTGAAACCATCATGATTGCTATACGTCAGCTAAACAAATATTTACACACACTCGACAAAGCAATTATGTTTCGTGATTCTAGAGTTGCAATTTCGACAGTTACGAACAGACACATCAACCAGATACCGTTCAAGTTAAAGAATTTCGAGAAGTAATTAAATGTCTACATCAGAAAAGAAGAGAATTACGTTTCAGTGGATACTTCCTCACTTTGGCTTACATGATAATGAAAACTCAGATTTTCTAGCCAAATTGGGAATATAAATTTAACAGAACAACATATTTCAAGAGGAATTATAAAGATCCCGTGAGGTTTCTTATCAGAGAAAGATCTGGAAAAACCTCGTGGACGATTCGGTAGTGGCTGATGGACGAAGAAGAAAAGCAGTAGCCATATTCCACTTGACCACTGAACATAATTGTTTGGCCGTCCATCTGCATACGATCTCCATCCTGCCGTCTTGAGAATGTGTTCTGTGTCAAAAGATCGGTTCAGTCATGAACAAAGAACATTTAAAAAATGGGACCAAATTAAAAGATTGTAACTGAGACTGAACAACAATGTTTTGGGAAGCGAGCTTCAGAACATTAATAACAGTAACACTAAAGAAAAAATGACATTCCATTTGCGCAGACGGTAACCGTAATTCACTATTACTTTTTAAATTTTTAATTCAATTACGTTGCAATGATACAATCATAGCCGGTTTCGGCCTTCAAAGGCCATCTTCAGATGTTATGAGAGGCATCTGATGAACAAGTGATCATCGGTTGTCATAAAAACTTGTTCGTCAAATGCTTCCCATAGCATCGGGAGATGGCCTTTAAAGGCCGAAATGGGTTATGACTGTATCATAAAAATACGACTGAGTCAAAAATAAAAAAGATAGTAATACCTTAGTAATAATAATGTTCGTTTGCTGATACATGCGCTGTTACTGACACTTGAGCACTGCTGGTATGTAGTTGCAAACAATCAGTTTATTACGTAACTTAAGCTTTTGAGGTGATATTTAGTACTTTAGATAACCAATCTCAAGCAAGTTAGCTGAAAATCGTTTCCAGTCTTTTACTTTAAAAAGAAAAAGGAAACTTGCAGTGTGGACAATCAGTAACGTACTATGGCACAACCGCATAAAGAGGAGACCACGGCGCGCTCGGTATGACGTCACTCAGAGCAGGCTAGGCTGGGCGAGGGGCCGTGCTGACACAAACAGGGCGCACGACCTGCATTCTTTTTCAAACAATTTTGCAAAATCTATTCTGTAAAAAAACCTGATTTATTCTTTACTTGTAGCTTTGTATGTCACTCCCATGGTGATATACGCGTGATTTGGTTAATGGTCATAGTTATTGTGATATTTCCTACATAAATAACAAACTCGGAAATATTCCCATGAAGAACACGGGTCGCTTTGATTTTCCGTTTGGTGCATGTTACATGTTGATGCGAATGAAACTTAGCTACGATACTGAATTTTTCTATAGCGTAGGGGGAAATTCTCTGTCTGCCTCTAATCTGGATAAAATGGATTTTAAGTAGAATGTTAACTTGCGATTGCACGAGTGTGGAAATGAAACATTTATAACGCAATGACTGCTTCGCCATGTGGTTAACACACACAAACTTACCTGACGGCGATACAGGATAAGCCACAGTTTTTTTCCCCAGTGCTGTAATTTTTGAAAAGTCATCGACAGTTATTGACAAGAGAATTTGTTAGTATGAAAAACACGAAATTTCTTCTCTTACGTTACTGTAAATCGACGCAATGAGATTTTCCGTAAGCTGTTGATCTCTATAGTTACCAACTGCTTGTTAAATAAGTCATTCTTTTTCAGGATTCTGTTTCAACAGCTACTGCAGGTGGTTTTTGCAGAAATCATACCGTGTTTTCGCAAAAGAAGTACAACTGAACGTGTCAACAAGATAAATGTAGTCATTACTCGTAACTGATGATGCTTCTCCAAATCAGAGACAAATTTGAGACAAAAGTAAGATGCCGATTCCTAGTTTTGGTGGAATTTCTAATAGGGAACAGCTGTGACTGAAACCTACTATAGGATTTTCTTCCTGTTCTGCATCGGAGTACATGAAGATAATACACAGAAAGTAGTGTGCCATCTTTTATTTCTATACTCAGTCAGAGTGAATTGGTGAACGTCTCTACCTTAATTATTTTTTATGTGTTAAAGATAAATTATAGATTTTTATAATATGTTTTGAGCTTAATGAATATTGTCTCAAGCGGTTCACAAAGTAATTATTATCTCGTTTTGTAACACAGATAACCAGGCATCAAATACGTTATTTCCAATAGAACTGTCTTGCACTTTTGTTGCAGACTAGAATTGACCCATTAAAACTCTTTCGTAACTCTGAAGCTGAGCAAAAACGGATGACGTGAAGAACTTTGCCACCTACTCGATATTCACTTCCAGTGATGAATTAAGAGATATTTGTAGTAAGAAGATTCACTCCTTTACTCTGTACAGTAATATGAACCGAAAGATGACAAACTTCTCGGTGTAATTTTTCATATGTCAAAGATAACTTAAGTGTACAAAGAAAATCCTGTGTTCGTTTACAGTAACATCAGAGAAGAAATTTCATGTTTTAAAATTAGCGAATTCTCTCTTCACTAGCTCGCTATGACTTTTAAAAAAATACAGTACTGGTTTGGGAAAAAGTTGTAGCTTCCGTTACATCTACGTAGATAAAGTTTCATGTGTTAACCATATCGCAAAGCACTCTCCTCTTTGCGTGCTATGATGTCCAAAATCCCTAGTTCTGCAAGGTCTGTGAAGTTTGGAAGGAGACGAGGTACTGGTGGAATTAAAGGTGTGAGGAAGGGTCCAGAGTTGTGCTTGGGTAGCTCCGTTGGTAAAGTACTTTCCCGCGAAAGACAAAGGTTCCGAGTTAGAGACTCGGTCCGGCATACAGTTTTAATGTGCCAGGAAGTTTCGTCTTTGAGTTGTTATTTACCTAGGAACTATCACAGTAAGGACGACCGTTAACCAAATTGTGGGTATTTCGCCATGAAACTGACATACAAAGCCACAAGAAAAAAAAGAAATCTATTTTTTTTTACCTAATAAATATTGTAAAATCGTTTGAGAACAATTGCTGGATGTGTACCTCAGTTCTGTCAGCACAGTGCCTCGCCAAGCCTGGTCCAATCTGGGTGAAGTCATACCGATCTCACCGTAGGCTTCTGTTTAGGTGTTGGTGACTATGGCTAATTAAAGTAAGAGATGCTGAGTGTAAAGCATTCACACAACATCATCGTAAACATTTCTGCACTCGTGTTAGTTGAACGGTGTGCAATATCAAACTCAGGTTCCTTCTAACAAATTTATCTTATAGTTATCAGAGACATAATAATGAGTCCTTAGGTGCCAGGGCGTGCCGCTGTGGCGTGGTAGGGCCAATTCAGTAAGACACCTATCGGCCCTTTTGCTGGTGTCCAGATAGTGGTTCAAACAAAGCGTTTCCCAGTCGCACTACCTTAGTACTGCATGCTGGCCGTCGGAGTCAGGAACAGGGGCTTAGCAACATCTACCTGTGTTTACATAATTGGAAAATGTGCATCACACAAGTGATTAGGGTATTGTTGGGGTAGCAGTATATGGACATAACTACCGTTCCATTTTAAGCTGGGTAGCTCCATAAAAGCAACACAGAAAAAGCACTTTCTTAAAGACACTTGCACCTTCACTAATGCAGAGGGAGCCAAACCGACCGAAATAACGCCAAGTGTGTACCTTCACGCACAAATTTCTATTTACCTTGGTAGGGCAATTAGTAGACTAAAGTTACTGCTCACGCATTTTTCCACATGGGTCTCACGCATTTACTGCGCCCAAAAGTATCTAACCTTAGGTATAAAGCGTTTGAAACTGCGTCCCACAAATTAGCTCTACGAATAATTATCATTTGGTTTTGAAGCTCTAACAGCAGACCTCCTTTCAGATTAAATTGTGGGAATTTAGGTGAGCTTATTATGCAAACAACGTTTCATATTAATTAATTAATTTTCGTAATTTTGTGTCATCATGAGTTCTACAAATTGCGAACATGTTTAAGTAGTAATTATTAGAATGCCAATTAGGACTAAGAGAATTTTGTATCTGCCGATGTTGTCTTGCTTCATACAATGTTATTGTCTGTATGTTCTTCTTTCCCCTGTTATAAATTCTGCTGCATACAACGAAGTGATGTTACGGTGAGTTTCTCTGCCAGTAAATGTAATTTTGATGCAGTAAAATATTTCGAGATTCTATTTTGCGATTTCTGAGAGCTATTCTTGTGCTATCTGTTCTCATCTGCATGCTATAGAAACACAATTTAGAACCTTAAAAGGCATAATGTTTAAGCTGCTGCTGTATGCTTGGCACCTTTTTATATTCTCCAACTTTTATGATCGAACTGGCGCAAATTTTAAAATTATTTACCCTTTTTGCATTTTTCCCTCGTGGTGGCTATGGTGCCTACGATACCTTTGATACAATCAGAGAAGGAGACTTTACCCCTCGCCTACTTCAAATATGTATAGTGCACGGAAGGAAACATTACAAGAGGGGAACGAGGAGAACACTGCCACACTGATAGTGAGTAGTGACAAGAACACACATTTTTTTGACGACTGCTCAACACTGTACAAATCGGCTCATGCATCAGATCCTGAAATGGTTGAAATGGCTCTGAGCACTATGGGATTTAACTTCTTAGGTCATCAGTCCCCTATAACTAACTAACCTAAGGACATCACACACATCCATGGCCGAGGCAGGTTTCGAACCTGCGACCGTAGCGGTCGGGCGGTTCCAGACTGTAGCGCCTAGAATCGCTCGGCCACCCCGGCCGGCTCAGACCCTGAAGTTCAAGTACCATTCCAGAAGCTAAGGCTAGATAGTAAACAGTTCTTGTCCCACTACTGAAGACAGGCTGCTGTGGACTCGCTAGAAGCAGACGATGCAACGAGAAGTACTCAACTAGAAGGTAGTCGTCTCGGTAGTCGAGCTGATTTGGCGCCGGCTCATTATACTTCTCTGGTAGCGCCACCGCTGCGACAACTTGATGCGGCAATCGCTGGACTATACGCCGTCTCTGGGGTAGTCGACCTATCAACGCCTTTAGTGCTTCCTGGTGGTGCGAGCTGTGCTTACTCCTCTCTCTCCCCTCCCCCGTCCACCACCAGAAAATCTCCAAGGCGTGGTTGCGCATGGTTGAGGTGCGATCTAACGGCGAGGAGGGTCTGGATGAAGGCACAGCAGATGGGACGGAAACCAGGAGTGAAACCGGCGGCAGGCTCCCAACCGCGACCCGGAATTCGTCCTGAGCTGCCACGGCCACGCCTCCATAACCGCAGATGAGGTGCACGCCTATGTCCAGGGCCGAAGTCTCGAACACTGGAGGATCACCTCAGTTAGAGTCTCGAACACTGGAGGATCACCTCAGTTAGAGTCTCGAACACTGGAGGATCACCTCAGTTAGGAAGGTGGCAGCGCGCAGAGGCGTCACCCACTGCAACATGGGCTGCTGTGATGATGACATCGGGGATGAGGGTGGTCCACCTCCATGGGAAGCGCCTCGGGCTGAAGTGCCATGTGGTCCGTGGCGGTCAGCCGCGACGTTGGTTCCTGGCTGCGATATGAATCTGTAAAACGAAATGCAGCGGCAGGATCGCGGAATATCACATGGCGAAGCTGGTTCTGGTGTATTTTCGGTAGCGACCCTGTTGGGGAAGAAATCAAGAATATTTTGTGTCCAAGGACATGTGAAACTGTCCCCTGCTGCCATCGTTGTCCAGGCTGGAAAGTCCTGAAGAGTACTACGTCCTGGGTCTGAAAATGAGAATATTTTTACCGGCCAGTACTCCTCATTGGTGGGTGTAGCAGATGAAGCAGGGTGTGATAACAATGGCCGTGCAGGAGTTGGTCTGGGATAGGTCCATGGCGAGGCATCACATGGTAGGTGGGCAGGAACGGTTGCAAGGCTCGCTCCCGTGAGTGAGTTCCACGGAATTTATTCATCTGCACCTTGAATGCTCGCACGAGACGATCAGGTCCACCATTTGATTGCGGGTGGAGGGCGCTGTAGTCAGATGTTCAATACCGTCGGCCGTGCAAAATTGCCAACTCTTCCGGCAAGCCCTGCGTGCAAATAAATTGAAGTAAGTGCTCTGATGGCACTGACGTGGTAGAGTTCATTGGAACCATAAACGGAAAACGACTGAAACACGTGTTTCAGAAAGATCCAGTAAAATACGTGGATGCGTTTCCACGTACAGCTGGGGCGTGGTCAGTCAGAAAAAGGTTGAGGTGGAGGCTCCTGTGGCTCCATGTAGGCGCCCAGCGTCAGTCTGCTGCGTCCACCCCTGGCCAGGAACTATAGCTCTGAGTAAGCTGCTTGGTCCTCACAATATCCCAGTGCCCCTGATGCAACAACGTTGAAAGATCCTGCTGAAGGATGCGTGGGATTATGACCCGGGCATGGTCATTCACTGTGTGGAACAACAGTAAAACACCATGTTGTGCTGACAAGATTTGACGGTGAGCGAAGTATCGACGTATTCCTGGCCGATCATTGTTTTTTATTCTCCTTGGTCACCCTATGCGCATGTAATTCAGTACAGTGCTTACATGTGCATGCACAGCTGTCTTCTGTCCTGTCGAAGGAAGTCCGTGGGAAAACTGTGAATTGCGGAAGCTTCCATACCGTCTACATGATAACACGATACTTCGGATAGGTCGAACTGATCATCCTCGTCCACCGGTAACCTCGACAACACATCAGTGTTGGAATTCTTAGCCGTAGGGTGGTTCAAGATTTCAAAGGCGTAGATCGACAGCAATAAAGACCATCGTTGCAATTTCTGCGCCTTGCGTGGCAGAACAGGCTTGGATGGGTTGAAGAGTGAAGTGAATGGCTTATTATCCTTGACCAACTAGAACTTCTTTCCATAGAGGTATTGATGAAACTTGGTTACATCATAAATGATCGTCAGTCCTTTTTTCTCAAAGTTACTGTAATTTCTCTGTCAGAGATTTGGAGGCCACTGCTATTGGGCGATCCTTTGATCAGACACGATGACACAGGACGGCACCTAGGCCAATAGAAGAAGCATCAACTGCTAACACCTATGATTGAGCCGGATCAGAATGTATGAGGCACCTGTTACTAAATAGCGTCTGTTTCAGTTGGTCAAAAGTCAGTTGACATTCCTTGGTCCTCTTAAACGGAACATCCCTAACGCCGTAACTTGTAAGGCGGATCTGCAATCTGAGAGGCACAAGGAATGAATTTGAAATAGTAGCTCAATTTGCCTAAACTGCTTGCAATTCGAAGCGGGCAAATCTTTTTCATACAGACTGGCAGAACATGATCTTTTGTGTTGCAAAAATTGCGACTTGGGCAATGAGCACGCTTATGGCGACTAAAGCACTTTCAGGAAGACTTTGCTATGTTTTCCTGTTTAATGGTGTCCTGCCGGTGAGACATAGCATTCTTTGTCTCAGTACGTGACGTCGCATGGTGTGCCACACGGGTCCACGGAACTTTTTACATTTTACAGCACTACTAACACTGTCACTATGCAGTTCGTTAATATTTGACATTTGCGTCGTCTCAGACGTAGCTAAATAATAACTGTCCTTAGCCTCAACTGACTGTAAAACTGTATCTACAGAACAATCAGGTTCTTTCAAAATAGCAACACGAGTATTGTTTTCATGAATATTTTGAATTATAGCGTTACGCAGCATGACATCACTGCATGATTGCTCACAAGGACACAAAAATTTGTAATGCCTAGTTGAACCTTGTAATTCAGTTATCCACTGTTTATGTGTTTAACATGCTGCCCGCTGAAGACGGAAAAGCTAGAACATTGCAGCAGTCACGAGTGCTTTTTCATCATATTAAGTGGTTCACTTGCTAACTAAAGTCTCAAACTGTGTCTTTTCTGGTTGTTTGTCAAGAAACAATTCCACTAACAGCCTGTAAACTTCCGTGACCACTTCGGAAAGAAAATAAGAGTTGCTCTTCGTACCTTGCACCTACTGTGCCTCCATAAGACTCATTAGTTGAGCTAAGTATTTAGAACAGTCCTCATGCGGTTAGTTGAAACTGAGGAATGGTGGAAAGGCTCTCGTCTCAGTAGCAGTGTCCGTCCTGAGTCAAACGTCCACAAACTACTACATTAAACATGTAAAAAGAAATAGAAAGAAAGAAATAACAAGTAAAAAGGGTGGGTCGGTGGTCAAAAACAAAAATTAATCCTGTAACTTGCGCAGATCATATCCCTCTTCGGCGTCAGCTGTTGTCTCACACTTTTTATACAATCACAGAAGATTTTACTCCTCGCCGCCCTCAACTATTTATAGTGCTCTGATGGAAACACTATGAGAGTAAAACGAGAAGAACACTAAAAACAGTCATAATGGTTAGTAGCAAGAACACGCACATTTATTGACGAATACTCAACTTTGTACAAATCGACTCTGGCAACAGATCTTGAAGTTTAACTACTAAGGCTGGGTAGTAAACTTCTTGTCCCACAAAAATGTTCACTGAAGATGGGCTGATGTGGACTCGCTAGAAGCAAACGAGTACCAAGTATAAGGCGGTCTTCTCGGTAGTCGAGCTGACTGGGAACTACCAGATCTACTGTGGTGCCATCACTGCGACGACTTCTATAAGCCGTCTCTGGATTGGGTTGTCGACCTATAGACGCCTGTGGTGCTGCCTGATGGTGTGTGCTCTTCTTACGACTCTACACTTTAGTGGGTAGAGACTTGGACTACATCTCAGGAGGTCCTCAATTCGGTCCCAGATAAAGGGGTGCGGATATTCCTCATTCCAGATTCCTCCATAAGTATTCAACTGGCGTGTGATCTGGTGACCTTGTTAGCCAGGGTAGTTGTTTTACACCACGAAGGGCACGTTGAGTCGCGCAGCAGCCATATGTGAAAGCGCTCTGTCCTGCTGTAAAAGCACATCCCCCCCCATGCTGAAGAAATGATAGTAGCACAGGAATAACAGCCTGTGCACTGTAGTGGCCGCTGCTTACCCTGCAGGAACATAAAATATTACTGCAAGGTGGCACATCACACCATCAAATCTGGGCTGGGATTTGTGTCTTGCGTGACTACACTCTGGAACCAGAAGCCCACCAGCACTGCGCCATACATGTGTAGTGTCACCCACAAGTATACAGGCAAAACTTAACATTGATGACAAAAGACCGCTATTCCACTCTTCAGTTGACTCTTTCACGACACCAGAGTAGCCACACTTGGTGGTGTCGTAGTGTCAGTGGTAGCCTAGCCAGAGATGCGTGTGACCTTAGTCCTGCTGCAACCAGACGGTGACACAGAAGCTGGAACAGGTGGCAGGATGTCGTCCCTGGATGATGTTAAGTCGCCCAACGCTGTTCCCAGGATGTGTCGATCTCGGCATACATCTGTACTACGCAATATCCAGTACCTGCTCTATAGGTATGGGAATGTCCCACGCAACACGGCTGAATGCAGCGACACGCCAGCGTTAGACGTGCGTGACGTCATTAAGATGGTCGAAACTGTTTAACAAAAGTACGTACTCACTAGCGGTCATGGTTGTACCACATTTGGAATGCATCAAACAGTCAACTTCTAAACTCAACACCGTTACTGACTGCAGAGCCAAAACAGAGGTAGCACAGAAAGACCTCCTGAGTAACATCTGATTCCCGATGACTGTGCAGAATAAATCACTAACAGTACAACCCATCAGCACGCATATATTATATCCTCCAGCCTTTGAACATAGTCATCGAAGGGGCTACATGTTTTTTCCATTAATGTAAATCTTTGCCCTTCGCCCTTAATATTCAAAAATGCCTTGTCTGGGAAGAATCGTCTTAATGTTGATATTGACTCTCAGCACAGTGTATCACCAAAAGTATCTGGGAACATATTAATGAGCATTAATGTTGAGTGTGTCCTTTGTGACGACATACCTTTCCTGAAATGGAATGGCTAACCCAAATTTGCGACCTAAAACCAATGGAATGCCTCTAGGACAGTCGAGACGTCGACTTCGCGGCCAGAACCCAGCTACCCCTGTAGAGTTCACTTCCAATGAATTTCCGAATGTTTGTGGGGGAAAGGCAGCCCATTCTTTCTCAGGAGCCGGTACTGGAGAGGGTGGTGATGTGGTACGCTGGAGTCTGGTGTGAAGTACATGTTCTAACTCATCACAAAGGTGTTCCATTAGGTTTAGATCGCGACTCTGGGGAGGCCTTTTCATTTCAAGAATGTTATTGTCCACAGACAGTTGCCTCAAAGATGCTGAATTCTGACACGCTGCATTGTCATGCTGATACATTGTATCGGTACTTGTCCCCTACTGTACGGACTACACAATGCTGTGAAAGTTTTTCATACCCTTTCTTAAGCACAATAAGGGGATTACACCCCAACCACGAAAAACTTCCCCATACCGTAACACTACCTCCTCCATACTTCACTGTTGGCACGACACATGATGGCAGGCAACGTTCTCCAGGGAGTCGCCAAACCCAAACACTAGCATAGGACTGCCGCAGGGTACAGTGTGAGTCATCACTTCAAATTATTTGTTTACGGTCGTCCACTGTTTGTGGCGCTCTCTTTCCACGACATCCAGTGTCGGTTAGCATTAACTTACGAGATGCTACTCGACCACCGTGCCCCATTATTTTTAACTCCGTAAGACCAATAACTGTGGATATGGACTGCCGACCATACTTGGAAATCAATAATTATACCTTCCACTGATTTCAAACGTTTTTGTACAGCAGTTCTCTGCAGTACTCGACGAACCCTGTCCGTCAGTTCTTAAGGCTTCGTCTTGGTTTAGCTGAGGTTGTTCTTTCGCTTTTGCACTTCACAACCACACCACCATCAGTCGACTTACGCAGCTTTAGAAGGATTGAAGGGTCACTGATGGGTTTGGCACTAGGGTGACATCTTTTTACTAGTTCTCGTTCGAAGTCCCTAAGCTCTCCTCACCGACCCATCTGCTGTTTTCCCGCCTTCTTCTGTAGTGACGAGCTCGCCTGTCGTGATATCTAGTGGTCAATTCTGCATTACATAGGGTGTCGTATATTTTTGATCCGATGTAGCACATTGGTCCCGAGTGCACTCTTCTGTGCATAATTTTTAAGGTAATGACAATTCTTAAAAACTAGGCATAATTATTTTGCACGATACAATTTCATTCAAAAACATCATACTACTTCTAGTACACTAGCTGTATTTGGGATAAAAGTCGTCTGCCGTTCGTCGACAGCTGGAGCCTATGACTTTATCTCTGTATAGTTTGGCTACGGACGAGTTCATGACGCCCCACATTCCAATCGGTGTCGAGCTGACACAGCAGACCACATAGTGCTCTATGGAGGAAACGTGATGTCATTACGTCGAAAACGTTTGGTCGTCCTGTGCGGCGAATTACGTATCTGGAAACACTGAGACACCGATAATCACCCACAAATGCTGTTGACTTCGGAAACCCAAATACTTGTGTTGCAACGTTGACGTATAAATACGGTAAACGTCTCCTATGTATGCAAGGTCGGACTATCGGAGCTGAATTATCAAAAAAGCTGATACAAAATGGCACAACGGAAACCCTCCCTTTGATCCGGTCGGACTACACATGTAAGAAGCGTCTATAATATAGAGGCAAAAATATTACTCTGTTTCACATTGAAGATTACCATCTATCACATTAACCTCTTGGGAGAAGTAAGTTAAGCAATGGTTAAAATGTGATGGGAGGTGGAAAAATTTGAAAAACGTATTTCGCTGACACATGCACTGAGGGATACCTCATAATATCGTATCGGACCTCTTTTGGCCGATGCACTGCAGCAATTCTACACCCGCCAGGTAGCCCTGAGCACTAACACGCTGCTTCATGGACTTGGGTAGGCGCCCCAGCCCCAGATCGAATCCGCCCGGCGGATTAACGGTAAGGTGCAACGGCCAGCCTGGATGTGGTTTTTAGGCGGTTTTCCACAACCCCTATGTGACGGCCCGTCTCAGTTACACGACTAGCAGACATCTGATACACATCCGCTGAGGTCCACTATTTCCGCCCCGGGAGAGGGCGGAGGGGGGGGGGGGGGGCGATAGGAAGGGCATCCGGCCACCCCTTCAAAGTTAAGCATGCCAAATCAATATTTACAAAGCAGAAAGCAGACCCCGCAAGTCGGGATAAATACTAGGAAAGAGAGAGACTACGGCAACTAGACATAGTGTGAACTCAACAAGTCGTCGCAAGTCCCTCACACAGATAATGAGCCATGCTGCTTCTGTAGCCGTCCATAAAATTGCGAAAGTGTTGCCGATGCAGGATTTTGTGCACGAACTGACCTCTCGATTATCTCCCATAAATGTTGGATGGGATTCCTTTCGGGCGATCTGGGTGTCCAAAGTATTCGCTCGAGTTGTCCAGAGTATTTTTCAAGCCAATATTTCCAGACCGGTGACGTGGCGCATTATCATCCTAAAAAATTTCCTCGCAAATGGCTGTAGATGGTCTCCAATGGTTTCCAGTCAATGATTGGTTCATTTGGACTAGAGAACCCAGTCCGTTCCATGTAAACACATCCCGCACCATTACGGAGTCACCTTGTTGACAATCCTGGACCATGGCTTCGCGGGGTCTGCATCACGCTCGAAACCTACCATCAGCTCTTACGAACTGAAATCGGGACTCGCCTCACCAGGCCTCTGTTTCCGAGCCGTGTACGGTCCAACCGACATGGTCACGAGCACAGGAGAGTCGCTGCAGGCGATTTCATGGCGTGTGCTGCCATAGCCCATTAACGCCAGATTTCGCCGCACTGCTCTACGTTCGTCGTACGTCCCACATTGATTTCCCGGCCTATTTCACGTACTGTTGCTTGTCTTTTAGCGCTGGCAATTCTACACAAACGCCGCTGTTCTCGGTCGTTAAGAGAAAGCCGTAGGCCACTGTGTATGGTGTTTTCGCACACTCTTGTCGCTGTGGATCTCGGAATATCGAATTCCGGAATGATTTCCACTATGGAATATCCCACTCGTCTAGCTCGAACTACCATTCTTCGTTCAAAGTCTGCTTATTCCCGTCGTGCGACCATAATCACGTCGGAAACCGTATCACATGAATGAGCAGAATACAAGTGACAGCTCCGAGGATGCACGGTCCCTCTGTACATTTTGTACGAGGCACTGCCGCCATTTCTATATGTGCATATCGCTGTCTCATGAGTTTTGTCATCTCAGTGTAATTTATTATGGGGAACAGTAACACACATTAAATACACAATGCAATATCAATCACAAATAAAATTACGCTCCATTACTTATAATAGTTACATGTGGAACGACAAATTACAAAAGAGAAACCAGCATACGAATTTTCAGACGGAAATAGGAAGAAAACGGACAGTTATATGGAAATGTAAGATGGATAATCCTACTATAAACTGTTTATTTACACAACATATGATACAATATGTGAACGAATCTGTACGTTTCATCCACAATGTGACAATCTGGGCAATCTGGCGAGGTTTCAAGGTCCGAATCAGAGCTTTTCCACTGAAACTGATAAATCTATATTTATTAATGCAATTAAGAAATATTACTCGAAATGCCGCTTCGTTGTGTATCGTATTAAATGTTTTGCACAATTCATTAACTTCCATTTTATGTTTTCACCCACATTTGCCCGTGGAGCTACACGCAAAGTCGTGTCCCAAATTGCGAGACTAAACTCCTGAGTTGTACTAGCTGATTCACGTAATTGTGTTGCTAGTACATGAGAGATTGCTGAAGTTAATAAGCTCTCAAGAAAAATTGTAAACTATTACACTTTAATGGGACTCACCACATGAACCAACTTAAAACTGGTCACAATGTGGAAAATTATTAAGATGGAAGCATAAGCTTCACAAATTTAACGCAGTAAACCTTTATCAAGCAAGTAAGGGACGTAGTTAATCGAAAGAGAGGCTGTTGCTGAGGACGCATAGTCACTTCAGGCACGGGCAAAGCCAATGTACCTCACCACGCGTTCCTCACGAAAATTAACTGAAGAAATTCACCAGAGGTTGAAAATGCCGCTTCAACTGTAAAGTTCTTTTATTGTCACACGACCGGTTTCGGGCTCTTATAAGCCCATCTTCAGGTGTCGTAACTTGGCGCTGTGACCCCCGAGTGCCGCGGTGGACGTGTACTAGGCCCGGCGTGCTACCTGCACTCGTAGGTCGTAGGTAGCACACCACATCCACCGCGGCGCTCGGTGGTTGCGGCGCTCGGGGATAACAGCACCAAGTTATAACACCTGAAGATGGACTTATAAAGAGCCCGAAACCGGTCGTGTGACAATGAAAGAACTTTACAACTGAAGCGGTATTTTCAGCCTCTGGTGTAATGCTCAGTTGCGGATGTTCCACCAACAGGATTGTTTTTTAAGAAATTCAATAAAATGAATCACTTCCGAATGTCCTGACAATCAAATTAAATGATCTCCTCATAGTTAATCAACATCTAACCGCACTAATCGAAATATTCTGAGTATTCCCTTCACAAGGTAGAAAGGCCCAGAAAAGTTATATGTGTAATTATTCGTGATTATTAATTATCATCAAGCAATAAGAAATGAAAATTTCCTTATACAGCCACCTTTTAGTTTCATCTCCAATATCCCACGAGCTACTACCGATACTGATCAAACGTTCGAACTCAACGCGTGACACACTGCCGTGATCGCCAGACAATCGCCTGTCTGCTCCATACCGTGTCTTCTGTCACACTACACAGAACATTTAGACACTATCCACGATACCCATCTCATAAATTTTGGCTACGCACTTTAAGTAATCAGATTATGTAACAGGCTGCATAGTGGCGATATGAAGTGGAATGGAGCGTGACCTTGAACCCATCAGCACGCTATCCTTGAATAGTAAAATCCTTCCCCGTAATTCGAGGACACATCTTTAACGAACTCCTCGTCAAGCTGTGGAGGCCGCAGAGACATCTATCGGCCGCAGTGGTATCCTCTGCTGGGGCAAACGAGGTATACGGGCCCTGCAACCAACGCGCAACGTCACACTAGGTTTGTCCGCCACACGTCACGAACGCTCGGCTTCGTGTGGCGTCCATGGAAAATTAATATTTAATTGTAATTCTGTCCTGTGCTATCGAGAACTTGCACGCATTTAAACGCGCAGTCAGTAATTATTAAACTCTTTTGAAATAGTTACTCGCTGTCGGCCAGACACAGCTGCTGTGTCGCGTGTCTCGTGCTGTGACGTAAACAGCACAGACTGTCTTTCTCGTGGGCCTCAATCCTGTGCCTTGTGACGTAATCGGGGTGCGGTGGGGAGGGCCATGTGGTTCAGGCACCACTGTCCCGGCAGTTTTTCAGACTTTCCACACCGTGGAGCTGCTGCTACTCGGTCAAGCAGCTCCTCAGTTAGCATCGTGAGGCTCTACCAGTCCTCCCATCAAGGAAAAATGCTAATCAGTACCGGGAATCGTCATGTTTCTTTAAATGTGGTAAATAAATGTCTGTCCACACCATTAAGTATAATTGATACACAAACAAATATCGATACTCTCTCCTCTTCAAACACTGCCCAGAAATTCTCTTGTATACGATGTGATACTCTTTCTTCGCTTGCAGATACTGTCGACATACTGCTATCTTTCACACATTCCCATAGGGCTACTTCAGCACGTTGCACGCTACAATTTACTGAACCCTTATCCCTGTGGAAATAGGTTTTGCGCACATCATCCTTCGTGCTTGCATTTGGGTGCAACACTACACCCATCTACACAGTGAGGTATGAATTCTTTCAAACAGCACGCATCATCTCGTAAATCTTGACAAAAATATGCAGTTTGTTGCTCCAGTTTGTCAATATTGTCAGTGGGAATACTTTAAACTTTTGAGACCCCCCCCCCCCCCCCATACAGAAAAATCCAGTGGACTGGAGTCGGGAAGTCTTGGACGTCAACGTACAACGCCTGCTCGAAATATCTTAGACCATATACTCATTTTACATGTCTTACGTCAACAGAAAACTGAGCCGGAGCATAAGGCTTCAACAACATTAGCCATCTATGGACTATGGGTGAAATTTGAGTTCAGTAATACGGAAACAATCAGAAAGTTTATATTTAGATTTTACTTTTATTTTTGTAGGTGGTGGAGGGGGGGGGGGGTTGAGGATCAAGAAGAATAGCACTCCATCCTCAATCATTCATTGGATGTATTCCAACCTCTGTCTTCCCTTACAGGTTTTAGCTCCTACAGCTCCCTCTAATACCATGGAAGTTATTCCCTGATGCCCTGTCCCTTCTACTCGTCAGTGTTTTCCATATATTCCTTTCCTCGCCTCTTCATTAGTTTCATTATCAGTCCACCCAATTTTCAACATTCTTCTGTAGCACCACATCTCAAATGCTTCCTTTCTCATTTGTTCCAGTTTTCCCAAAGTCCACGTTTCACTACGATGCAATGCTGTGCTCCAAACGTATATTCTCAGAAACTTCTACCTCAAATTAAGGCCTATGTTTGATATTTTCTATTTGTCTTGGTCACGAATCCCCTCTTTGCGTTTCCTAATCTGCTTTCTATTTCCTCCTTGCTGTCGGTCATGTGTTATTTTGCTTCCAAGATAACCGAATTCCTTTAGCTCTTCTACTTTGAGGTCCTCAAAGTTGATGTCAAGTAGATTGCAAATCTCATTTTTGTTGCTCCTCATTAGATTCATTTGTTCTTAATCAAATTCTTCGACATTTCGCTGAGGTTAGCCACGTCATCAACGAACCTTATCATTGGTAAGCTTGTATCTTGAATTTTAATCCTTCTCTTCAACTTTTCTTTTATTTCTGTCACTGATTCTTCGATGAATAGATTGACAATAGTATGAAAGACTACATCCCGGTTTTACATCAATTTTATTCCAGGTCCTTCATTCTTAGTCTTCCATTTTTATTTTTCCCTCTGAGTTCTTGCATGTATTGTATATTATCCGTCTTCCCCTGTAGCTTCCTTCTTTCTTCTTGAGAGTTTCGATCATATTATACTATTTGACATGGTCCAACGCTTTTTCTAGGCCAACAGATCCTATGAACGTGTCTTCCTTCTTTTTAAGTTTTACTTGAATTATTTTTCGCAAAGGTAGAACTGCCTCTTATTTTCTGAAAGCCAAACTGAACGTCATTTAACGAATCCTCAATTTTCCTTTCAATTCTTCTGTATATTATTCATGTCAGTAACTTGGGTGCATGAGCTGTTAAGGTTACAGTGGAGTAGTTCTCGTACTTATCTGCCATTGCTAGCATTGCGTTTGTGTGGATGATATTTGTCGCAACGTCTGATGGTATGTTTCCAGACTCATACTTTCTACACCAATCAGAATAGTCGTTTGCTTAGCACTTCTCCAAATGGTTTTAGAAATTCCGAAAAAATGCTGTCTATCCCTCCCTTCGTATTTGATCGTAAATCTTCCAAAGCTATTTTAAATTCTGAAATTCTGATTTTAATGCTGGATTCCCTAACTCTTCCCTTTACACACCTGTTTCTTCTTCTATCATTTCATTATTTTGTGTCTACTGTCCCAATGTTTGCAGACCAACATCTGTTTCTCCCATGTTGTCGGCAGGACTCAAACAGGTGTTATCAGCTAAGTATATAGTTGAGGACGATTAGCTGTTTCACGTTTACTAGTCTACTTTGCATAAACTCCACAGCACTATAACTGGGCGAGTAGAGGCGTGCTCGTGATCCGACAAATCGAGTAAAATTTTACGCCATAAGAACTGTTGATTTTTTTTTCATTTAGGGCCATCAGATGTTAGACAAAAGTACATACATATAATTAGCAAAATGAAATCCATAGCCAAAATCTGACTAGAATACATAAAGTGCTCCTGTCATACGACAAATAAAGGCGAGTATGTCCTGGGCAGAGTTACGGGCGTGAAAGAAGGGTACCAGCTTTTCAGCTTATCTGTCAGCTTCAAAGACATTCAAATCAATACATCTCAATGTGTTCGCTATTTTTTACTTGATAGCAATAGTATCCATGCAATTTAATATCACGCGTCGTGTCAATTAAAGTAACACGATACACGATGTCACGTCGTATAACATGACACATTCCATCATGTCATCCAACATGGCATTTGTCGTGTCTTTGGAATTTGACATCATGCGTTATCCACTTTGGGATACTATAGATACATCTCAGTACTGGATTCTTCCACAGAGGGTGGGTTCCGGGGATAAATGACCCCCCACCCCCAGATATCAAAACAAAAATTGCTTTATCGTCCCCCCAGGAACAAATCCAGCCCCAGAAATTTTATCGTCCAAGAAAAACTTTTTATCTATTAAATGTATTCTCTTTAGCCACATTCTTTACTGTGGCTGGCGAATCTCCTATATTTTGGGCACAAGATTGGGGACTTTATCAATTGCAAGATGGAGGAGTGCCAACACCTTTCGAGTACATCTAGATTTTTTGATTTAAATGCCAGGTAAGTCTAAAAGTTAGTGCCCTCCTTTCACATCCATAACACCGCCCAAAACATAGTCGTCTTTTCTATGCTTTGATAGGAGCATTATTCACTCTGGTTCCCAATTTTTACTGCACCATGATTTTGGCGTTAGACCGCCATGGCTTGACAAATATGTAGATTTTCCTTGACTCAAATGACGTCTGTCCCGACATAAATTTTTTTATTGTCTTTCGAACCTTGTTGCTTGAGTTGGGCATCGTTAGTCCGGCTCCTCTACGGTTATCTGGTTCAAATGGCTCTGAGCACTATGGGATTTAAAATGTGAGGTCATCAATTCCCTAGAGCTTAGAACTACTTAAACCTAACTAACCTAAAGACATCACACACGTCCGTCCCGAGGCAGGACTCACACCTGCGACCGTAGGAGTCTTGCGGTTCCGGACTGAAGCGCGGCCGGCTCTACGGTTATCTGCCTGGTATGGTTGAACCTACTGTGTCCTCACACCACAGAAGCATCACCACCACGTCAAGGTTACACACCCATAGAAGGTTTCTTTTTTCTTTTTATTTCTTCAATTTTTCGGTAATACAATTAACTACTTTTCTTCTTTTTTCAATTTTTTTTTTAAATTTGTAATTATGTTTAATTTTTTTTATTTCTTCTTTATAGTTACATTTTATTCATATACACACGAGACAGTATATGCAAACATTTGAAAATTAACCATAAAGACTTCATACAGTGCACAAAATAACAGCAAACATAAATACGATGTTGTTGTTGTGGTCTTCAGTCCAGAGACTGGTTTGACGCAGCTCTCCAAGCTACTCTATCCTGTGCAAGCTTCTTCATCTCTCAGTACCTACTGCAACCTACATCCTTCTGAATTTGCTTAGTGCATTCATCTTGAAACGTCCCCTTAGAAAAATTGTTGAATTACTGTGCTGAAAAAACTCTTAAATTATTTGATTTTGAAACAGCTGAGCAAAACTGAACGTATTCAGACATTTCGCTCTTTACCTATTCTGATCAACACTAAACTGACACACAATATTTTTTAGCGCAACGCAATCTGACTAGCAATAATCTCTACAAAAGAATGGCCCTGACTAACATTAACCTATGCCTTTCACAAATCACTTACCTCACAAAAATCTTCGTTACTCGAACTACTGCAATACAGCGAGCGCCACTACTGCCAGCTAAATAAAAGATTCAAACTACTGAAGGCACTAACTACTGATAGGCATAGTTAGCAAATGATTTTGATAGAGAACAAACAATGTATTTACCTTAATACTGTTCAAATGTCATAATATATATAGCAGTTCATGACATACATTCTTACAAATGTACTGTTTCTGATGGACAAACGTCCAGATCATCCGCTATCAAAAATCCGCCATTTCACTTCCCCACATCCACCACTGCTGGCGTCTCACCTCCAACTGCGCAACGCTACGCGCTGTTAACAGCCAACAGCCCAACACTATAATAGCCAACAACAATGCAAACCAGCCACAGACTGCACACAGCACAGCCACTGACTTTCATACAGAGCGCTGCGTGGCGTTACCAATATAAAAACCTAAATAGCCTACTTACAATCTTTTGGTCTCCCTCTAGGATTTTTACCTTCCACGCTGCCCTCTAGAACTAAATTGGTGATCCCTTGATGCCTCAGAAAATTTCCTACCAACCGATCCCTTTTTCTGGTCAAATTGTGCCATAAACTCCTCTTCTATTCAATACCTCCTCATTAGTTATGTGATCTACCCATATAATCTTCAGCATTGTTCTGTAGCAACACATTTCGAAAGCTTCTATTCTCTTCTTGTCTAACCTATTTATCGTCCACGTTTCACTTCCATACATGGCTACAACTCCATACAAATACTTTCGGAAATTACTTCCTAACACTTAAATCTGTACTCGATGTTAACAAATTTCTCTTCTTCAGAAACGCTTTCCTTGCCATTGTCAGTCTACATTTTATATCCTCTCTACTTCGACCATCATCAGTTATTTTGCTCCCCCAATATCAAAACTCCTTCACTACTTTAAGTGTCTCATTTCCTAATCTAATTCCCTCAGCATCACCCGATTTAATTCGACTACATTCCATTATCCTTGTTTTGCTTTTGTTGATGTTCATCTTATATCCTCCTTTCAAGACACTGTCCATTCCGTTCAACTGCTCTTCCACGTCCTTTGCTGTCTCTGACAGAATTACAATGTCATCGGCGAACCCCAAAGTTTTTATTTCTTCACCATGGATTTTAATATCTACTCCGAACTTTTCTTTTGATTCCTTAACTGCTTGCTATATACAGATTCAATAGCATTGGGGAGAGGCTACAAACCTGTAACACTCCCTTCTGAACCACTGCTTCCGTTACACGTCCCTCGACTCTTATAAATGCCATCTGCTTTCTGTAGAAATTGTAAATAGCCTTTCGCTCGCTGTATTTTACCCCTGCCACCTTCAGAATACGATGGCGAACAAAATACTAAATACTCTATGAAATTTTTGATAATAATGTATCCGTAACTATTTTATAGTACGTCGATTTACTTACAAGAAAAATTGAAAACTAAGAAAATGCCGCTAGAAAAACTCACCTGCATAATTTTGGCTCGAAATGTTGCAACAACCAATCTGAATTAAGTATGAGTATGATTAGCTGAAATGCGTAGAAGAACTGCGAAACAGTATAAGCACGACAAAAATACTATCAACATTTCAGTCCTGTACGAAAAGAGACGAACTTGAGCTTTTTTGGTCCAAAAATAAATTTTCTACAATATATCATAGTTTATTCGGAAGAAAAAGTAGGAAATAAATAAGGTGACCTCTCTTCTGACAATTACTTTTATATCAATTTTTGTGTTATTTTAATAGTCCGCTTGGTCATCGATAAAGCTTTAAATCTTTGATAAAACAGTATATCATTTTGTACAGTGCTGGATGTAATTCTTGTTTGGTACAGGCATTGTTTTTCACGTCCAAAGATTTTTCGATCATTTTAAGCCACTTGTTAACAAAATCTTTAACGTATAAACAACGAAACGATCATGAACTGCAATAACCAGTTTTTTGTTATTACGTCCAAATGCAACGCTCAAAATGCAAGATGTTTCTACGAAGCAGACTTCGATGTGCAAACGCTTGTTTTTTCTCACATATAACAGGAACGAGAAAAGATTTTGCAAACGCTACTTGTAATTACAGTAAAAGTATATTTTGTGTTATCATTTGTATCTTTCTAACCGTCTCTGCAAAAGTGACTCGCGTAAAACCGGATTTTACTTGCATTTTGTGTGCAACTTTAGATCGTTATATAGTGTCAAGCTTTCGTAACAGGATGACCAATAATTATGTGTATTTATCTCCCTTCTTACAAATCGTGAAACGCTTAGCACAAGTTTGAAATAGCACACGTAAAAACAAACGTCCTCTTTGCACTTAAAATCCGAATGAAGCTAGATTTCTGTGTTTCCTGTTTAACCGTAAGAACGCATTTTTTATTTATTTGATTCGTTTTAAACAGTTTCCATGCATTGAATTCACGTAAGAACGAATTTTACGTGCTACATGTAACTCGATTGTAAATCATCGTATCTTGACGACGGTTGAAGTTTATTGGGTAAAAAAAAAATTTGTTTTGACTATGTCCGTTTTTCTACCTTCGTGCAATGTTTCGTCTGATTCGGACAGTTTTAAAATATAGAAGGTGAGCCCTTCAAAAACCTCCCACAGTGTGTGTTTTTCGCCTGCAAAATCCAAACGAAACAAGATTTTTTCAAATAGTTACAACCAAGCTTAGATGAAGGTTTGATATACTACTGGACAAAATTTAAGCCATCAGGCTGCCTCCAGTCTGGAGTCGTTTAAGGGTGACCGTTTTTACTCGTAAAATCCGAACGAGGAAGACTGTTTCTGTACGTAAAATCCGAACGGTGTACATATAAATGGTGCCATTTGCTGATTAATTTCAGCCCAGTTAAAATCTTTTAGAAAAGGAATTAATCGATTCGCACAATATGCCTGGGTGCCAGCTCCGGTTCGTTGTTCAAACCTTGCAAAACATACTCTAACGTAGCTACAATAAGACATGTTCGCATGGCTATAGAAATGGCTGCGACTCTGTGCTAAACCAAAAACATTTCACCCTACGTTTCTAGCTCAAACAGGAACCGAGCACTAAGACTTCTCCCTTCCCCCCACCCCTCCCCCCACCAGCACCACCGCCGCCATTCTGCAGGCGGCCTTTACGTACATATTTGCTATAGCGTTTCCGTGTTATAATGACAGATTTTCAATTAGCCAGATTAAAGTAGACGCGAATCTGCACGGACAACGGAAAAATACAGCTAACAAAAAATTTTTTTTGGATTAACACAACATGCTGTATATTACATTTGATAGCCCGCTTTACTACTTACATGTTACTCGGCAAAAACTGGCAACTTGTTTACAAACTCGTTCTTTTTCAGTTCAGTCGCAAATTGTAATTTTTTGGGTGTTTTTCATTTACTGATTTTCCTAACTACGGTTCTCTCTTTCCAGACAGTCAAAAGATCAGTACCGTTGCAGGATTACTGCCCTGCATACTATAATAACGGATCAACGTATTCCAGTACGTTTATATGATAAAAGCTATCTCAGGCGCCTCTTCGCTCTCTCCCCATACCGAACGCACTTGGTTCATTATATTTTCGACACTTAGATGGTCAAATGCTTCGTAGGCATAGCTACGAAGATGATTTCTTAAGTTTGCTAGAAAGCGAGAAGAATGTTTGTTTCGTAAATAACTCATCTTACAACTTGACATATACCCTTGGCCCAGTGATTCCCCACCTTTTTAATACGGAAAAACAGGTTCTGTCAAACTCGGCAAAATGCTCGTTTGCTGCAACTCTCACTAATATACTCGAATCTGATGAAAATTTCTTCACAATAAGCCAAAATTTTAAGTTACGAAACAGGAAGAAGTCACTTGGAGCTAAGTGTGATGAGTACAGTGAATGATGAACCAATTCAAACCCAATTTCAAACACTTTCCCCATTGTTATCGCTGATGTGTGGGATGGTGTATTATCTCGGTGAATGAGCACGTTTTTGAATGCCAAACTTAGTCTTTTTTCATCCAGTGCGAGTTTCAAACGACACATCAATCAAGCATAATAGGGTCCAGTTATGGTTCTGCCTTTTTCCATGTAATCTACGAGGATTATTCCTTATGAATCCCCAAAAACAATGGCCATCACCTCACCAGATGACAAAATCGTCTTCTCCCTCTTCGGTACATATTCAACAACCTTTGTCCATTGTTT
Organism: Schistocerca gregaria; assembly: GCF_023897955.1. Classification (NCBI taxonomy): domain Eukaryota; kingdom Metazoa; phylum Arthropoda; class Insecta; order Orthoptera; family Acrididae; genus Schistocerca; species Schistocerca gregaria. The sequence goes on along the minus strand of NC_064923.1, from coordinate 222,414,893 downwards.
TGACTGACCATTAACAGTCACAAATCGGCTCAAAAAGCATTGCGGATTGCGATTAAACATCCCAGACATTCTGCCGGATGCTCTTTTGGTCGACTGTGAGCGATAGCGACACCCACCTTGCACACAGTTTCTACATAGCAAATTATCCGTGCAGATACTATGCACTCGCTCAGTTAAGATGCTTGCAGTCGCAGAAATCTCACGAATGTTTATTTGGGGCTCTTGCATTACCATATAGTGGATTTCGACAGTTGTTTCCTTTTTGGTAGCCTCGACTGGACAGCCAGAGCGCGCTTCGTCCGACCACGTTTAAACTCATTAAGCCACCAGTAAATGGTCTTCATTGATGGTGCAGAGTCCACGGGAACTTCATTCACTCCTTTTTCGAATTGTGCGGCAGTCCAACCCTTCAAATGAATATGTTTAATATCAGCACGAGACTCTTTTATCCACATTTGTGACACACTAACCAATTCATACGGCTGTCAACAATGAACTGTAAATTGTACATTGCTGAAATTCTTTACACGATCCTTCAAACAATCAAGCTTACCAACAACGAAGGCGCAACATAAATGTTCCATTCTTTCATAGAAACTTGCCAGACTTGTCAAACCTTCCAGCTTTAAGCTGAGACTGTCATAATCTTCCTCTTCACGTAGTCCCAAGCTTTACAGATACTGCGTACTGGGTCGATCACGTTCAAGTCTTTCTGGAAACTGAGGACCTACGAATCTAGGTGCTGATGCCGTTTCGTCCGATTCGGCCGGTTTTTACATGTACATTTATACTCTGCAAAACACTTGAAGTCCTTGGCAGAAAGTGCTTCACGCTATACCAGTTATTAGCGCTCTTTCCCGTTGCATTAATGTTTGGAGCGCTGGAAGAATAATTACCTAAACGCCTCTGTGCGCACTGTAATTAACCTTATCTTCGTGTTCCCTAGTGATACGTAGGTGGTTGTAGTATATTCATCACTTAAAACTGGTTCTTGAAACCTGCTGTCTAGGCCTTCAAGGGATAATGTGTATCTACATTCAAGCGTTTGCCAGTTCAGTTCTTTCAGCATCTCCAATACACTCTCCCATGAGTCAAACAACGTTATGACCATTCTTGCTGCCCTTCCGTATAGAGAGCGATTCAGTTGCTCCTGCCACTGGTTTTTATGCAACCTGCAGTGCCTTCAAATACCACATGCAAGACTGTCATATTCTCTCGCTTGCTGCATCCTACCTAACAACCTTACAGAAAAAATTAACAAAGCATTTTTGTAGGAAATTTAATATCAGATTTCGTACTGGGTTATGTTTTCGCCAGAGGTTGTAGTTTGCGAATTATTCAATAAAAACGAACAAAAGTGATCTTCAAACACATTATTCTGGACTAATTCGAAAACCATTGCCTCCAGCGAAAACATAACCCAGTAAAAATGTAACTACATTAAATTATCTACAAAAGGTCGTATTCATCTTTTCTGTAGGACTAATAGTGTGTACTTAGTGGGCGAGAGAATATGTAAATGTCGTGCATACCTTTAGAACTCACTACGGATTGCGTAAAAACGATAGGTAGGGGCAATTAAATCACTTTGTGCGTGTTCAGTGTCTCCTGTTAGTCCCACGTGGTACGAGTCCCACGCACTTCAGCGACTTTTGGGGATGGGTAGCACAAGTTTATTTTTAAGTAAACTCCTTTGTAGATTGATACAATTTCCGTAGTATCATACTGACAAGTCTGCCTTCAACTGACCGATAATATGATAGATGCATTTCATATCCCTACAGACTATTACACGAAAGTATTTTTATGAGTTGATTGATTCTTACTGGGAGTCAGTGACACTGTAGACATAGGATACTGCGTGAAAAATATTACATTTCTGAATACCTATAGTAAGTTACCAATCTTTATACACTTTGAAACCTTATCAAGAACTGACTGAATGTCTGACCTTTTAAATTCGGACAGTACTTCCCTGTAGAGCAGTCAACGAAGGAAAATTAGGGGAAACATTCATGTAATCGCATATTTTTGTACAGTTGTAGGGGAGGGTATCATGAACAACAGACTGAAATTCTTCATCTGTGGGTTGAGAGTGTAGAGGTGCGAGAGGCGCGTTTAAAAGTCCCTATTTAAACTTTTTCTTGAGTAGCTCGAAAACCACTGCTTCTATCAAAAATGTTTAGCAGTGCCAAATTAAAATACATTAAATTTCCTACAAAAAAGATCCTATTCATTTTTTGCTCTAGAACTAAAATCGCAAGTCATTAAAAATAATGTTTAGTGGTTTAAAATTAATGTTTAAGGCCTGCTGAACTTAGCACGAACAGAAAATCTACTTTAGTTATTATAAAAGAAGCTCTTATCTTGAATGGGTACGTTCAAACCCCAAGAACCTTATCGTCGTCATCCTCTTGCAGGTCGAGTAACGGTGCACCTTTCGACCATGTACCATGGCGTGTGCCACCACCAAGGAACGTGTAATGCCAGCTTTACGGCATCCACATCATCCCTCACACCCAGTAGAACACCGGCGATAGAGGCTGTTCAACATAACCTCAGGTCTTACTCGATCTTTGGTTGTCATTGGCTAGAGCAAACGATCCTCCTCTCGGTTCCATCCGCACTCGGTCTGCAGTAGGGTGTTATTAAACCACTGTTGAATCTACAAGTGAGTAGCCAAAGTAACGGTAAGCAACAAGAAATGGTGTCGTAAAAAAAATTATATAAAAAGAGAGAATTAATAAAATTTATATGTCTGTGAATAAACTCTAAAAGAGTGATCTTGCACACCTGCGGTTCGCGGCAGTGAGTTGAGGTCCGGATTTGGCTTTGTTGATGCTTTTAAGAATTCAGCACATTGGAGTTTATTCAGATCTCGCTGATTTCAGCAGTTTCCAAAAACATTTTCCCACCACCTTGTGTGACCTTTCCTGCTGGTGTAGAGGGTTTAGTGAAGTTGTCGGATATAGTCTTTATTTGTCTAGGAATTTCACTGAAAACCTTAAACATTTCTCCTTTGCTACTTGCTTTTGTGAATGGTGGAGGTCACGTTACACCACGTTCTTGTTTGAATTCAAACTTGCCCCTACCAAGTTTCATGAAGTGTATGTTAGTGATGTGTAGGTATATAATGAACATGTTTTTATCATTCTGCTGTATGTCTAATCTGTAAGCCTACACTTTTTCTAATTATGTTTCAATAATGCTTCGTTTCATTACACTGGTGCAGAAATACAGATTTTAGGGGTTTCTCTGGCTCATCTGGAACTAGATGTGAGATTTTGTCACCACAGCGACACATGCCAACCGTTTCTCCCTTCCATTTTAATGCATTATGGGGCCTATATTTTTGATCCGTCCCCCATGTGATGACTAATTTATGATTGACATAGCCAGTTGCTAGATCAAAATCAAATGCAACCTCACCGAAAGCCTCCAACTCTCACAAGTAAAGATCCGACTCTCTGTTTCTCGTAGAGTCTTTATTTAAATGACGCCGTCATCGTGTGTCTTAAACGTATCGGAAGATGTATGAGACGCGTGACAGGGTTGTGACGGTTTTAATGTTTCTTTAACTCTTAACGCCGCTTGACATTTTCCGGAAACGAAATTGCTCCGACGTTTGTTGAATTTTGGTAACTTTCACAACTTGAGCTATCTTAGAATTAAGCGCTAAATCAGACTTTACGTTTGCAAGGCTTACGGTGACAGGTTTAAATACAGTTCCCCGGCTTACCATCCGATTTTATTGTTGTATCTCCCCCAAAACTTTCCAGTTGTGTTAAGGTGGTGTTGGAACTCAAATCACGCGCACGTTCACGGAATAAGCTATGGACACTTAACAGTCGCCGACCATCACGCCAGCGTCGTCCACATGCCACTCACTCACGTATACCACATTTAAAAATGTTAATAACACGCAAAACGATACAATTTCATTAAGTAGTCCATGGTCTTCCTCTGGGGTAAAGCCAACACCATACCAAATACCATGGAATCGTTTCAACGGTAGAGCCGTAAAAACATAAAGAATGAGTTACTTTTGTAATTAATAATACTGGTATTAAGGTGGAAGTGTGGACTAAACACGTAGAACATATCAACTAACAAATGCATTTTGACAAACATGATTCAGTTCAAAAGTGAAAGGGTAAATAGCTTTTTCGAAGGGTAAGTATTTTTCCTTAATTTGTATAATGTTCTTAAAATCAATAAATATCTTGTATTAAACACTTTGTAAAATAGCCTATCTTCTTCATTAGGTTCAAGCTGCCCCACGCCAAATTTCATTGCTGTCAGTTCAGCGGTCTAGAGGTGAAAATGTAACGGACAGAGTTACTTTCGCATTTATAATGGCATTATGGAAAGAATGGCTCAAATGGCTCTAAGCACTACGGGACTTAACATCTGAGGTCATCAGTCCCCTAGGCTCAGAATTACTTAAACCTAACTAACCTAAGGACATCACACACATCCATGGCCGATGCAGGATGCGAATCTGCAACCGTAGCAGCAGCACGGGTCCGGGCTGAAGCACCTAGAACCCCTTTTTTCCCATTTTTTTATTCCACAAAAACAGTAACAAAAATGGCTACAATGAAATAAGATAAATAAGGTGACAGATAATTGCAGTCATAAATTACAGCATTCAAAGAATGAGAAATCATATTCAGTCTTTAGCAGTAGTACTCATTTAGCACCTTCATTGTCACCTTCAGCTGGTGTCAGTTCAGCAAGCACATTTTCTTCTTCTGCATCCTGAGTTTCCTCATCATCATTTCCCAAACCCCAATTAAATCCTTGACGTGTGTTACTTCCAGGGTAAATTTCGTGAACAGAAGAGCAGTCTCGCACAGCAACATCGCAAAGTCCTTCACTGCCTTGTTATTTTTGTCAGTTCCAGCCTTCTAAACGCATCCTTAGGGAGTTCAAGATCTTCCTTTATATCAGACACTAGATGTTTGCCGCCATATTCTTGTATCTGCTGTACTACTGATTTATTTTTCATGTGTGACTCGCAGGTGAGGTTAGGGTCGGGAACGTGAGCCAACCCATCTACTCTCTACGAGGAATCCAGTTCCTAACCTATACCCATTCTGTTGAAGACAACTCCGAGCATGTTACCATATTTCTTATTGTGATTCTGATACTTGTTTTCTCGAATTATTTTCCATATACATCTTGTATTCAATATGTTCATCGCTCCCAATATTGTTAAAAACGTAACTTGTATATTTGCTCATTAACCAAATCACTGCGTTATTTTTGGCCTGAGGGTAGTAGCTTTCTTCTGGTCTGAAGAACAGCGGCCGGCGCATTATGGACTTCCATGGATTAAACACATTGGGGATTGTATAACCGTTGGATTCTATTACACACAGATGCGCTAGTGCATCAGTAAAATGAAGTGAGCTGTGGGTATGGCTTTAATGGCGGGGTAACCCCGGGTGAGATGTTCGGGAGCTTAGGGCAAATCGTTTTATTTGACTCTGCTTCGATGAACTTGCACGTCAGTTATGATAAAGTGATGATAAGGACAACACACCTCCAGACGCGAGCAAGGAAAAAGACGTCAGTGGCAACACAAGCAGGAAATCTATTATCATAAGACTATTGAGCTAACCGCACGACCTAAGCTATTAGCGCCAATTAATGTGCTACAAGGGAGATATAAGCGACGCATGACGTTCAGAGGCTGAAATGTGACAGTTTTGTGACTGATGTCAGTGTGGAAGCATGGATTACATACGTAGTGGATTATATAACCATTCTATTCATTACGTCGAATTGTACATATTATGTAGAACATCGGAGCGTGGAATGTCAGATCACTTAATCGGGCAGGTAGGTTAGACAATTTAAAAAGGGAAATGAATAGGTTAAAGTTAGATATAGTGGGAATTAGTGAAGTTCGGTGGCAGGAGGAACAAGACTTCTTGTCAGGTGACTACAGGGTTATAAACACAAAATCAAATAGGGGCAATGCAGGAGTAGGTTTAATAATGAATAGGAAAAGTGGAATGAGGGTAAGCTACTACAAACAGCATAGTGAACGCATTATTGTGGCCAAGATAGATATGAAGCCCACACCTACTATAGTAGTACAAGTTTATATGCCAACTAGCTGATGAAGAAATTGATGAAATGTATGATGAGATAAAAGAAATTATTCATGTAGTGAAGGGAGACGAAAATTTAATAGTCATGAGTGACTGGAATTCGTCAGTAGGAAAAGGGAGAGAAGGAAACATAGTAGGTGAATATGAATTGGGGGGAAGAAATGAAAGAGGAAGCCGTCTGGTAGAATTTTGCACAGAGCATAAATTAATCATAGCTAACACTTGGTTCAAGAATCATAAAAGAAGGCTGTATACATGGATGAATCCTGGAGATACTAAAAGGTATCAGACAGATTACATAATGGTAAGACAGAGATTTAGGAATCAAGTTTTAAATTGTAAGACATTTCCAGGGGCAGATGTGGACTCTGACCACAATCTATTGGTTATTAACTGTAGATTAAAACTGAAGAAACTAGAAAAAGGTGCTAAATTAAGGAGATGGGACCTGGATAGACTGAAAGAACCAGAGGTTGTAGAGTGTTTCAGGGAGACCATAAGGGAACAAGTGACAGGAATAGGGGAAAGAAATACAGTAGAAGAATAATGGGTAGCTTTGAGGGATGAAGTAGTGAAGGCAGCAGACGATCAAGTAGGTAAAAAGACGAGGGCTAATAGAAATCCTTGGGTAACAGAAGAAATATTGAATTTAATTGATGAGAAAATATAAAAATGCAGTAAACGAAGCAGGCAAAAAGGAATACAAACGTCTCAAAAATGAGATCGACAGGAAGTGCAAAATGGCTAAGCAGGGATGGCTAGAGGACAAATGTAAGGATGTAGAAGCTTATCTTACTAGGGGTAAGATAGATACTGCCTACAGGAAAATTGAAGAGACCTTTGGAGAGAAGAGAAACACTTGTATGAATATCAAGAGCTCAGATGGAAACCCAGTTCTAAGCAAAGAAGGGAAGGCGGAAAGGTGGAAGGAGTATATAGAGGGTTTATACATGGGCGATGTACTTGAGGACAATATTATGGAAATGGAAGAGGGTGTAGATGAAGACGAAATGGGAGATAAGATACTGCCTGAAGAGTTTGACCGGGCACTGAAAGATCTGAGTCGAAACAAGGCCCCCGGAGTAGACAACATTCCATTAGAACTACTGACGGCCTTGGGAGAGCCAGTCATGACAAAACTTTTCCATCTGGTGAGTAAGATGTATGAGACAGGTGAAATACCCTCAGACTACAGGAAGAATATAATAATTCCAATCCCAAAGAAAGCAGGTGTTGACAGATGTGAAAATTACCGAACTATCAGTTTAATAAGTCTCAGCTGCAAAATACTAACGCGAATTCTTTACAGACGAATGGAAAAACTGGTAGAAGCGGACCTCGGGGAAGATCAGTTTGGATTCCGTAGAAATGTTGGAACACGTGAGGCAATACTAACCTTACGACTTATCTTAGAAGAAAGATTAAGAAAAGGCAAACCTACGTTTCTAGCATTTGTAGACTTAGAGAAAGCTTTTGAATATGTTAACTGGAATACTCTCTTTCAAATTCTGAAGGTGGCAGGGGTAAAATACAGGGAGCGAAAGGCTATTTACAATTTGTACAGAAACCAGATGGCAGTTATAAGAGTCGAGGGGCATGAAAGGGAAGCAGTGGTTGGGAAGGGAGTGAGACAGGGTTGTAGCCTCTCCCCGGTGCTATTCAATCTGTATATTGAACAAGCAGTAAAGGAAACAAAAGAAAAATTCGGAGTAGGTATTAAAATTCATGGAGAAGTAATAAAAACTTTGAGGTTCGCCGATGACATTGTAATTCTGTCAGAGACAGCAAAGGACTTGGAATAGCAGTTGAACGGAATGGACAGTGTCTTGAAAGGAGGATGTAAGATGAACATCAACAAAAGCAAAACGAGGATAATGGGATGCAGTAAAGTTAAATCGGGTGATGCTGAGAGAATTAGATTAGGAAATGAGACACTTAAAGTAGTGAAGGAGTTTTGCTATTTAGGGAGTAAAATAACTGATGATGGTCGAAGTAGAGAGGATATAAAATGTAGAATGGCAATGGCAAGGAAATCGTTTCTGAAGAAGAGAAATTTGTTAACATCGAGTATAGATTTAAGTGTCAGGAAGTCGTTTCTGAAAGTATTTGTATGGAGTGTAGCCTTGTATGGAAGTGAAACATGGACGGTTGGTAGGACATGTTTTGAGGCATCAAGGGATCACAAATTTAGCATTGGAGGGCGACGTGGAGGGTAAAAATCGTAGAGGGAGACCAAGAGATGAATACACTAAGCAGATTCAGAAGGATGTAGGTTGCAGTAAGTACTGGGAGATGAAGAAGCTTGCACAGGATAGAGTAGCATGGAGAGCTGCATCAAACCAGTCTCAGGACTGAAGACCACAACAACAACAAACAAGTAATAAAAGCATTTTCACGAATATGATAAAGTTCAAAGTCAAAGAGTAAATAGCGTTTTCAAAGAGTAATTATTGTTCGATATTTCGCTTTACGTTCTTCGAATCAGTAAATATGTTGTATTACACACTCTGTGAAGTAGCCTGAGTTCTTCCTGAAACTTCTAACTATCTCCAAACCAAAGTTTATCAAAATCTGTTAAGTGGTTTAGTTGTGAAAGTGTGACAGGCAGAGTTATTTTCACATTTGTTAGTATGGATTCATGCGAAACAACCATCTCTCCCAATTTTTTTGTACAGTAATATCTTCTATATTGCTCAAATGTTGATAACACACTTCTTTTCTTCCTCTGAGACACTGGCGTCCTCCAGAATGAACTGAGCTAAAACAGCTTAAACAAGAAAGTGTCTTAGGACACCCCTGCTGTAAACGTGTCCGGTTAACATCCTGTCAATTGAATTTAGAACATGAACTAAACTTAATACTTCTTTGTGCCCAGATCCTGCCAGTTTATGCGATCCATGTAGGACACGAGTGTATGAAATCCTCCCTATCGCGCCGAAATAATTCCAGACTGTATTATATGCAACGGTTGGTCGAAAGTAACAAAATAAATTACTGTACCTTGCTGCTCGCTACCTTTAGAGGCGTATTGTAAAGCTGTGTACACTGTATTGTAGTCAGCTGAGGTCAATAGTGCAGACGTCGAAATCGACATCGTCGAATAAGTATTGAGAATATGTTCGACTTTTGGTTGGCTCTTCAGTGTGGTAGACAGTTGATAGCTCCAGTTGTGTTTCGTAATTCGTTCCACTGAATTCCAAACTAGCAAGAAGGCTGATCAAAATTTTTAATCCTAACTTCTGGCGAATAAAAAGAGAGTCAGAAAGTAATATAGACGATATGCCTGATCGATGGCGAATGGCAGGAATAAGGACATGGGATACAGATGCCAGGTTCTTTTCAGTTTTGCGTTCTGCCCTTCTCTTCGCTGAAATGCAGTCGATGAAGACACAGAGTGTGTGATATACCATTTCCTCGGGCCCACAACAGAATTTTGGAAGAACGGAAACATCATATTCCGCTGACGCAATATCTTGCATGTGGGAACTGCTTTTGAAATTCTTTCCCGTCCTCCTCGTTCGTCTTTGCACTTCGAAGAATACCATACATCATTAGATATTTTTTCACCCGAACTACGAAAACACACAACACTTTTTCTGGTGTGGATTGCGCTGAAAACAGTACGATCCCCATACTTTTCTCTCAGTCTGTCATTGATTGTCTTTATATGAGGTAATGTTCCCGAAATTTGCTCCAGCAACTAGTCTGACGTGAACAGACAGTCGTCAATCCCCTCTATGTAACATAATATTTTCTCCATTGACGTGTTAATTCCTTCATCTTCAGGGCGTTTATTTTTTCTAGATATAGGTGGTGAGCCTATGAGGAACTTTTTATAGCAATCCTCGTTATATCTTGCGTCTGCAGCATGTAGATCTCCAACAGAGCAGATATGTCTTCTGATTGTATCTCACAGTTCACCCTTACTCTCGTCTGGACGAGCGGTTATCGTAACTGAAAGTTAGAACACTGCAAACCTTTCCCAGCCGTTTAGGAGTTTTTCTTCTGTTTATCAAAAAATTCATCATCAATAGCTTCCGCACAAAACTGACAGCTAGTTTTAAAATCAAATTTTGCTTCAACTGAACGCAAATGCTTGACTCCTGCTAACGTTGAAAGCTGTCCCTCTGAAACAGTCGCCCTTAGTAATCTTTTAACGGACTTAGCACTATTGCACTCTTTTCTCCAAGATGCATGGACAACGTGTTTTTAGTTCCTGGAACTATCAGCTTCCCCGTCTTTTCTCAGATAACTGACGTTTACCAGCCGACGTATTGCTTTTCACCATCACTACATACGTCACTGACAACATCACTCTCACTGATTAAACGCTTCTCAGCCATTGTTTATAGGAACATATTTTAAACGAAAGCTCTCTTAATTACGACAAATACGTAATCACTTAATAAACTGAAGGTCACTCCACTATTTAAACACGAGCACAATGAAGTTATTTTGTCTACTCACTGGAGAGGAAGTGCTGGGAAGAACACAGTAGATTATTCTGTGTGTAAGATGAAGAGCGGGCAGTTCTCGTGATGGGGGAAACTGACCTTTTCCCGAAGAAAGCCACAACAACGTAGACTCCCTTCGTATGTAAAGTTTTATTAGCAATTAATATCTGTGTTACATTTAATGCTAACGCATTTTGTGAAAAAATAAACACGTCCCAGATGTGTCTGTGCACAACGCATTTAGTGGAAAATAAACACTCTTCCATTGTGGGTGCGTACTGCGTCGACAGGCGTGTTGCGGAAGAGTCGGTACTATCCTCGGTAGAGCAGATGCCAAACTCAGATACATTGGAAGAATCCTAAGGAAATGCAATCCGAAAACAAAGGAAGTAGGTCCCCCACTGCTTGAATATTGCTCACCGGTGTGGGATCCGTACCAGATACGGTTGATAGAAGAGAAAGAGAAGATCCAATGGAGAGCAGCGCGCTTCGTTACAGGATCATTTAGTAATCGCGAAAGCGTTACGGAGATGAAAGATAAACTCCAGTGGAAGACTCTGCAGGAGAGACGCTCAGTGGCTCGCTACGGGCTTTTGTTGAAGTTTCGAGAACATACCTTCACAGAGGACTCAAACAGTATATTGCTCCCTCCTCCGTATATCTCGCGAAGAGACCATGAGGATAAAATCAGAGAGATTAGAGCCCACACAGAGGCATACCGACAATCTTTCTTTCCACGAACAATACGAGACTGGAATAAAAGGGAGAACCGATATACTCAAAGTTCGCTCTGTCATAGACCGGCAGGTGGCTTGTGGAGTATGGATGTAGATGTAGATGTAGATTGTGAAGCAGCGTGTACTTGTTTCCTGCGACGTAGTGGTGCAGAGAGAGTGGGAACTCACTTGCTCGCTCTTCGTTTTGCAGACGCACGAACGAGGGAACTACGTGACGGCATTCTGGGTACCTGCCTTCCCTCACACTGCAACCGTAGACTCCCACTGACTTCCATTGCAACCCGTCGAATCCGCAGAACCCAATTAATCCCTCAATACGGCTCTACTGTACTTGGGTATGGTGGTCATTTCATATTTGGTTTTAACCCACTTCATTTAACAATAAATACTGATTTCATATCATTAAAACTCTGTTTTAATAATTTGCTATTTTTCCATCCCTTGCAACGCAGAAACTATTAGTTCTAGGGAAAACTGCATGAAACTTTCTTTAAGGAAATTTAATGTAGTTTAGTTTTTTTTACTAGGGAACATTTTCGATAGCAGTCGCGGTCTTCGAATTATTCAAGACAAGTGTACAAATGTGTCTTTTAAACATCCCTGACACCCAACGCTCACACCCAATAGGAGGAGATTTACAGTTTGTTATTCAAGGTCCAAATGGTTCAAATGGCTCTGAGCAGTATGGGACATAGCTTCTGAAGTCATCAGTCCCCTAGAACTTAGTACTGCTTAAACCTAACTAACCTAAGGACATCGCACACATCCATGCCCGAGGTAGGATACGAACCTGCGACCGTCGCGGTCCGAGGTTCCAGACTGAAGGGCCTAGAAGCGCTCGGCCACCCCGGTCGGCGTTATTCAAGGCATTCCCCCATACCACTGTCCAAAAATTTGCGACTACACGAATTTTTCCCCTTTTTGGTCTTCGTTGGCTGGACTACTATAAACAACGGCAACATCTGCGAAAAGTCGCGTGTTACAGTTAATGTCATCGGCAGTGTAAGTAACATGCAACATGAACAGCAAGGGTCAAGACACCTACCCTGCAGCACACCTGAGGCTACTTCTACATTTACTAATGACTAGCAGAGAAACACTGCGCTGCCCAGGTATTTATTTACGACAGTTCCACCACGCCCGTACCACGCAGCATCTGGCCTTGCTCTTAATGTTCATGACGTTATACCTCCTGAACCGTACGTCATACTATGATACAATTTTGTATGTACATTCAGTGGCATACGTGGATACTGACTACAAAATGTGTTGCGAATGGAGTTAGTAACAACGAAATAATAAATTTAAAGTCATGTACACAATACGGCATTTCAAACATATTTCACTGTTGATGTCAGTTTTGCTGAACTACGTATTGTACAATGAGATGATAATGCAGATACGTTCAGCAACATATGTGGATACTGTCCCGAGATTTATTGCAAGTACAATCACTACAAAGAAGTAGTAAATTTAAACGTCATGCTTGATGCGACAGTTTTTCACGCATATCATTGTTTCATGACGTCATATCTCCTTAACTTCGTGTCGTACAACGACACTATGTTGCAGTTACATTCAGTGGTATATGTACACACTGTCTACAAAATTTGACGCGAATGCTGGTAGTAGTAAAGACGTAATAAGCTACAACGTCGTGCCTCATGCAGTACTTTTACAGTGAACGATAAAATCTTTTTCCTTTCATAATTTTGTATGGGCTGTCAACAAGAAAAAAATTCGTAAGAGTTTTCAAATATGTGTGAAGTTTGTTGCAGGTAACTAACTGCTCTCAGTCTCAAATACTGGATCACCCCCCCCCCCACCCCACTTTACAGGTTGGTTGTTCTTACCCCCACAGCGACTGTCGCCTGACATTAAGCCATATGGTATGTGTACTACGTTTGGTTGAAATCGGCCCAGTGGTTTAGCAGGAGATGTAGAACACACACACACACACACACACACACACACATTGATTTATCCATTCAAGACAACATTCTCCGTCCTCCCTAATTGGAAATCAGCATCCGGTTAGAAATTTAGCTCCACACCCCACATGCTCGTAGTTTCAATAGCAAGTGTAGCTGCGGCACTGAGTCGAATGTTTTCTGGGAGTCAAGAAATGCTACGCTTACCTGACTGCCTTGAGCCAAGGCTTTCTGGTTGTCATGTGAGAAAAGAGCGAGTTGGGTTTCACATGATCGTTTTTTCGGCACGTATACTGGTTGGCGTGGAGGAAGTCGTTAATATTAATTCAAAGTCACGGACACACCATGATCAGCTGCCTGCATGAGTGACGTAACACAAGCTCGAAGGTACTTCACAAAAAAAACTCTTTCTATCATCCAAACCAAGTACATCTTCAGTAGGGTGAGGAACTGCGTTGTCCATTTTATAATACACTCTAAATTAACATATGCGTTGTAATAATAACAGAATGCTCCAGGACTTTTTTTTTTTTTGTTTTTTCAAAAATCGGTTAATTCTGCTCTAATAATCCTCCATCCAGACAGCCCCTGATAAGCGGGACCTTGCTGTTTCACAGAATAATGTCCTTCGTATGGAGGTAATGCGAGTTTGAGGACGAGAGGAGACAGTAGAAATTGTGGAAGCAGTAAAGTCTCTGGACATGTTGCTGTACGTGTGGAATTAATTAACACGCACTGAAAATGATTGTAAAATTCCTCTCTCACGTAGGTATTCAGACGTCTTTGTCTAGTTGTAGAAGGTTTTCGCGACCTGTAGTTTTGATGATATGGATTTTCTACTTACCCTGACTTGCAAGGGGCAGGTTAAATTCTTTCTTCAGCAGTCAAAACCAAAAAGTCATACTTATAAGACAATAAGAAATAAAAGGAGTCTGTTAATGCCTTTAGCAGTGTAACAAACATTGCCTGCTAAAGAAAGTAAAGAACCCAGAATACATAATAGAATGTCAATGAAACTTCGACAGCGTATACATCACCGGCGGATATGTAAATTATTTCAGTTGCATTCTCTGTGACAAATGGAATGTCAGTAAAGTAGATTATTGCTATTCATGTTTAGGGTTGTTACCCCGGTTGGTAAGGTATTTAAGAGGCTTGAACAGCGTCAGATGCTGAGTGATCACTAGGAAGGACACGGAGATACCGAGTACTCTTGTGAGACAGCGTTATCAGGACCTGACTGAATCTGAAAGTGTTTCTTTTTTTGCTGCGGATCTCCATTTGGCCAACCCGTCATGTCTTGCAACTTCTAGATTCTTAGGGCATTCAGACGACGACAACGAGCCGATGCTGATGTTAATGGGAACGTGAGGGCGACCGTTCTAGTAGTCGCTGTTAGACGACCAGAAGGATCGTCGTATTGTGCAGTAAGCACATCGTAAACCTTTCGCAGGCCAACCAATAAGGAAAGGACGCACTGCAACCAAAATATACCCGGAGGACTTGTCGGAGACTAGCAGCTCAGGTCTAGAAAGTTGTTGCCCCATGCACGGGATGCCATTAACACCTAAACACAAACAGCTGAGTTTGGAGTCTTGAAGTGACCACGAGTCACAAATTACTGATGAATGTTCCACAATCTGTTCAGCGATAAATCGCGGTTCTGCAGTACGTCAGACGACCATACTGAGTACTATTGTGAGACAGCATTACCAGGACCTGACAGACATTGAGAGGAGCTTTGTTGTAAGTTTCCGTTTGATGGTCTCGGCGAACATGGCAGCAACGTGTGGTGAGATCCCAATCATCCACTGCTTTTGGAGAGGCACATCGGCGTTGCTACTGCCGTCATCGTGCTTAGAACCATCGGGAATATCTTCAAGTCTCGGCTGATAGTGGTTGAGGGGGGTGACTGTACAATGAATGTGTTACGGACATCGTGCTTCCTCATGTTTTGCGACAGTGTAGTAGGGCTATTTGTCAACAGGATAATGGCCGTCCAGTCATGGCAGTGTCTCTACGGAGTGTCTGTGGTGTAAGTATATTTCATATAGGACGTTTTTGGGCTTTACGTTATTAGTTCTTACACATATGAATCATAATTGGTTTATTACCAAATGAATAATTATAGTGCTCCACTACCTTTCCCCTTCTACTCTCCTTTTTTCTCCTCAGATGAAGTATCCGATGTATTATTGTATTTTTTCGTATACACTTTCAATTATTGCATTCAGTTTTACATAGAACACACTGCCCCTCTTCTCTTAATAATTTTCAGTTATCATTTTGGTGTCAGTTTGTTCATTCATCTATCTGAATGCTACTGACACCATTACCGTTCTACCACCTCACTACCGAGAGAGGTGGAGCACTGGTTAGCAAACTGGACTCGCATTCGGGAGGACGACGGATCAAACCTGCATCCGACCATTCTAATTTATGTTTTCCGTGATTTCCCTAAATCGCTTCAGGCAAATGCCGGGACGGTTCCTTTGAATGGCACTTTCGACTTACTTCCCCATCCTTCCCTAATCTGATGCGACCCTCCCCCACATCAATCAACCAACCAACTACCATGCCACATGCTGGCATGTCTCGGTAGTTATGTTTTGTAACGTTGATTCGCCATTAGTTTCGCACTGATGGTATTGATCGTGAGAACATATGCTTGTGACGCTATTCTGTCTATTTATATAAACAAATTTTTTATGGTATGAGTATCTTATTTTAAAAGTTTTTGCAGCACTTTTAATGTCTGTACTCTTTTATTGTGCTATATGGTTTTGTATGATTTTGTATTTCGTTTGGCAGACGTTCTGAAGGTGGGTGACGCCCAAAAGCTGTGCCTGAAGGACTCAAACGTATTTTGTTGAACAACAAGTTATCTCCCCGTTTCAAGCGACCCTACCCAGTGATAGAAGACATGCTCTCGACGTTCTTTCCGCACAGCACGGTGATACTCCCTCGTCGTGCGCAGAGGTGATCGACTGGAACATTGGCCACGTGTATGCCTACTTTCACGTTCGCATGCTGTCCAACAAACGGCCACTGTCACATCTTAATGCCCTGCAAACATGAATATTGCACGAATTCACCTGCCAGCCAAATAGAGACCACAATGAGACCACTTGTAAGCTCTGCCAGCAGCTGACAGCATTGTGTCACACGAGTATGAGGCACTTAGGTGTTCTGAGCGACTGACGCTGTTTATGCCTCTGATATACCATTCCACCCCTGCTAACAACACTAAAGCCTAATAGCACTAGCGCAGTCTGGCGACCATTTTACCTGCCACAGATAATTGCAATTTTAACAATTTGCATATCCGGTAATGGTGAGTACGTTCTGATCCCCCATCCTACAATTACTGATTCATATCAATTATTTAGATTCGGTATGTCCTGATTTTCGGAATATACTCTTCGTCTTTCGTAACAGAACACTGAGCAGACAGTGCGGAAAGTTCAGAAATGTTGATTAGTCAAGATAATTGATATTTTCCTGGTAAAATTCTTCTTCGTTGTTTCTCGTGGTTCACGTGTAGGGGGGGGGGGGGGGGTCTTCTTTCCCGCTTTCCTGTATAACACTGAAAAAATGGCTCTGAGCACTATGGGACTTAACATCTATGGTCATCAGACCCCTAGAACTTAAAACTACCTAAACCTAATTAACCTAAGGACATCACACAGACCCATGCCCGAGGCAGGATTCGATCCCACGACCGTAGCAACAGCGCGGTTCCGGACTGACACACCTAGAAGCGCTCGGCCACTGCGGCCGGCTTTTTTGTTGTAGTTCACTGTTATAAAAAGATACATTGCAGCAATGTTATATAGACATAATGAGCAACACTCGCCCAGCTTTGATCACACGCGGCCATACAGAACTTCTCTTAGCAAACCAATTCACAACAACTAATTATTTTATCCATTGATAGCGCATAGATTGTTGAATATAAAGCTAACAACATATTGCTTAAAGATTATTAAATTTCTCCATGCTTGCATACCTCTCTGACATTCATATTCAGAAAAATAATCAATTCAATTTTTTATAAGAAATATCTGCAAAATTTGTGGCGGTTACAAATGGGTATCGCAAAATGCGTGGTAAAACATCTTGTATCGGAATTTATACTTGGTACGTAGAAAATGATGTAGTCAGACTAGTTTCATTTCAATGTGCAGAAAGTTGTACTGATATACGACCATGTCCAGCACTACCCCCTCTAACTGCGTAGGTTTATGTGCATGGTCACGTTTAAAAAGTGAATGAAATTAGACAACTGCACCCGGGAGTGACGTGTAGCCAAGTTCCCCAACCGTGCGACTGCGAGTTAATGGCTTTACAAACAACTGCTGCCGCCCGCGGTGGTCTAGCGGTTCTAGGCGCTCAGTCCGGAACCGCACGACCGCTACAGTCGCAGGTTCAAATCCTGCCTCGGGCATGGATGTGTGTGATGTCCTTAGGTTAGTTAGGTTTAAGTAGATCTAAGTTCTAGGGGACTGATGACCACAGCAGTTGAGTCCCATAGTGCTTAGAGCCATTTGAACCAAGCTCCCCAAGTTGTCACAATATTACACTATAAACTGACCACGACCGCTACTTGAGGTCTAATCTTAGGAAGGGTAGAACAACGGATACTGATAATATGCTGATACTGTACACTGATAATATGTTTATTGTAAAAATAACTCTCAACGAAACGAATGCAAAGTGAACAAATATAGACACAGAACATTAACTCCAACTCATTAATCAAAATTTCACGTTACCAAAACCTTTATCACGTGACTCAAAATCGCGCCACAGTTCGTACGGCGGAAACACTAAGTGGACGATACTGATTATCATCGGAGTTAAGAAAGCCTCCTCCCAGACAGGCACAGACATCAAACAAATGGAGCTTAACACATTTGCTGTGGTAAAGTTTCCCTACTTGCTAAACCATCGTGCGATTGTTACCGAATTCGGTGCTGTGAAGAGCAGTTCTGTAGCGGTGAACTGATCACTGCGGTCTGCGGTCGTGGAGACGAAGTGCGTTGCGTACTTGGAGATTTCAACTACACAGATGACTTGAAACGGGACCCACAGACTTCTACGATCGAAACTACTTCCGTTCAATGCCGGACACGAATCAAGTATTCTGCTTGCTCGTAAGCCAGTAGCAGAGATTTAACTGAAGTTTGCTGTGGTGAAAGAAGCATTTCGTAATGCCTCAGTCTCCACGAAGAACCACAGGTTCGTATCTCTGCTCACAGAGAAAGGAATGATGCCGTTCCTTGTGACGCAATAAACACTTTCGAATCTAATGATGAGAATGTTCACTTACGTCATTCCATCAGTGTATCAAAACGTTATCCAGCCAAATGTCCATAAAATCTCTATCGAGCCAGTGTGTCATATCGAAAGCTGCCAGAGAGTCTCTTCGCCGCAAACAGCCCAGTTTAGAGCAAACCTCGCATTGTTAGGGTGAACTCTCCTTGTAGCCAATAACCGCACCCGTTAAAAACACGACGTCCCGCTCTATGAGTCATGAAATTTATCAGCCATCCTCCTTCAGCTCATAATCAGTTCGGTAGAAACTTCCAGAACAAAACGTGATCCCTCCTCCGCCTACAATTCATCCAACTACACTTATGCTCATAAATTAAGGATAATTGCAGAATGTGGTGCCACACAACGTAGCATTACACAATACGGACGCTAATAGCATAGGCACATAGGGAACACACACGACACAGATCTGTAAGTCCACGGTATTGGAGATAAGTTGAGAAAACCGTCCCGAAACACATGTGTTACAAAACGCCACTGTATCCTGCGCATGTACCTCGTCATCAATATGGAATATGATCACCATGCACACGTACACAGGACGCACAACGGGTTGGCATACTCTGGATCAGGTGTTCGAGCAGCTGCTGGGTTATAGCCTCCCATTCTTACACCAGTGTCTGTCGGAGAGCATCCAAAAAAATGGTTCAAATGGCTCTGAGCACTATGGGACTTAACATCTGTGGTCATCAGTCCCCTAGAACTTAGAACTACTTAAACCTAACTAACCTAAGGATACCACACACATCCATGCCCGAGGCAGGATTCGAACCTGCGACCGTAGCAGTCGCGCGGAGAGCATCCAAGATGTGCTAGATGGGTTTCAGGTCTGGAGAACAGGCAGGCCACTCCATTCGCCTGATATCTTCTGTTTCAAGGTACTTCTCCACGATGGCAGCTCGGTGGGATCGTGCGCTATCATCCATCAGGAGGAAGGTGGGACCCACTGCACCCCTCAAAAGGCGAACATACTAGTGCAAAATGACGTCCCGATACACCTGACCTGTTACAGTTCCTCTGTCAAAGGCATGAAGGGTTGTACGTGCACCAGTCATAATTTCCAGATGAAAACCCGGCGAGAATCACTGTTCAGACTATACCTGGAGTCGTCCGTGAACATAACCTGCGACCGCTGTTCCAATGACCGTATACTGTGTTCTTGACAACAGGTTTTAAGGGCTCTCCTGTGACCAGGGGTCGGTGGAATGCAACTTCCAGGTCTCCGGGCAAATAAACCGTGTCTATTCAGTCGTCTGTAGACTGTGTGTCTGGAGACAACTGTTCCAGTGGCTGCCGTAATGTCCGGAGCAAGGCTACCTGCAGTAATCCGTGGCCGTCTGCGGGCACTGATGGTGAGATATCGGTCTTCTTGTGGTGTTGTACGCTGTGGACTTCCCGTACTGTAGCGCCTGGACACGTTTCCTGCCTGCTTGAATCGTTGCCACAATCTTGAGATCACACTTTGTGGCACACGGAGGGCCCGTGCTACGACCTGCTGTGTTTCACCAGCCTCCAGTCGCCCTACTATTCTATCCCTCATAAAGTCATCAATATGTGTTCTTTGAGCCATTTTCGACACACAGCCACCATTAGCACGTCTGAACACGTCTGTACACTTACTCGCTGCTCCGTACTCTGACATGCACCAACACACCTCTGATTACGTGGACTGCTGCCAGCGCCATCGTGCGACGACCGCAGGTCAAATGCAACGCATGGTCATACCCCGAGGTGATTTAAACCCGCAAACCGCCCACTAGAGCGTTGTTTCATCATGTATCAGCATTATCCTTAATTTATAAGCATGAGTGTAGATACATTTCTGTCGTTTGGCGGGAATTCGAACTGGTGTCTGGCGTGAGAATATTGCGATCGTTTGTTCGCATTTGTGGCAGTCATTCCACGTGCATTCCTCGTGCTAAAAAAGAGTGGTCACGGCATCTGTAAGATGCTGTCTCTATGATCTTATGCTTTCAGCATCGTCTCGCTCCCACCTCCTTAGCGACCACAGGTCCGTCGCGACAAGCCACTTTCCACTGTTCTCAATACACGGCGGCTACCTTAGGCAGTGAACGCCTGACATTCCATTTTCAGAGCGACAAAATTGCCCTCCCTGCAGTCCTTGCTGCATGTCGATCACGGGGACTGCGAAGAGCCACGTTCGCTCTGCTGTCAGAACCAGTGAGAAATTACACTCAATGCAAGCATTTCTACAGAAATGTTAGCATGAGTCTACCCAGTATCAACCAATAACTGTTAAATAATTCGGTAACCCAACGTAAAAAATGCGATCCTACAATAAAGAAATGAAACATGAACAGAGAAGATTATTCATGGAAAAATATAACCACCTCAAACATGTCTCACATTTTGTGTCAGTCAGTGCATTTGCAAAAGAACGGTCGATTTAAATTAATATGCCATTGCATTTAATGGGCTGTCTGTAAACATGTGGTTACACTAGTAAGATGGGAAGCTATTCTGGTAACGAATGAAACAACAAGTTTCTGTCACCAGCCCCTGTTTATTTATCTCCACGACCGAGGTTTAAACCTCTATCATCAGGTGGATTTACATTTGCTAGCATGACATAGGTATCTGTTGTGTTACGATTTTTGGATGAACTCGTGGTGCTGTCTAGCGGAGAAACAAAACATTATTTCAGAACATTGTTTTGGGTTTTCTGTCAATAACTAAACATGTATCCAATGGTAAAAATAAAATAAGTAAAATAGAATACGTCCGGTGGCCACAGGTTCCTTTCGCTTTCGTAACACATCACACGTATACTGTCACATTTTGTAAATAAAGATGGCACCTGGAAACTGTTAGATGCAGGGATCATTTCGCAAAAGAGATAAATTTTGTCAATACGTACAAAGAATATTCATCATAACAACATCAATACTTACCAAAAATATACATCGTAACAACACTGTTACGGAATAAGTTTTGAAGGATTCTGGAGATCTTTGTTTTGAGGTGTTGAATACATACGTTGGAATAAATATTTCAGGTGGGATATAAATCCGATTCTGTCAAGTTTAGGTAGCTTAAATTTGGTCACAAAGCCAGTTTTTTGTCGAAAAAACTCAAAACCATGTTCGGATATGGTGTTTTGTTTCTCTACTAGGCAGTGACACAAGTCCCTCCAAAAATCGTAACACTACATACACATATGTTATACTAAAAATGTAAATCCACCTTATGATGGAGGTTTAAAATACTGAAACGCTTCGTGGATATAAACAAACAGTGACTGATAACAGTAAACGTGTTGTTTCATACGACGTCAGTAACAGTCGTCGTAAAATGTAACCTAAAATGTTCGCATTTAAAGTTATTCTGGCAATTTACGTTTGTTATGTTTTATTGGCTGATTAAATTTTGGTGTTCACAGGATAAGCTGCTTTAATTAATTATTTCGCATTAGCAGATTTTATTGATGACATTCATGACTCCAGCTGGCACTATACTACTAATTTATAAGAGGGAGCATCAGCTATTTTCTATATACTTCGTTTTACAAAGTATATTCAAAAAGATGGTAGTTCGACATGTTCATTATATTTCAACATCTTCTCCTTCACTTGGTCCACTAGTCCAAAAGCTTGCATATTCCTGTCAAGAAGAAGTTTTACAGTTAGTCGCAAGGAGAATTTTCCACTAATTTTTGCACCTCCATATCTACACTACTGGCCATTAACATTGCTACATAACAAAGATGACGTGCTACAAACGTGAAACTTTACCAACAGGAAGAACATGCTGTGATATGCAAATGATTAGCATTTCAGGGCATTCACACAAGTTTGGCGCCGGTGGCGACACCTATAACTTGCTGACATGAGGAAAGTTTCCAACGATTTCTCATACACGAACAGCAGTTGACCGGCGTAGCCTGGTGAAACGTTGTTGTGATGCCTCGGGTAAGGAGGATAAATGAGTACCATCACGTCTACGACTTTGATAAATGTCGGATTGTAGCCTATCACAATTGCGGTTTATCGTATCGCGACATTGCTGCTCGCGTTAGACCAGATCCAATAACTGTTAGCAGAATATGGATTCGGTCGGTTGAGGAGGTTAATACGGAACGCCGTGCTGGATCCCAACAGCCTCGTATCACTAACAGTCGAGATAACAGGTACCTTATCTGCATGGCTGTAACGGATCGTGCAGCCACGTCTCGATACTTGAATCAACAGATGGGGACGTTTGCAGCAAACCAGCCATCTGCACGAACAGTTCGACGACGTTTGCAGCAGCATGGACTATCAGCTCGGGACCATGGCTGCGGTTACCCCTGACGCTGTATCACAGGCAGGAGCGCCTGCGATGGTGTACTCAACGACGAACCTGGGTGCACGAATGGCAAAACGTCATTTTTTCGGATGAAGCTAGGTTCTGTTTACAGCATCATGATGGTCACATCCGTGTTTGGCGACATCGCGGTGAACGCACATTGGAAGCGTGTATTCGTCATCGTCGTAGTGGCGTATCACCCGGCGTGATGGTATGGGGTGCCACTGGTTACACGTCTCGGTCACCTCTTGTTCGCATTGACGGCACTTTGAACAGTGGACGTTACATTTCAGATCTATTACGACCCGTGGGTCTACCCTTCATTCGATCCCTGCGAAACCCTACATTTCAGCAGGATAATGCACGACCGCATGTTGCAGGTCCTGTAAGGGCCTTTCTAGATACAGAAAATGTTCGACTACTGCCCTGGCCAGCACATTCTCCAGATCTCTCACCAACTGAAAAGTCTGATCAATGGTGGCCGAGGAACTGGCTCGTCACAATACGCCAGTCGCTACTCTTGATCAGCTGTGGTATCGTGTTGAAGCTGCATGGGCAGCTGTACCTGTGCATGCCACTCAAGCTCTG
Source organism: Schistocerca gregaria (assembly GCF_023897955.1). Lineage (NCBI taxonomy): Eukaryota > Metazoa > Arthropoda > Insecta > Orthoptera > Acrididae > Schistocerca > Schistocerca gregaria. Next base: position 222,391,419 of record NC_064923.1, on the reverse strand, counting down.
TTTGACCCAATGCCCAGGAGTATCAATGCTGTTATTACGGCCAGATGTGGTTGTTCTGGGTACTGATTTCTCAGGATCTATGCACCCAAATTACGTGAAAATGTAATCACATGTCAGTTGTAGTATAATATATTTGTCCAATGAATACCTGTTTATCATCTGCATTTCTTCTTGGTGTAGCAATTTTAATGGCCAGTAGTGTATGGATAATCGACAACCTATCAAAGCACCGTTGATCAGCTCATACAAACGGCAGTCGAATGGTCCGGGCAGCAGGGTGGCTGCAGCTTGCTGTTCCTTCCTGCCGCATACTGGTATCGGTGTAAACTTGTTTACGCTGTCACTTACAGAATGCTATTGAGGTGGTCAGAGTCAAACGTTGCATAAGCAACCATAGTAGTACCAACGCACACACAAAAGGCATTGTTAGAATTTTAAAGGCGTATTGTGACGAAGGTGTGGATAATTCTACGTTGTGTCTTTTAAAAGTGTATAGGCTAGCTCCAGTCTCCCACATTCGTTTTGGAAATGAAATGCCGTAATACGTTATTATCTAAAAAAAAAAAGGTGGTTCTGAGAATTTCTGTACTAAATGCAGACTGTAATTGTGCCCAGTGCAAGTCAGTGTTTGTGGTTTCAGGTGCTCGTGCTCCTGTTGGCGATGGTGGTGGCTGTAACCGTGGCCCAGCGTGGCGGTGGGGGCGGTTTCGGCGGCGGAAGAGGAGGCCGAGGAGGCGGCATGATGGGCGGCATGGGCCGAGGCATGGGGCGTGGCATGGGCGGCATGGGCCGAGGCATGGGCGGCATGGGCCGAGGCATGGGCGGCATGTTCGGCTGAGGCGGCCGTCTGTCCGGCCTGGTTGCTCCGTAGTCCATCTCGGTGTTCCCTTACAGTATTTCATACAGTCCTTACCTACACCAAGTCAGTGGGAGATCTCAATGTTCCCACGTGTCTGCTCTCCTGCCTACTCATCGACAGTACCACCGAACGTAGTTTGCTTTCAGACTTTCAGACATTATTCTGTAGTTTGTTGTATCGAATTTATGCTTCAACTCTTTGTACAATGTGTACATAACAATAAATTAGTTACATCACAAGCATGTACGTGTATTATTTCCCTAAGACAATAAGCTGTACCACATATCTGAACTGCATTATGTTGATCAACATGAGACACCATAAATCGTGAAAAGAGGGTACAATGTGAATAGTAACAGAAGTAAAAAAAATGCTGTTAGACTTAGATTGGGGTATTCAACACTAAAACTAGTTTGTGAGGTTCACTTATGGGTACAAAAATAACTTGCAATGGCGGAAATAGAGAGGATATGAAATGCAGGCAGTCAATAATAAGAAAAGCGTTTCTGAAAATGACACATTTGCTAGTAACTAACGTATATTTAAGTTTGAGGAAGTCCTCTATAAAGATATTTGTGTGGAGTGTTACCTAATAAAGAAGTGACAAGTGAACAATAAACAATTAAGACAAGAAGAAAACAGAACCATCGGAAACATGCTGCTATTCAAGAGTGTGGAAACCTAGATGTTTAGTCTGAATAACTGAAGAGCAGCTACTGTACCCAATTAGAAAAAAAATAAATTTGTGGCACAAGTAAAAGAGATCAGTTAATGGGACGCAATCTGATGTATCTAAAAGAATCAATCTAAAAATTGTCAATTTGGCCATGGATCGAATTGCATTGATAGGTGGAGGGGAGGGGGTAAAAGTTGCTGGTAGAGATCCAGTCTTGAATACAGTCACCAGGTTTAACGGGTGCGTCTCTTGTAGTAGCCATCTAGAGATCAAGAAGTTGCACAGTAAAAATTGGCGTGGAGAGATGCATCAAACTAGTCTTCAGACTGAAATGAACAACAACATATGCTGTATTTTCTTCTAATTTTTTTAACGTAAGGTAACATTACTGAACTCATACTTCGACACATAAATTCATTAGAGATAACCGCACTGTTGGACACTCTCATGTGATTTACTTATCACTAAATGCTACCCTTCGAGTGAGAAACAATTTAAAGTTGGAAATCCACAACAGTGGTATTGTGACCTATTGACATTTTACATACTCTGGAGTCCAAAATTAAAGCAATAAACAGGAATTCTACAAGGTTGCGTTTATTTTGCCACAAAACAGTATAAACAGGTGATACATAAGTAGAAACAATGTAAAGAATAGAGAACGTAAGCAACTGCAATATGTACGAGGAGCGACAATAAAGTAATGGTTCAAATGGCTCTGAGCACTATGTGACTCAACTGCTGTGGTCATAAGTCCCCTAGAACGTAGAACTACTTAAACCTAATTAACCAAAGGACACCACACACATCCATGCCCGAGGCAGGATTCGAACCTGCGACCGTAGCAGTCGCATGGTTCCGGACTGCGCGTCTAGAACCGCGAGACCACCGCGGCTGGCAATAAAGTAATGAGACTGATTTTCTTTGCAAGATGTGGCAACCCTGCAGGCTTGCGTAGGCACAATACTTTGACCTTGGTCTATAAGCTGCTTCTAGTCCAAGCGGCACATCGATGCAACTGCTCAGTCGTGAGTTGTGCTGTAATAAGTTAACACGTGTTTGTGTCTGTCGTCATGGAAATGGAACCGCATAATATTGCGCACCGGTATGCCATTTCTTTTTGCATTAAATTGGGAGAAAACGCGACGACAACTTACGGAAGCTTCAGAAGGCTTTTAGAGAGGAGGTTATGTCAAGAGCTAAAGTTTTTCGTTGGCATAAAATGTTTAGTGAAGGCAGAACGAATATTGAAGATATTCGCACCATTTAGATATCTTTTCTAAACCGTTTTGCATTTTTTTATCTTCTGATGACTTTATTAGTCGATAAACGACAGCCTCATCTGCAAACAACCTAAGACGGGTGCTCAGATTGTCTCCCAAATCGTTTATATAGGTAAGGAACAGCAAAGGGCCTATAACACTACCTTGGGGAGCGCCAGAAATCAATTCTGTTTTAGTCGATGACTTTCCGACAATTACTACGAACGGTGACCTCTCTGACAGGAAATCACAAATCCAGTCACATAACTGAGACGATATTCCAGAAGAACGCAATTTCACCACAAGTCGCTTGTGTGGTACAGAGTCAAAAGCCTTCTGGAAATCAAGAAATATGGAATCGATCTGAAATCCCTTGTCAATAGCAGTCAACACTTCATGTGAATATAGAGATAGTTGTGTTTCACAAAAACGATGTTTTCTAAACCCATCTTCACTGTGTGTCAATAGACCGTTTTCTTCGAGGTAATTCATAACGTTCAAATACAATATATGTTCAAGAATCCTGCTGCATATCGACGTTAACGACATGGGCCTGTAATTTAGTGGATTACTCCTACTACTTTCTTGAATATTGGTGCGACCTGTGCAACTTTCCAGTCTTTGGGTACGGATCTGCCGTCGAGCGAACGGTTGTACATGATTGTTAAGTATGGAGCTAATGCATCAGCATACTCTTAAAGGAAACTAATTGGTATACAGTCTGGACCAGAAGATTTGCTTTTGTTAAGTGATTTAAGTTGCTTCACTACTCCGAATATATGACACAATTGGCCGAATCTTTTCATCGCAGTGACTTAGACGGTTAAACTTATTATACAGCCAAAGAGCCATAGAACATAAAACGTGACATAAATTTGAACTTGCTGCGTGTATCTATTTGTGAGGAAAACATTTCTCAACGGACAGACGGTTAAACAACATACTAATTACAAATTACCAGTTTTCGGATTTCCTCTTCACTTATAGTGTGAAGCGTTGCTTGTTGCCAGATTTCGTGATGCTAAGTTAATGGGAACCAGTCTATGGGTTTCTATGAGTTAGGTTTAGAGTATATATGTGACCCAAATGGCCGTATCTTTTGATTAAAACGTAAAATGTTTACACCGCCGAGGACCACAAGCGTTAATATGTGAAATAAATTTTAACTTCACACGTCTATGCGTTTCTGACAAAAAGGGTCTGTCCGACAGACAGACAATAAAGCGATCCTTTAAGGATTATGTTTCTATAAACTGGCGCACAGAACCTTAAAAACCAACGTTAGTACAGCATGATATGTTAACAAAACAAATTCTGCAGTACAAACATAAACTACACTCCTGGAAATGGAAAAAAGAACACATTGACACCGGTGTGTCAGACCCACCATACTTGCTCCGGACACTGCGAGAGGGCTGTACAACACACACACGGCACAGCGGACACACCAGGAACCGCGGTGTTGGCCGTCGAATGGCGCTAGCTGCGCAGCATTTGTGCACCGCCGCCGTCAGTGTCAGCCAGTTTGCCGTGGCATACGGAGCTCCATCGCAGTCTTTAACACTGGTAGCATGCCGCGACAGCGTGGACGTGAACCGTATGTGCAGGTGACGGACTTTGAGCGAGGGCGTATAGTGGGCATGCGGGAGGCCGGTTGGACATACCGCCGAATTGCTCAACACGTGGGGCGTGAGGTCTCCACAGTACATCGATGTTGTCGCCAGTGGTCGGCGGAAGGTGCACGTGCCCGTCGACCTGGGACCGGACCGCAGCGACGCACGGATGCACGCCAAGACCGTAGGATCCTACGCAGTGCCGTAGGGGACCGCACCGCCACTTCCCAGCAAATTAGGGACACTGTTGCTCCTGGGGTATCGGCGAGGACCATTCGCAACCGTCTCCATGAAGCTGGGCTACGGTCCCGCACACCGTTAGGCCGTATTCCGCTCACGCCCCAACATCGTGCAGCCCGCATCCAGTGGTGTCGCGACAGGCGTGAATGGAGGGACGAATGGAGACGTGTCGTCTTCAGCGATGACAGTCGCTTCTGTCTTGGTGCCAATTATGGTCGTATGCGTGTTTGGCGCCGGGCAGGTCAGCGCCACAATCAGGACTGCATACGACCGAGGCACACAGGGCCAACACCCAGCATCATGGTGTGGGGAGCGATCTCCTACACTGGCCGTACACCTCTGGTGATCGTCGAGAGGACACTGAATAGTGCACAGTACATCCAAACCGTCATCGAACCCATCGTTCTACCATTCCTAGTCCGGCAAGGGAACTTGCTGTTCCAACAGGACAATGCACGTTCGCATGTATCCCGTGCCACCCAACGTGCTCTAGAAGGTGTAAGTCAACTACCCTGGCCAGCTAGATCTCCGGATCTGTCCCCCATTGAGCATGTTTGGGACTGGATGAAGCGTCGTCTCACGCGGTCTGCACGTCCAGCACGAACGCTGGTCCAACTGAGGCGCCACGTGGAAATGGCAACAGGACTACATCTAGCATCTCTACGATCGTCTCCATGGGAGAATAGCAGCCTGCATTGCTACGAAAGGTGGATATACACTGTACTAGTGCCGACATTGTGCATGCTCTGTTGCCTGTGTCTATGTGCCTGTGGTTCTGTCAGTGTGATCATGTGATGTATCTGACCCCAGGAATGTGTCAATAAAGTTTCCCCTTCCTGGTACAATGAATTCACGGTGTTCTTATTTCAATTTCCAGGAGTGTACGTATCCTGCGTTGTTCTGGTATGACGACAATACAAGGCTGATGTTAGTATACCCGCAAATAAGCTCTCACAACTCAACGATAGATCGGCACTTAAAAAGCATTTACCCCCTTCACAGGACATGAAGAAACACTTGAAAAAACATGAATAGGAGGAGGAGACTAACTGCCATTTCTTTCCAGCCATCAGCCACAATGCAGAAGACGTTTCCGGCCTCTGCCCCAGACGCTGTCCACAGTTTGAATGGTGCATGGGTATCACGCACGTGATATAACACCACTGGTCGGCAAGTAAATACTGTTGCACGAGCATTGTCAGTCTAGTTCTTGTTAGCCATAGTGAATGGTATAAAAAGTCCTTCCACAGTAAAATCATCCAAGACACAAAATTAGCCCCAATTGTAGCGATGTCTCCCCCGTCACAGTGGGAAATGCAGGACGACATTAGATCTCAAAAAGGAAAAGAAGGAAGATACTTGCAAATGTGAGAATGACGTGTGTTGTCGTCACTGGGCAAGCATAATTGAAAGACTAATGTATACTATATACTCATCTTTCACAAAGGCACTTGATACACATCCTGGCCATGGGAGTGCTAAGACTGTTGATGATTTATTGGCAGGGAAAAGAAGTATACATGAATGCAGTCACCAGCTGCAGAAACGAAAGATGAGTATCCGTATATCCGTACGAGGTTCCATCAACCTCAGACAAAGAATACGATACGCACATATCATGCATGCCAAAGTATCACTTCAAAGATAGTTAACCATCAACTTCACAAGGGTGTATGGAGCAGTACAGGCTTATGAAGTGCATAGAGATCGGATATCATTTGTGTCAATGTATACAGATATAAGAATACCGTCCTACAAATATGTCTGTCAGTCCCATTTCTAAATAAATACTAAGTTGTGTGCTCCAACCAACACTCTAGCAGATGCAACCTGTTACAACATTGATGACGTCACCTCACTGTCTAGTGAAGCGCCCAAGAACTGCTGTTGCACTCTATAATTAATCTCTCCCACACGTAAAAAGTCAGTGACCTCAACCTGCCACACAGTTCTGAACGGTTATGGGACATGTATTACATTTGATTTTTGGGAGATGTTTTGGGGTTATGTGAAAACATACGTCCGTATAGTTTGAAAGCAAATAATTATAAACTACAGGTAGACAGTGTGTAGTTTATAACCTTTTCCTCTATACTGCATAACTCTGTTAGTGCACAAAAGGGGTTGGTTGTACATAAAACTAGTATGTGTTTCTGATGTTAGCTGTACTTGCGACGCTGCTTGGAGAAAAAGATTTGAAGGAAGTTTCATATCATCCACATCCTCTGTGGTAACTACTGCTTCCCAGTTCTGAGAAAAGATATCTATGAAATCAATACACGTTACAAGAATCACAAGAATCAACAACACTGATTCAGAAGATGAATGCAGATGTATATGCATTCTGTTTAGGCTATAGGTCAAGGCTTAACATAGACTCGTCACAGGTGAACCTTAGACATCCACTAGATTAGAGGAAAGCTCTATCACTTAATGAGATTTCTTGAAGTGCACAAAAAGAAAACAGAAATAAGTTCCTTACCTTCTTTTCTTCCCTGTAACTGGGACATTGACATAGAAATCCTCTTTCACAGTCCAGCTGCAGATCTCTAGAAGTTGTGCTAAGTCTAGCAACCATTTCCATACATAAAAGGGTAAGATCGGAATGCAAGTATTTTCAGGAAAAAATATAATAAAATAAGTGATAGGAAAATTAGACACATATTGTAACTTTCAAACTTATAGTATAATTTATCAAATTATTTCAAGGAACCAGAGTTTTAAAACATGCTCATTTTTCTCTCTTCTTTCATCAAAACTGTATGGCATACGACAATATTCGTCAAGTACCTATTTTTTATATATGGTACTTTAAATTCTGTATGTGCACAATCTTGCGCAATGCCAACGAATACCTTCTGCAGACTTACTTGATGTGTTGATCAGATACATCAAGTAAGTCTGATCAACACCAAAACAAATGATATCATATAACTTGCAGATGTGTCCAATGTGTTTTTTAAGGGGACATTGTATGTTCTATGCTATCAATATTAAACTACCGATATCTGTGATGAATTATCTTGGAAACTTTTTAAGTCAACAACTTACAATTTTCCATAATAATTGAAAGCACCTTTCTAGATACACTGAACTAGAATTATTAGAAAAATTGTATTGGGGCGCATGTTATCTTTTTTTTCAAACACTCAATTTTTTGCCAGAATTTAGTAAATAAATTAACATAAAAACAAAACATGTCAGGGTATTTTAACTATTCTAGTTCAATATATGTTGATTCTCACAATTGGCATGCTGTGAAAATTTCATGACTCCACCAACAGCACTTTTTTTGAAATCGGGTCTTTTTTGCAAAAAATGTAGTTCAGACATATTGAGGTTTAAAACTGTTTTATTACAAAATCTTATACAGACTTACATTTCTGCGCCTTTTATGCACTAGAATTGCTGTGGCCCATAGTCTGTGTCTTCTTCAGTGTCACAACAGCCCAGTGCTTGCCTCCTCCTTTCCTTTCTTGATTCTTTTGCCATTTGCTGAGCAGCTAACTCTGCTTCTAGTACACGAAGCTCATCTAGTTCCTGCAGTCCTTCAGCGGTGTTTTGTCCAAATCTTACCCGTACCTTCCCCAGAACCTTACGTCTTTCATAGTTCCCACCATTAAAAGTTATTGCAGGATCAGACACTGATGACGTTTGAGTCACAAGGCCAACAACTACATTTTTAAGCAGATGGAACCACACAACATTACTGAAGGACTCATTCACATTCTAGGTCTTGCCATATAAACACTTCTTTAGTAGCTCAGGATTTGCCAGATCTCTGTAAATAGGTTTGATTGCCTCTGTTACTGCCAAAGGAAGAGAAGGTTTACTTGTAAATTCATGCAGAGTGCCAGTAAATTCAGCTTGCCTATATTTACACCAATTGATTGGTGGAGGTGGGCACAAAGCATGACACAGCTATTCATTGGTTGATATTTCATGAAAGAAAGAGCTTCATAGAGCTCTTTTCATCTTGCGTTTCTTGAATTTACATTTATGATTAGTAATTTTATTTACATACAAAAAGCAATAGAATTAGCTTACTAAAAAATAGTTGATAATCTCACTACTTTCAACGGAAACTAGTATCAGAATTAAAGGACTGATTTGTTTATTCGCAATGCCAACTTCTGAGATGTAACAGTAGGCACAAAACAAAGCAATTCACAGCCTTCTAAAATGGTTCAAATGGCTCTGAGCACTATGGGACTTAACATCTGATGTCATCAGTTCCCTAGAACTTAGAACTATTTAAAACAAACTAACCTAAAGACATCACACGCATCCATGCCCGAGACAGGATTCGAACCTGCAACCGTAGCGGTCGCGCGGTTCTAGACTGAAGTGCCTAGAACCGCTCGGCCACACCGGCCGGCACCGCCTTCTAGACCGTGTAGTTCCCAAGATATAACTGCTCAACTGTGGAAGTATATGTGTAGCCGCGTCATTTGACAGTCACATGTCAACAACAAAAAATTATTTAAAGGTCTCGCAATTGTCTGATTTTAATGTATTACGTACCAAAATGTTCAGGAAAGTCCAAAGTGCCGGTACATTACGGAGTAGAAAACAGAAAAAGTCAAATTTCAGCGAATTTCACGTACAATATCCCCTTCTGTACTATGAACTGCATTCTGATTCGATAGTTTAAATGCTTTGCCACCAAAAATGCTTACTATCAAGGCACTAAGATCATTGCTACTGATGGTATCGTTGTGCTTGCTGGAAGAAACAATGATGTTGATTTGGCCCAATGTGAACTCAATGATCAGTTGGTGCTTGATGTACGATAGTATATCGCTTAAGTGATACCATTGTATGTGCAAGAGCTGAACATTTTTGGGATGCACTACATCCTCTATCTCAACTATCACTTCAAATTTAAAGTCTGATGAAATACCAGCATTGTCACATTATGATCCACAAATAAAACATGCATGTGAACAGAAATATGGCACTGACAACTTGGTGAACTGTCAGATCCAAGATGCTGTCTACACGTTACGGTACGCTGGATTGATAGGGAGGGTCATCGAATTGCAAATGACGCCTTAGGGCAACTTTAATATTTCTTCTTTAGTCATGTCTTCCACTACGACTTGCGTCTGTGGAGAGATGTGTGTCTTCTGTCTCCTATATCTAGCAGTTATGTTAAATGTGTTACAACTTCTGATTACACCTTCTGTACAATGCTTTCCTATGGCATCAACTTACCTAACTTCCCTAATACAGCATATGAATGGTAGAGAAATGTTTACATCCATGGTAGGTTGAAGCCCACTGACATCTGGGGCCATGTAGGAAGCATTATCCTGCTGATGATGGCATTGTTTGAAGAATACTGTTAACTCATTTTTATCTTATTCCGTCAAATATTGGGGGAGGCAGTTTTATATCTATCGCCATGTCACTGTCTTATCCTGTCATGTGGATGGGTGGTGCATCAGAAGATATATCACTGCATGTGGCTGCATAAAACTCTCCACTATCATGTCTGAGCCAAAACACCATGTGCTAGCAGGGCCTACGAGAATGGTTACACACACCTGCAATAATAAGCACTGTCACACAAAGCTGTATCTGTCTAAGTTCCTTTCGCCACTCATGATTAAAAAAAAAAAAAAAAAAAAAAAAAACAACGCCGGTCCCTCAACATATATGCTGATGGAGCCTATCAGTTTGACTCTACACTTAAACAGCAGTAAGTACTACCATAAAGAAGCTTATTTCTCTTTGCTCCACCGCCTGCTCCTACCAAAAGTGCTGGCATCTGTCCAAGCATTCAACAAATTTTTATATGATAAATATTTCCTACAGCTTGAAAATACCGCTGCCCACCACCAGGTGTAAAACCTTGGTTGCATTTCACTTCAATCTGTCTGCAGCGACACTTGAGAGATTGACTCCATTTGTGGAGGTGAGTAACACAGTGTTATGTTCAGCCCTGTATCGTAAATACCGTTTGTTGGATGACTCTCCATTAATACATAGAGTAAATGTAGACACCTTGGTTCCTCTATTTGTTGCTAGACGACAGTAGTTCCCCCTTTTTGTTCTTGCTGCGTAGCAGTCATTAAATAAATTTCCCTTCTGAAATGCTATTTGTTGGCTTCCATTCCAATAGTATAAAGAGTAATTTTAAATGCCCTATATCCTCAATATTTCTCCGCGAACAGTATTTTCAATGCAGCCTTTTTTATTGTCTTTTTACAGCGCGAGACAATGAAATCAGGAATCCCTGCTCCTCCAACGCCGGAGTTTCCTGGAGATAAGCAAGTTGATTCTAGTAGCACTTGTAGCTTACATTGATACTAATGTATACGATGGCTTTTAGTAAAGTAACTTCTGTTTTCATATAGTGTGCGAAATAGTAGAGGTAGTTGTTGTGTTAAGCAGCTTGAAGCAGTATGCTGTGAGCAGCAGAGTTGGACGGTCGCGTCTTTGGTCCCCTCTGGGCCACATGCTTTCAAAATGTGTGCCATCAAAATTACTGCCAGTACTGAAGTACGTCTTTAACAACGTTTTCTGCGGCAAAGAAAATAGTAACGGTAGTAGCAGAAATCACAATGGAGAGAAATGTAACATCAAAATTGTTGATCACATAGTAGATTAAGTTAAGGAATTCTGCTACCTTGTAAGTCAAATAACCCATGATGGACGAAGCAAGGAGGACTTCATACACAGACTAACACAAGCAAAAATGTCATTCCACGCCAAGAGAAATCTGTAGGTATCAAACAAAGGCTTAATTTGAGGAAGATGTTTCTGAGGATATACGTTTGCACGTTTGAAACACAGTTATGTATGGTTGTGAAGAGTGGACAATGGGAAAACTAGAACAGAAGAGGATGAAGCTTTTGAGATGTGGTGTTACAGAAGAATGTTGAAAATTAGGTGGACTGATAAGATAAGGGATGAAGAGTTTCTCCGTAGAATCGGCGAGGAAGGAAATGTATGGAAAACATTTACAAGAAGAAGGCAACTGAGGTTGTATGGTGCAAGAGCTATTTATGAGATAAGGGCTGATGACTACAAAAAATAAGGGGAGGGGGGCGATAGTGAAATGCAATTCATCGCGATATTGTGAAGTTTATGGGTCAAACATAATGAACGAAGGAGCAGCCAATGATGCTGTACGTTAAAAAAAGAAGGGAATTAATGTTCATTATGAATAACTCCAGTGCTATGATTCGGCATCTCAGAGCTTCGTGTTCATTTTCCACCGATTAGTCGAACTCCTCAGTACAAAATGGTTACCAGAGATTTGGTCTGTACCAAATGGGTGCCTGAACTCCTTTCTGAGGAACAAAAGGCTCAGCACCGCCTTTTCTTGTTCTTTATTGAAGTTAATGGTTTTCCTGACCAGAATATACCAGGATATGAGATGTGGGTGAGGTGTCTGAACGTATACACAAATCTCAATGTCAATGGAGTCATACTGGGTCATCAGAAAAACGCAGGAAGTGTCGTCAAACACTTTCCAGAATGAAAATCATGGCGCCTCTCTTATGTGGCAGAAGGGGAATTTTGCTAGAGGAGTTCTTGGACAGAAGCACCACAACTGACTGAATGTTACTGTAATAGACTGACAAAATGAAGAAGGGCCGTTCGAAATAAACGTCGTAACACGTTGAGCTCCGTTGTGATTTTCTCGCATGACAACGACCGCTCGTATACTGAGCGACCAACAGCTAGAGTTCAAATAGGAAGTATTGAATCACCCTAGGGACACCACTGTTTTAGTAACTAACGATTATCATCACTTCATGCCCATTAGCAGTAGTGGCTCGAAGTGCTTTAGCTCTGACGAATATTGGAAAACCAACGTCGTAGGTTAGCTATAGTCCCAGGCACCAGAACTCTATCACTGCGGAATTTCAAAGCTCGTCAAATAATACGATAGTTGTCTCAGTGTGCCTGGAAACTATGTGGAGAAATAAACTAGTGTATGTACTTTCACAGCATTGCAAAACGCGTCGCGTAACCTCGATCAAATTTAACAAAAAAGAAATGTAGGTTACTTTACGTATATCCCTTGCGTATTTAATATCTAAACATACGACTTGCAATAGCTATATGTCATAATTATAGCTACAATTATGACATACAAATGACGTAAATACCGGTATAATGTTAGTATCTGGTCAGTACACCATCCTCAGTCACCACTGTCATCAACAGAAATATCTGCACTTGTACCAATTACAATATACACTGAAGAGCCAAAGAAACTGGTACACCTGCCTAAGTTCACGTAGGGCCCCCGCGAGCACGCAGAAGAGCTGCCGTGAAATGGCGTCGACTCGACTAATGTCTGAAGTAGTGCTAGAGGGAACTGGCACCATGAATTCCGAAGGGCTGTCTATAAACCCGTAAGAGTACGACGGGGTGGAGACCCCTTCTAAACAGCAAGTTGCAAGGCATGCTCCATCATGTTCATGTCTGGGGAGTCTGGTGGCCAGCGGAAGTATTTCAACTCAGAAGAGTGTTCGTGGAGTCACTCTGTAGCAGTTCTGGACGTCTGGAATTGCCAGTCCGTCGGAATGTACAATCGACATGAAAGGACACAGATGAACAGACAGGATGCTGTCAGAGACGTATCTAGACTGCCAGGGGTCCCATATCACTCCAACTGCACCAGTCCCGCGCCATTCAGAGCCTCCATCAGCTTGAATAGTTCCCTGCTGACAGCAGGGTCCATGGATTCAAGAGGTTGTCTCCATACCCTTACACATTCATCCTCTCGATTTAATTTTAAACGAGACTCGTCAGACCAGGCAACATGTTTCCAATCATCAACACTCCAATGTCAGTTTTGTGTCGTGTAGACATGAAGGGTGCACGATTGGACCTCCGGCTCCGAAAGCCCATATCGATGATATTTCGCTGAGTGGTTCGCACGAGGACATTTGTTGATGACCCAGCATTGAATCCGCAGCAATTTGCGAAAGGATAGCACTTCTGTCACATTGAAGCTCTCTTCAGTCGTCCTTTCGTTCTGTTGCTCGCGGATATTTTTCCGGCCGCAGCGATGTCTGAGATATGATATTTTACCGGGTTCCTGACATTCACGGTAGACACTTGAAATGATCGTACAGGAAATCCGCCCTTCGTCGCTACCTCGGAGATGCTGTGTCCCTTCGCCCGTGCGCCGACTGTAACACCACGTTCAAACTCACTAAAATCTTGATAACCTATCATTGTGGCAGCAGTAACCGATCTAAGAACTGCGCCAGGCACTTGTTGTCTTACATATGGGTTGCCGACCGCAGCGCCCTTTTCTGCCTATGTATATATCTCTGTAATAGAATATGCATGCCTGTGCCAGTTTCTTTGGCGCTTCAGTGTATATTTTTCGCCGGTAAGTGCTCTACTGACTGAGTTGCCCAAGAACGACTTACGGCTTATACGCACTCCCTTGCATATTGAACATTCCTCCTGGGACATATATATACATGTCCCAGGATGAACTTTCAGTATTCAGGGATGTGACAGGAACGATCATTTGAAGCAAGAACGACCAGTAAACTCAGGAAACATAGGTTCCAAACGCATAACGTCAGAGCCACGAACACTTATTCATTTTTGCAACAAATCTCTTCTGCTGCAATCTTTTTGTTTCGATATTTTGAGAGGTGGTAGCACCAAGGAAAATAGGTCGCGTAAATAAGGGTTTTAAGCAGCATACCTTGAAGGATATGAACACTTGTTCAACTTCGGTACTGTGAAACACATCTGTGCTACTGAACTAGAATTAATAACTCTTAAAGTATGCGTTTTAGAGCCCTTGTTTGCTGCACAATTTTTTTTCTTGTTATGGTCTCATTATCACCTCGCAGAATATGGTAACATAACTTTCAGTAGAAGATATTTTTTTCACACCATCAAGGATGAGGATGTGCTCATACCCCCTAAAGATGAGCTTTAGTACCTATGTTTACTACACCTTTCTCCTTCGTGTGATCATTTCTGTCATATCCCTGAATGTCTATCATACCCAGTGAGACACCCTGTATTATGAGACTTAGAGAGGTAACATAATAACATGTATTTGTGGTATATGTTATAATAAAAATTTTATTATCTTTTTCATTTTAGAGAGCGGGATGTAGACATCGATACTGATTAACTGTTCTCAGCCACCAGTGGGAACACTGTGAAGTTTCTTGGCAGTAAGTAAAAGGCATCTAGTAGCTGAATTTTTTCCATTCTGCAGCGGAGTGTGCGCTGATATGAAACTTATTGCCCGTCGAAAACTGTGTGCCTGACGGAGAATAGAACTAGGAAACTGTTTTTCGCCGGCAAGTGCGCTACTGACTGAGCTACCCAAACACGACTCACGACTTATCCTAACAGCTTTACTTCCGCCAGTACCACGTGTCCTACCATCCCAAATTCGCAGAAGCTCTCATGTGAAACGTGCACTTGCACCAGCACTTTCACCCAAGCGGTAGAACACTTGCTCACGAAATGCAAAGGTCCCGAATTCGTATCTCGGTCCGGCACACAGATCCAATCTGCCAGGAAGTGTGTTTACGTCACATTCTACTACATATACGAAGAAAACTGTAACAGTAAACATGCGTGTGAGTGCCGGCCGATGTGACCGAGTGGTTCTAGGCGCTTCAGTCTGGAAGCGCGTGACCGCTACGGTCACAGGTTCGAATCCTGCCTCGGGCATGGATGTGTGTGATGTCCTTAGGTTAGTTAGCTTTAAGTAGTTCTAAGTTCTGGGGGACTGATGACCTCAGATATTAAGTCCCATAGTGCTCAAAACCATTTGAAGCCATGGGTGTGAGTGTGTGTGCGCATGTGGTGGTGGTGGTGGTGGTTAGTGTTTAACGTCCCGTCGACAACGAGGTCATTAGAGACGGAACACAAGCTCGGGTTAGGGAAGGATTGGGAAGGAAATCGGCCGTGCCCTTTTAGAGGAACCATCCCGGCATTTGCCTGAAACGATTTAGGGAAATCACGGAAAACCTAAATCAGGATGGCCGGAGACGGGATTGAACCATCGTCCTCCCGAATGCGAGTCCAGTGTGCTAACCACTGCGCCACCTCGCTCGGTGTGTGTATGTGTGTGTGTCTGTGTGTGCGTGAGTGTGTGTGTCCGCACTCGCTCGCGAATGGTATATGATCAATAGGAATTTTTTTGTACTAAATTACAAGACCTAGATGTGATATGATGCTCAATGGAGATAATAATGATGATCCCACGTGGTGATGTGCATAGCTGTCAGTAATGTTAATGACACTGACCTAGAATTAATTTCACAACACTACTGATAGAAAATGCCAACGGCCTTGACGCAGTGGTAACACCGGTTCCCGTTAGATCACCGAAATTAAGCGCTGTCGGGCTAGGCTAGCACTTGGAAGGGTGACCATCCGGTCTGCCGAGCGGTGTTGGCAAGCGGGGTACACTCAGCCCTTGTGAGGCAACCTGAGGAGCTACTTGATTGAGAAGTAGCGGCTCCGGTCTCTGAAACTGACACACGGCCGGGAGAGCGGTGTGCTGACCACGTGCCTCTCCATATCCACATTCAGTAACGCCTGTGGTCTGAGGATGACAGGGTGGCCAGTCGGTACCTTTGGGCCTTCATGGCCTGTTCGGGAGGAGTTATTGATAAAAAATGGTGCTCCAAAGACCTTTTTTACTTATGATGTTTTTTAATATCTGAAAGAGGTTTTAGCACTTTCATCATCTAATGGCCATGTCTCACCGAACATAGCGTCCTGTCATCAACGAGATTAAGCTCAGGGAAGAAAATCGACATTGCGGTTTACAGAGGCCACGAAAATCCTATATCTGAATGACTCGACAGGCACCTGATCCTTAATCTTGACGAACAGCCTGCACAGTAGCTCAGCGTTTCCGATCAGAGGGTTAGCTGCCCTCTGTAATAAAAGAACTGAGTTAATTGATCAACAACGAACTTAAACGGGTGCTTTACGACGTCCGCCCCGAGCAGATGAACGAACGAAAGCGACCAAAATGAGATTTTTTTTTAAATGTGATTCCCAGTGATCGCTTGAGACCTTGATGTTAGAGTCTCTTAAAATGCTGAATGTATCGATATCATTAATGGTTCTACTTTAATTGGTATCAAAGAAGAATTCGGGCTTCAGGGACACTACGTTCTGACCATGATGTTATTGAGAGAGTAATGTATTACTGAGAAAACTGCAGCACAAAGCGTTTTTAATGATTACATTTTGTGGAACTGAGCATTTTGTCACAGTTCGTAAAGTCATATCATAAATTGAGGCGACAACAGTCATAGAATAGCGATAAACACTTGTACGGATGGTGGAGGTATCGCATACACAAGGTACAAAAGGTTGGTGCATTTGTAGAGCTGTCATTTGTACTCAGGTGATTCATGTGAATACGTGCCCCACATGATGATAGCCCCAAGATAGGAATTAAGAGACTTCGAACACAGAATGATAGTAGGAGCTGGACGCATCGTTAGGGAATGCAGTATTTCCAGATCCACAGATAGATCTGGAAGATGAAGAAGCTTGCACAGGATAGAGTAGCATGGAGAGCTGCATCAAACCAGTCTCAGGACTGAAGACCACAACAACAACAACAAACAACAGTGTCAAGAGCGTGCCTAGAATACGAACTCGAGGCATTACCACTCACCGCGGACAACGCAGTGGCCGACGGCCTTCGCTTAACGACAGAAAGTAGCGGCGTTTGCGTAGAGTTGTCAGTGTCAACAGACAAGCAACACTGCGTGAAATAACCGCAGAAATCTATGTGAGACGTGCGACGAAAGTATCCGTTAAGACAGTGCTGTGAAATGTGGCGTTAATGACATTTGGTAGCAGACGACCTACGTGAGTGCCTTTGCTACCAGCACGACATCGTATGCACCGCCTCTCCTGGGCTCGTGACCATATCGGTTGGACCTTGTGTTGGACAGTGTGTAATAAATGTTTCGTGTATATACCGTGTATAATGAAGCCAAGGTTACGAATGGAAAGCGTGTAGCAAGGAAAGTTGATTATAACCACTTTCCGGCAGATTTGTCCGCCAATACTTAACATACCAACGACAGAGTTGAAGATGGAGCGAAAATATAGAAATTAAGAAGGTGTTGAGCTTGGGCATACGTTTTGGAGAAATATGACTTGGTAATCATGCTATGCAACGAATCATTAGGTTGTAGCTAAAAACTGGTAAATTAAAACTGTCCTTATTTCTTTCAGTAGAAGTGCTTGTAAGTAATGAGAAAATAGTCTTAAGCTTGTATGTAGACGCATAAACATGACAGAATTGGTAATGTGAGTCTACGTCTCCAATAATATCTATACAAAATACAGACAAAAAAATGGTTCAAATGGCTCTGAGCACTATGGGACTCAACTGCTGTGGTCATTAGTCCCCTAGAACTTAGAGCTACTTAAACCTAACTAACCTAAGGACATCACACACATCCATGCCCGAGGCAGGATTCGAACCTGCGACCGTAGCAGTCGCACGGTTCTGAACTTAATAGACACTGACGGTGGTCTGCTGATTATTGTGTTATTCTATCCACTATCTCAGCAACACACGTTAAGTATCTCTAAGATTACAGTCTGTGAATTACCCCAAAGAAAACGGTCTATTGACACACAGTCAGCATGTGTTTAGAAAACATCGTTCCTGTGAAACACAATTAGCTTTTAATTCACATGAATTGTTGACTGCTACTGGAAAGGTATTTCAGATCGATTCCCTACATCTGTATTTCCGGAAGGCTTTTGACACTATAACACACAAGCGGCTCGTACTGAAATTGCGTGCTTATCGAATACCGTCTCAGTTATGTGACTGGATTTGTGATTTCCTGTCAAAGAGGTCACAGTACAAAGTGATTGATGGAGGGTCACCGAGTACAACAGAACTGATTTCTGGCGTTCCCCAAGGTAGTGTTATAGGCCATTTGCTGTTCCATATCTATATAAACGATCTGAGAGACGATTTGAGCAGCCGTCTTCGGTTGTTTGCAGATTACGCTGTTGTTTATCGACTAATAAAGTAATCAGAAGATCAAAACAAACTGCAAAACGATTTAGAAAAAATGTCTGAATAGCGCGAACAGTGGCAGTTGACCTAAAGTAATGAAAAGTGTGAGATCGCCCACATGAGTGCTAAAAGGAACTTGTTAAACTTCGATTACACGATAAATCAGTCTAATCTAAAAGCCGTCAATTCAATTAAATACCAAGGAATTACAAGTACGAAGAACTTAAATTGGAAGGAACACATAGAAAATGTTGTGGGGATGGCAAACCAAAGACTGCGTTTTACTGCCAGTACACTTAGAAAATGTAACAGACCTATTAAGGAGACTGTCTACACTACGCTTTTTCGTCCTCTTTCAGAATACTGCGTTTTGTGGGATCCTTACCATGTAGGACTGATGGAGTTCATCGAAAATGTTCAAAGAAGGGCAGCACATTTTGTATTATCGCGAAATATGGAAGAGAGTGTCACTGAAATGATACAGGATTTGGACTGGACGTCATTAAAACAATGGCGTTTTTCGTTGCGACGGAATCTTCTCACGAAATTCCAATCATCAATTGTCCCCTCCGAATGCGAAAATATTTTGTTGACACCGGCCTTCATAGGGAGGAAGATCACCACTATATAATAAGGGAAATCATAGTTCGTACGAAAAGATATAGGTGTTCATTCTTTCCGCATGCTATTCCAGATTGGAATAATTGAGAATTGTGAAGGTGGTTCGATGAACCCTCTGCCAGGCACTTAAATGTGATATGCAGAGTATCCATGTAGATGTAGCTGTAGATGTGAACAATTCAGAGTTCTCAAGTACTTTCTATTTGTACCTTATGAATTTGATTTAACTCAAATCATATCAAGGCTAGCAAGACGATTACCCCCATAAAAAGTGGACGTTAATAGAAAACTTGACATACTTTCAAATTATTAAGCAATTTTCAAAGCGCTTACAGCAATATGCATATTACCGATTCACATTTCTGCTTCCAGCGAGCTGAAATTCTTGTTCTTGGCCTTCAGAAATGGTGGTATTATCGGTTCTGTGACTTTATATCTACAGAAAACCGACTTACATAATTTACAAGTTCTCTGCTATTAAATCTCTTTCGACTGTTAACAGTGAATTTTTGATGGCTGGTAATACGTTTCCCAAAAGATGCTCTATGTAGAGAAAAAGACCTACGTATTCCACATTTCTAATACAGGATCCGGTGTCTCCAACTGCAGCAAAATGCTCGTCTTGGACAAAGTGAGTAAAACAAAGGTTGGGCACTTCTCCCACCACATCACCTAGCGTGCGGAAAACGCCGCAACGAAACAGGTTCGTTACGCACCCTTCTTTTTGTGTCCACGGCTTATACGGTAACGCAAAAATTTGCGCCACAGCTCCTGGGGTTTACCCCAACTTAAGTGATGCGTCTCGCCTCGGGTCTCCACATGTTTTGAACTTATACTTCAAGTATAAAAGGAAAAAGAAACACGCCCGTCATGCGTTGAAGCGTTTCTGCGGTTGCTGAAGTTTTTGCTTGAAGGTCAACCTCTATATCACGTTCCGGTGTATATATACGGCGAAAGGTTGGACTGGAAACAGAGAACAGGCATCAGCGACGCAGGATCTGACCCAACATGTTTAAGTTACTGGTAAGCGGCATTGCCTCAACCTCATTGCTTGAGGATTTTTGTTTATTGTATTACATACTTTCTAAATGTCTTACGCGGACTTGGTGCTAATTCATAACTGAAATATCCCAAGTGTTAAACGACATTTTCGAAACAGGAAAACTGGAACCATTAAGCGAGTGAAACGGACAGCACAACACGTCAAATAAGATGTCAACGCAGTTCCCAAATTTCCCGTACATCATCGTTTTGCTTTAATTTTCAGTTAGCGTAACGATTTCGACTTCAGTTTCAGTCGTTTCGGACTTTATCGGTTCGGTTCAACCAATACTTCTGAAGCCTGTGTAGAGTGTTTTCCTAACGACGAAAAGTTCTTTGAGTTCAGTGTATTCTTTAGCAAGAAATTAGTGTTCTTAGTAAGTTAGTGTATTATATAATCCCGCTTCTGACACGTTTTATTTTATATCAGTAGAGTTCGTGGGAGAAATGAAACTTTTGCGTTCTGCAATTTCTCTGTTGTTGGTCTCAGAATGTTAGGTGACAGGTTTTCTCTAGAAGACTCTACAGTGTCAATGGACGTGGAGAGATCTGGAATTTCAATCACTGCACTTCTCGTAACAAAGAACTGGATCTTTACTTGTATAAACTTATTTGATTCTTTCGTCGCTGCTTCATATAACATGAATATAAATGAAGAGATTACCCACAATTTATTATTTTTCGTTTATAATTTTTCGTAATCATATAAGAATATGGTCGGGTTACATGGACGACGTTTTATAAGCGACAGTTAATCATTCTTTTCATAGAAGAAGTGAAATTTTTTGCGGGTGTTATGCTCATTTGTCTCCGTGTACGTGTTGTTATTAGCCAAGATTCTTCGTTGTCTTAAGCATTATGAATCGTTGTCGATACAAAATGTAACACATGTTTCAAGAGCTCTGTAGGAAACCAAGTTTATCAACGAGCAAGAAATGTACTATAGATTCAGTTTAGAACAAATGAACTTCATTATGGCGCTTTTTCTTTATTCAGCGATAGGTTCGGTTAGTAGGTAAAGCATTGTATGTGTAATACGGTTCATTCTAATGTATGCTGAGAAGTGATGCATCCGAATGTTATATGTAAAAACTCTTAAAGATTTTTAAATAAAACCAGCTTTATTAACGTTCTTCATTCTTGATATTTATTTCTCCTTGGCAATGAACACATTTCAGAGAGACCATCTTGTTAATACAAAATTGTTGAAGCTTTCCTGCTCACTTGTTGACAAACTGTCTATTGGCTTCTGTCTTGGATTCTTTGGGCGACGTTCATCTGATGATTTTTCTGACGTTTCGCCATCACGAGTGGCTGTCATCGTCGAAGTTTCACCCTCCACAGCTGATGGTGAACTGGAGCCGAGCTCGCGGCTGCAGTCTATGTGTACCTGGCGCGCCAACGTCCGAGGGCTTCTCCGCGGTCTTTTCCGGTACGGTTCTCCTCTTGCTACCTGCGACGGTCGTTCGCTATAGTACGGGCAGCCAAGATCCGTTTACCTTGAGTCTTTCTTCTTTCTTGTTGAAGCTATTCCCGTGTTTTTTGTATTTCTACAGCTTCTCTGTACAAGCGGATGTGATAGTGCTTCTCTACAGCCAGAACTTCTGTGTCGGCGAATTTTACTACGTGGTCGGTCTCACTCAGTGCGTGCTCTGCCACGGCCCGTTCCTCCACCTGCCTCAACCTGCAATGTCGCTTGTGTTCTGTGATCCTTGTGTTGATACATAGTTCAGTCATTCCGACAAAAGCTTTTCCACATGTGAATGGTATGCAGTACATTCCCGACATTGGAAATGGGTCCCTTTTCTCCCTTGCCGATCTGAGACACTCTTTGATCTCATTTTTCGGTTTGAAAATCGTCTTTACGCGGTGTTTGCGCAATGTACGGCTGATTCTGTCCGTCACTCTGGGAATGAATGGCACAAAGGCCGTATCCGAGATTTCTTTTTCTGATCTGTCACTTCGCCGAGTGTTTGGCTCTGTTACACTTCTAATATAGCTTGTGGAGTAACCATTGTTCCTCAGAACACTTCCCAGATGTTGCGTTTCGTGTCTGCGGTTAATACTGTCACTGCAGAACTACGATTTTGCTGGTGGTGAACTGGAGCCGGTTTATCACTATAAAAGTGAAGTCCTCGAATGTTCCTTAAACTTTGCAAACATAGGGCCAATTCGGGACACTTTGTCCAAGGCGTTGGATAGCTGCAGGTGTCGCAAAGTTCATGTGTGGTCTGGTGTTGTTATGCTGAAGAAGTAGGTGCTCAATCTGTAGACGAAGTCTTCGAACTCGAAACACGATTACAGCACGCTATTTCTCACATGCCACCATGTTACATGCTACTATTCGGAGCCCTCTAACGGCAGAGGGCTGCACATACGTATACATGAATAATAAAGATGTGGAGCGCTAATAACGCTAAACGAGACGTCTGGTTAGAGCGTAACTAAGGCGGGAATGCTTATCCATCCCACCAGTGCACGGGAGAGTAGAATAACCGCATGAAGACAGCATGGAGTCGAATCGAGACAGCAACGTAATGTTACTGTTCTCACAGGTCGTCCGAGCTGTGAGCACAGTGAGTTGCCCTTCATATACTATTTTCTCCTAACTGAACATTCCACTGTCAGAGCAAGATCATCGGTTGACACTCACTTCCTTCCCTAACCACCTGCATCATGTACTTCGTACAATAACATTTTGCTGTCAGTCACAATAGTTAAGCTATGTGGGGTGCAATTCAATAAGGCGGACCCCCTCAGCATGAAGAAATCGAATGATAGCACGCACTTCTCGGCAGGAGACTATACTGATCTAGGCATCTTGAGACGTTCACTGCGTGCTCAGAACTGAAAAATGCGTTGTGACGCGGTAGATGGGCATAGAACAGACTCTGTACAACACTTCTGCGCCAAGCTTCATCGGATTTTCGCCGTGGTTTTAATTTCGCGACCAATCAGATCTAGTAAAAGAAAACAAAGCCCTCGTAATTACTACCATCCAACGGCAATAGTTTCCCCAACACAACAGCACTATCAACGAAATAATATTTACATTCTTAACCACTTAACCATCCAAAGTGATAAATTGTTTATGTATGTTGAATACCTTAGAGGTCGTATTACGCTACCTGTCTGCACTACCTGAAGCCACTTTCTTTTCTGATGAACATTCAACATCCAATATCGTTTACTAGCTTCTGTTAGTAAAATTTTCATCGAGATAATCAGACTCCATAGATCATATCCTGTTCATTAGCCGGTGATGTGGCACAAGGTCCGTTTGCAAGTTACCGTGTATGAATACGGCAAGCAATGTTTCGCAAGACTGGTTTTGACGCGAAAACGTCTCTACGCAGGATTCAGTGATCGTCGGACGAACTTCCTAGTGGGATAAAATAACCTCAGATTTAAATCGTCCATGAGACTAATAATGCGTAGCAATGGTTGCGCTCAGAACACGTGTTCGTCGCGCACTACTTGTTTTGTCTGTGACGTCATCGAACCAGTCTAAGTGTATGCATGTGATTGCTACCAATGAGCTTCCTGTGAAGTCATTAGTTTATATCGAGCGGAAACGCGGTTTAACAATGACACTAAATTGTGTATTACTTTGAAGACGTTGCGGAGGGCTACTAGGATTCGAAGTGAGACAAGCGTTCCATGGAATATGAGTGGTCGCGAAATGCAAATCTTAGTGAAATCAAAATTTTTTGAATTGCGACAGTTAGTTATAACTTCCAGTTACTTTTCCACATAGTCGCCGCTGATGCTGAAACATTTGTCGTAGCATTGCATCAAATGTGAATCTGTTAAAGGGACATTTTATGTCCTACGCCACCAATGTTAAATTATCGCGTTTTGTGACCCATTATCTTGGAAACTTTTTAAGACACCAACTTACAATTTTCCATAATTATTGGATGTGCCTTTCTAGATACACTGAACTAGAATTATTATTAAAATTATATTGTGGGGCATATTTTTTTCACTCAATTTTTTGACAAAATGACAGAACTTTGTAAGTAAATGAACATAAAACAACTCAAGACATTTTAAGTATTCTAGTTTCATATGTGTTGAATCTCACACTTGGCATCCTATGAAAATTTCATGATTCTACCTTCAGTCCTCTTTCAGAAAACGGGTCATTTATTGCAAAAAATGTAGTTGAGAGTTATTGAGGTTTAAAACTTTTTTATTACAAAATCTTATAGAGACTTACATTTCTGTGTCTTTTATGCACTACAATTGCCCTGACCCATAGTCTGTGTCTTCTTCAGTGTCACAACAGCCCAGTGCTCCCCTCCTCCTTTTCTTTCTTGCTTCTTTTGTCATTTGCTGAGCTTTTAACTCTGCTTCACATACACGAAGCTCATCCAGTCCCTGCAGTCCTTTCGCTGTGTTTAGTCTAAATCTTACCCCTAACTTCTCCAGAACCTTAGGTCTTTCATAGTTCCCACCATTAAAAGTTATTGCGGCATCAGAAGCTGCTAACGTTAGAGTCACAAAGCCAACGACTACATTTTTAGGCACAAGGCACCACACAACATTACTGAAGGACTCATTCACATTCTGTGTCTTCCCATGTAAATACCTCTTTAGTAGCTCAGGATTTGCCAATTATGTGTAAATTCATGCATGGTGACAAAAAATTCAGCTTGCCTATATTTACACCAAGTGTTTGGTGGAGGTGGACACAAAGCATGACATGGCTTTTTATCGGTTGATATTCGATGAACGAACGTGCTCCATACAGCTCTTTCCATCGTCTCTAAATTGTCACAGTTATCTCTAATGGTCTTCCCATAATATCCCTATAATTCATCAATTACTTTGTCCGTTAGTTTTCCAGCACATTTTATTGTCTTGCCATCAGAAGGACCACCACAAATACAGCAAGAGACAGTTTCAGAAAGAACTTGTGCAAGGATTTGCAGATCAATAATGACGGTGTGCATAATATCATTACTTTTACCACCGTTTCTAAAGTTACTTTCCTTTTCGATGCACTAGGGGGCGTGATCACTTCAGTAACTTTATCGTGGTTTCCTTCAGTGCTAGCACACGTGTTTTCATGTACTTCAGAAGAAAATGCAGGTCTCACGTATCTGTTACCCGCAAATTTGCGTTAATTGAAGTTACTTTTACGCTTAGTCATTTTATTTGTAGTGTAAAAGGCAATAGAAGTTACCTTACTACAGAACTAACCGACAATCACACTACTTTAAACGAAGACTATCATCAGAAACAAAGGACTGATGTGTTTATTTGTAATAATAGCTTCTGGGACGTAGCAGTAGGCACAAAACAAAGCAATTCACAGCCTTCTAGATTGTGTAGTTCCCGAGGTATGACTGAGGAACTGTGGTAGTATACGTGTAGGCGCGAAATTTGACAGTCACACATCAACCTTCCAAATATTATTTGAAGGTCTCAAAATTATCTTATTTTAATGTGTTGTATATCAAAATGTTCAGGAAAGTCCAAAGTACATTATGGAGTAGGAAACTGAAAATGTCAAATTTCAACGAAGTTCACATACAGTGTCCCCTTAACAGAGTCTAAATTAAAATAGCTTATTAAAAACTTGTGTTATTGTTGTTGTTGTATGTCTACACAAGCCTATACGCAAAGCAGAGGAACACGTTTCCTATGTGACACCTATCAACTCGTTTTAGGCCTTCATAGCATTGGCTACAAAACGTAATGGTACTACAACATTCACTTGGGGCGTACCTGAAGTTGATTTTACATCTGAAGATTTCTGTGTGTTAAATAAATAACACTTTTTTCATGTGGAACAACTGTCTGAGGGTGCTGTGTTGTACGAGAATGAGGATACAGTGTAGCTGTAGGACCAAAGTTGAGGTTGCGTATAGGGACATTCTTTGTGAGGCCACGACTTGCGTGCTTTCTAAGACAGCGGTTTGTGTTGCAGCTTGTGATGTTGCTACTGGCTGCCGTGGTGACCGTCGCCGTCGCCCAGTTTGGAAGGGGCGGCTATGGTGGCGGAAGAGGCGGCTTTGGCAGAGGCGGCTATGGAGGTGGAAGAGGCGGCTTTGGAGGTGGTGGAAGAGGTGGCAGAGGCGGCTACTACAGGGGATAACAGGCCGCTCAAACTCTTTTCCTGTACACAGCGTCTGTTCTCCTTCATTAAACGTCTTCTTCATCCTCTACGACTGTGTAATATGTGAAGCACCAAATATTACCAGGTCCTGCTATCCTGTCTAACACATCAGAACCCATATGGGTCCATCGACAGTGATATTTCCCGAATCATGAATGGATTTCTTTGTGTTTGCTTGTTTACAGCCTTGTGATACTCTATTTTGGTTTGTATTGGTTATCCAGCGACGTTTCATAGACAC
Source organism: Schistocerca gregaria (assembly GCF_023897955.1). Taxonomy (NCBI): domain Eukaryota; kingdom Metazoa; phylum Arthropoda; class Insecta; order Orthoptera; family Acrididae; genus Schistocerca; species Schistocerca gregaria. The sequence continues at coordinate 222,364,713 of NC_064923.1, read as the reverse complement.
CACTGACTACTTTTAGTTGATGGAACATTTAGAGAAAAAAATTCAGTACTCTACATGATCCTAAAATAACTGTCCGCAACATCATACTTTCCTTTACTGGTAGCGCACATATCAGAGCTATTATAGTACCTATTATTATTTCCATGCCAGGACGATATCTATTTCACATTAACAGAGAGTTTTGGAAGAAATTTCCCAGAATATCTGGTGCTATCGTGTCAAGATACTAGCCAGTTGCACAAGGGAAAAAAACCTTTTTCACTTCACTAAAGACAATATACTGTATGGGAAATAAAAATACTTTCTACCACAAAGTTCACAGTGAGTTGATGAATATAGCTGCAAATTTAATGACAAGTTGATTTATCTCTACTGCTCAGTTATTGTCTCCATTCACTCCGTCGCTTAGTCTACAAACTGAATTGTATAGCTGTCATCCGTGAAGAACTCAACTGTAGAAGGACGTCATATTCCAAATTTTCTGGTACATATCGTTACTAGCCGTCAGACTGCATCCCAATACTTCTAGAGCCAATGAGATACACTAATTAGGTAAAGCAACGTTCAGAACTGTAACAGCTTCTATGTGTCAACATTACGCATTTACACTTTACCAAAGATCCTCCAAACAAGTAATTCTTGTTATGGCTTATGATTATTACTTACACTTATACATATTTCAGTACTCGTTTATCACGGTGTAAAAGTTATGACAAAACGATGATTGTAGCTATGGAACGGATAGCGTTTAACATGTTTCTGTAAATACACGCTGATTGAACGCATAAATGCGGCACACTGGTAATGCTGTTAAGACAAAAACCGTTTATTTACATATATTTCACCTACATTCCCCGAATAACTTGAATGGAGTTACGCTACCGTTAAGTCTCTCACAAGAACAAGCAAAAGACAAGTGGAGACGAAACAACAATACAGAGTGTAGCAACACTACATCCACAAACTTCGAAGCGTTATAGAGGGTGTCTTGAGAAATCAGCTGAGGAGTCCATGTCCGGTAAGGTAATCCAACGACCCTACAGGACTATAAAGTTATGAGAACCAACAACTAACACCAGAGCGCCACTTTAGTAGTGTACGTGAGTTTTTACTCTAAAGTTTTTACTCTAATGGAGTTTGGCCTGATCATATTGAGTCGTAATATGCGTTAACTACTGTCCAACAACACATGCTTGCGGTCTGTCGCCGGCCGTTGTGGCCGAGCGGTTCTAGGAGCTTCAGTCTGGAACCGCGCGACCACTACGGCCGCAGGTACGAATCCTGCTTCGGGCATGGATGAGTGTGATGTCCTTAGGTTAGTTAGGTTTAAGTAGTTCTAAGTTCTACGGGACTGATGACCTCAGAAGTTAAGTCCCATAGTGCCCAGAGCCATTTGAACCATTTTGGGGTCTGTCAATGTACAAACTCTGCTTTGGTACCGATGGGGATGCAAAGCGGTAGGCGTTGTCCCGGCGTCATTGTATACCGTTTCCAGTTTGGGGTTTCTATGTTCAATGCATTCTTGGAGACACTGCCTACAGCCTCTCGAAGTTTGTCGGAATCATTTTCTTACTAAATTCTGGATATGAGGTAGTTTCCTGTGGAAGGAGAATAAGTTCAAAAACGGAAAAGTAATGAAATCTTCTAATCAGCACCTCGCAGCGTAGGGCCCAGAACATGATGTTCTACGAGAAGCGTTAAACACTACGATTTCGAATCAATTAAAAATGTCTCCAGTTTCAGTATGTAAGGAAATACGGAATTTTGAAAGCGCAATGTTTGGTTTTGAAAACGGATTATCTGATAAAGTACGTCTTTGAACTGTAACATTTTCTCGCGTCAAAGAGACCTCTAGAATCCTAGACTACGGTTTAAGACAGTATTCCATACTTTTGTTGAGCAGTGTAGTTACCTGACTTACACGAACAAGATTAATCGTAATAAACATCTAAATTTACAATTAAAACTTGTAAACAATGGTGGTCATATCGCCATTCTGTGTAACAGGCACTGCAGGCTGTCAAATAAAATGAAATGTTGTGGTATTGGCCCTCAACTACCTACCCTCAGACTCAATGTTGAAATATTAGAAGTTTTGGCTGGTTTCGTTGCCTAGGGGCTGGGATACGTATTTGCAGATTACGCGCCAAATACTGCTGAGTCTACAGTATACAATATTAATATATACATGAATCGAATGTTCGAAGGTTCCTTTCACTCGGAAATTGCGAATGTAAAGTAGAAATTCATAAATGAATGATTGCAATAAATAAAATCTGCAGGTACTATCTTAACGACTTTAAATGACGAGTACGATAGTAGAAGTACTTTTGAGAATGTGGTATATTTCTGCATAACATTAATTGGTGTTGATAGTCCAGCAATTAAATAAAAGATAAGTTGAATATCAATGGAAGCAATAGATTCCTACTGAAAGTAATTAGTTATTGACGACAACATAGCTTCTAAATACATACTACGTCTTGACTGTAGAAACCTCGGAAATCTCACAAGTTCACAAGTCTGCACTCCGAAGTATTTCTATCTCTCACGGCCACGTGCAAACCACTCCCGTGACTGCCCAGCACTCCTCTCCCACTTCCATCCAGTCTCCCCATTCCCGAGCACTATGATTGGCGAGAGCACTCATGCCTTGTCTTCAATCAAACGCACCCCCACAAACATAATGAAACACATTCGAAACACTGGATTTACATTTAAATAACTTGAAATTAAATAAATATTCCTACGGCTGGACCATAAACATGCTCTAACACACATCATTAGATACATAAACAAATTAAATAAACATCTATCAAAGGAATAGCAAAAAAGGTATGCCAGTAGCCTAATGTCTCTGTGCTTTCTAAAACACAGCAAACATTTAACCAAATTTCTTCATGAATAGTATGTATCGGAAGTAAACAAAGGCATAAACGATTAAATATATTTATAAGCATGCTGCTACCGTTTTTTCATGTAACTGTGAAGTACTTATGACCTGATACGATCGATATTAATCGGCCAAATGGTTCAAATGGCTCTGAGCACTATGGGACTTAACATCTGAGGTCATCAGTCCCCTAGAACTTAGAACTACGTAAACCTAACTAACCTAAGGACATCACACACATCCATGCCCGAGGCAGGATTCGAACCTGCGATTAATAGGCCACTTTGACCTCCAATAACTCATGTAATATTGAAGTTACATTCCTGTAATTCATACCAATTTAGTTTTTCACTAATAGCTTTCTAAAGACACATCGATCGAGAAAATCGGCTGAACTATTTAGATTTTGGAAATTCGTTGCTGAGTGTTACTTGTATAATTTACAGTCACATACTAAACTTTAAACTAATAAAGGTATTGAAAATGTGGTTGCACCATCAGAATCGTCGTGCAAATAATTGTAATGTACATGTTTCTTTTTGAGGTATCATGGTTCATCTGGCTACTATTAATTTCTATACGAACTATGAAATGTTTGCCATTAATGTTTCACAAAGTTCGCCATCTTTGGCACTCGTGGCATGTCTCCTTCATCGACACAGCATCACCATGGAATTCAAAGCCACGCGGCTGGACCACGCGCTGGGGCTACCCCTCTTGCTAAGCTAACGTTCGGCACCACGTGGTTGCTGCCAGGTCGCGATCCGCCGATATGCTCCAGCGAGGCCACGACAACTCCGAACTTAGAATATTTTCAGGGCGCCACGACTCGCCCGTTACCTCACAGCACCATTCACAAACATTCTTGCCGTTGGTCACAAATACGTGAAGTAAAATAGTCACACTTGATAGGATGAGAAGTGCAACTCTGTCAGTTCTGTGAAACTACGCCAGTTAGCCTCTGTTCTGAAAAAATTTACATAGACAGAAGGATTCTCTGTGGCATAGCGAGTCGACCGTTGAAGACTTCTGTACGAAAAAAAACCAGAGTACAAATACGAAGCATGACACATCGATTAAAAAGAGAGCTCACATCACTTTCACTGAACACCTTACAACCCATTTAGCAACAAGAATTTGAGAGGATGTTTCTTGCAAACAGCAGGCAATAAGCAACAAATTTCTAGTCATAAATTCATAGAAAAGGGGCAAAAGGAAAGTTTACATTGAAACTCTGAAGAAAAATATGAGGCGATTAGATTACCTTAATGTGCAGTAACCTCTTCAAACAGCTAAGAAAATGATTTTAGGTAGTAAGAAAAAATTGCTTTTCAAATGCGTGGCAGTTGTAATGAAATTATACTTCTGATTATGTGATTTCCTTGTACGTCAGTTACGAACTAACCAGTCAACATTTGAGGAAAGCAAAAGACGTAGCATAACATAAAATCTGTTCAACGAAGGAAATAAAGGACACTGCTCTGCTCAGGAAGAAAAATAAAAGTGTGTTACACAATTATCACAAAGTGTGTTACACAGTTCTGCAAAGCTAGAATCTGCGGCGTTCACCAGCGAGAATGAAATCGATATTAAGTTATGAAATAGTACACATGTGGGAACTAGAGGCAGGCTACGAAGGGCAATTATGTGACACATCCTCCGCTGACAACCCATCTGCCATCCTCTTCAAAACAGTAGTGATTGTCACATCACGTAGTGGAAGTACCATCGGTGTAGGAAACATAATACGTATTACGAATAGGTGTTGCCTCAACAAGGCCAGTGGGATGGGTTCGTTAGCGACAACCTACAAATCGATTACTCATCGTACCGATACATCTTCTGATGGCTCATTTGTACCATCAGAACAATGTTCAGTTTGTAATGTCATCAATGTCCAGTTCCTTCCTGATGAGACCGTAGTTCATAGCATTTGTGTATTGGATAGCACATTTCCCAATCCATTTGTCCTTTTACAGTGGCAACACTATCGTATTAGCTTTGTGAATGTCCATCTCTTTTAGAGAAGATGCGAATGTGCTTTGGTGATAATGACTATCTTCTTGATAAATCCAACAAAGCTAACATGAAACAGAACGTGCTTTGCAATCTGTAACTGAATAATCCATATAAGGCTAAATAAAATTGTTTGGAACATGAGAAGTGACATGTATGGTGACATATGATGTGTCTAACCAGATATAACAAAATTTCTCATTAAAGCTTAATACAAATATAAAAGTTTAACATTGTCAGCACCCATAAAATACTAAAGTAAAATTGCACATGCATTGTAATCTTGAAGGAAGAAACGAGCAAAAATATTATTTCTAGCAATTGTAAAGGTAAATTGTTTTTCATGTTTGCAGAACAACTGGCAAAACGAAACATGCATAGCAGCAACTGTCTAAATATTACATGTTAATAATTAATGGCAAGAAAGAAGGAAAAAGAAATACAATTTTGTTTGTGTACACATCTATGACATTTCCTATTTTACCCCACTACACACAGAACACCTGGTTTCAATACTATAATTACTTTCTGAAAACCATCCTTAATCTCTTGCCTAATTTGAACTGATAAATTATGTATCTGTGATTTTATTTCTTCCTGAGACCTAATATAGACCTAATATTTTCTTACTGTGATTTTTCCTGTTTCCTAGTATTGTCCTCCAGTTTCCTGTTTTTTTTTCCAGTGACTTTTTGACTCTTCCTGAGACTTATTATGCTTTTCTTGTGACTTCTATTTCTTTCTGTGACCTATTAGTTTCCGGAACCTCCTTTCTCACCATTAGCAAGAGTTCTACAATATAAACGTTACCTGACTCGACACTAATGCCAACAGAAAGCGACGCGAGTACAGTTTGCGCAAAAGAAATTAACAAGAAACCGAAATCTAAAGTTTCTGTCAGATTTGTTTTAGATTTCAGTAAACTGTGGTGTCTATCTCCCAATGATTTCCTCAAAGCCTAAGCCTCCACTCGCAATCATTTGTTCTGTACTTTGATTCGGTACTCAATTAGTGTGAGCCTTCATGTCGATGATGGTTTCTCAACATTCACTCGCGTTACCAGTTTGTAATTAATGTTCGTCAAAGTTAATTTACCCGCATACTGTATTCTCGTTTTGAACTTCCCTCATTCCTCTCGCATGACGACTATATCTAGAATTGCTTTTTCGTGACAAAACTAAATACAACACAAAGATTTCTGCTACCCATAAAAATAAGACTTTCAATCACATAATATACACAAAAAGGTAAAAAGTCTCTCATAATGAATATCCAATAAATACCCTGCATGTATCAAATGGTAATACTTAAAATCTTACCTACACTGGCAGTCTGCACAGTTACTTTTCAGCAGATCATAAAAATGCACCCAAAAAATAAAAAAAATAAAAATTATTAACTAGCACAAATTGTGAAGATACAAATTATGATAAAAGTAAAAATGCACAACATTCTAATACAGTATTGGCATCAAAGTTGCGCATGTGCAGGTTGTTGTAAAAAGTGGTTGTTGTAACTCCACTATCGCGACCGTCGTAACTTCATTATAGAGACAGTACCTTCATCTGATTACTAAAATCACAGAAAATTCATAAAGCCTGTCATCTCAGGCAGACGGTTCACCAAGTGTACCTGTTTTATTTATCTTTTTGTTTATGGAGACTGCTCTCTAATTCTTTCTTTTGTATAAGTCTCTGTTGTAAGTCGAACATGAACAATGGAAGTGGCGTACTTTATTAAATGTTATCCCACAAAAAGAGTCGCCAACTCTTTCAGGAACTGTGTAAGGATATTGCTATTATTTTTTACCAAAAATAATAACAAAACCTAAAGCAGTATGCTAAATAATTTATCTTGTGAAATTCTATATTGTGCAGCGAAAAGTGCTACAATACATGACGTACGTGTCTTGCAATACCCACACACGAAACTAACAGAGTAACAATTTAGCATAAAAGTACAAGCTGAACATTAAAAGAATAACTGTCCATAATGCTTCTATTGAATTCCCTGTAAATTTTCGTACTCAAACTGAGTAAATAAACTTACAAATATTACACGATATACACCTGAATGTAACACTGCACTACAAGAGTAAGAAGCATAAGTAATGAAATCTGAACTGAACTTTACCTAAACCGACCCTGAAGATAATTCGAACGGCAAAACTTAACCGTGGGACCTTACTGAGTCTTGACTGTAATGTTACATTAGTCCTAGCAAATTTTGATGACTTATCTTGTTGCGACAGAAACTCGGTTATGGTCGAAAATGTTGAAAATAAAAATGCAGCTTAATAAAAGAGAATGCCTCGCCCAAATGCAATGCAAGGAAAAGGAGTTGTGATTAGCACATCATGCTATGCGGCAACACAAAATTAGGAAATAAAAATGTAATGAGGGGATGTCGGTAGAAACTGAATTTACTGGATGATGTAGAAAAATCTAGCATTCAACAACTGTATTGTGGATTATGAAACTCGTTTCTTAACAAATACAAAATATCTACAAAATTTGTTTCATGTTAAAAACATAGTACTGTGCCGTATAATACGTTACTGAACTGGTAAAGGAGTGGTGAAAACATAGCTCTCAGTGCAAGCCATGTGAACAGATAAGTTTGGTTAATCTCGTCTCAACACTCAAACTAACTGACTCGAACCAATAAAGAAAAATCATGCTAAAAATTTGCCTCTTTAAACTCATCATAAATTACACGTGAAAAAGCACTGCAGCGAGAACATCACTAGAATATCTTCACACTTCTCAAATCAGTCTTTACAAAATCATAATTCAAGACCAACATCCTCTACTTTTTTATCTCTTTATTCTGCTAGTTATTTCCAGACCGCTAAGCAGCGTGACCAACAGCTGGCTGCTTCACTTACTTCACACTGGAAGCTACATAGACAACGACGATGCCACTGACACAACCAAGGTAACACCGCTTGCACTCAGAACCTCCTTTTTGTGACGTAACAACTACTGAAGACTTTTGCTTAAAAATGTCCATTGTACAAATAAAAAGAGACCTCACATTACTTTCACTGAATAAAAAAATAAGCTAGTAGCCTTGCAACATGTACAACAGTTGCAACATATGTCTTACAATTTATCAACTGAAAAAATGCGTATTTTAACACATTGACCTCTTAGCATTATCGTACATGTCACATCACAGCTGCTGTTGTAGACTCTTTTGAGAATATGTTGTGTTTCTTGTCAGAGTGCCTCTGCATGTTCCCTAACGAAGGCAGCAGCGTTCATGATTCGAGCAAGCATTCCATCTAGCGTATTAATCTGTCGTTTGTACATCTCAGACTTTATCCAGTCCTATAAACAAAAACCTAATGGCATAAGATTTGGCGATCTTGGTGGCCAATTAATTATGCTACTACAACCAATCCAGTGATTAACGTAATTGCGGTTGAGATGTTGCCTCACGCATTTGGTAAATTCTGGAGCGGCTCCGTCGTGCTGGAAGTACAGTTCAGTCCATGTGGCCAAAGGAAAGTCCTCAAGGTGCTCAACATATGAATTTTCTAAAAAATGCAAGTAACCCTGCCCCATCATATGTTCTCCAAAACGACTAGTCCTATCAATACGTTACCGGTCATTATGCACCAACCGCTGGTCTAAAACGAAATTGGACACTGGTGTCTGCTATAGCGTGTAGACTTTCCTGCTACCACCAATGATTGTGACTTGTGTTGTCACTTCCATTCCGTGCGAATGTGGCTTCATCAGTGAATAGTATTAATGCACACAAATGACGATTGTAATTCAACCCCTGATACAATAAAAACGTGTGGCACAGTCACTAATGTGAAGATTGTGGCTACGCTGTATATGAAATAAGTACAAGTTTTGCGCATATAATGTTCGCCATAAATGTGTTCGTGGAACAGTGATTGGAGCAGAAAGTCGCCGTGTGCTGGAGGTAGGACTACACTGCACCATTTGAAAAATGTGTTGCTGTGCCTGCACACGTTGTCGAACCAGCTGCTCAGAAGAAAAATGGGAACTTGGAAGGATACCTGTTTCATGCTGTGTGCTGAAAACTCTGGTAAACACTGTACGGCCGGCCAGGGTGGCCGAGCGGTTGTAGGCCCTTCAGTCCGGATCCGCGTGACCGCTACGGTCGCAGGTTCGAATCGTGCCTCGGGCATGGCTCTGTGTGAGATCCTTAGGTTGGTTAGGTTTAAGTAGTTCTAAGTTCTAGGGGACTGATGACCTCAGATGTTAAGTCCCATAGTACTCAGAGACAGAGCCAAACACTCTACGTCCAGGAATTCGACGTGTCGGAAAGCGCCGAAGGTATTTTCCACAACAGCAGAAGCCGTAAACAAATACCATATGTGGACGTTTTCTATGACTGTTGATGTGTGGCATTTTAGCCAGCCCTTGTACAGACGCAGTTAACCTATTCTTCTCTCTGATACACGCTCAGTTCCACTCACTAATTCACACACAACACTCCACGGGGAACTGCGCATTCATCGAGCTAATTTACCACTAAATCACACACAACACTCCATGGGGAACTGCGCATTCATCGAGCTAACTTAGTGGTAGAAAGACATGCGGAACAAAGATATTGAAAGCAACGAAGTAGGTTGGGTTAGAATAAAACGTTAAAGAAAGTGGATAGGTAACACATATACGTGCGCGCCTCTAGCCCAGAAACTAACACACATTAAACGTGTTCTACCTGGGGTACCATTCGGACTAGGGCACATGTTCATTAGAAGTTTTTTGCTTCAAATTATCGTTCCTATCATATACCTGAATATACTCCTGGTACAACCTACAAAAAGGGAAGCTATGTGCAAAAATGTTGTAAAACCATTTTACTTACAGATAGGTCAGGAGATATAATGACAAGAGGAGTAAGAAAGGAAAAACGTTATGAATTTATCGACTGTATGGGTCTAGGCGATTTTAAGGGGTTCATCTGAATATTTCGAAATAGGGCTGTTGATCTTCTTCAAAGTATTCAAATGAATATTTGTGGTCGCCATGAGTCATGAAATCTTGTAGGGGAGACCGGGGCACATTTTCCATAGGGGCAAGTTTTCAAACTCGCTTTAGTTTCGAAACAAACCGGTAGATGGTACCACCGGCAATCCGCAGGAAGTAGCAACAAAGCACGTTTCATTTAAGAAAGTTTCAGTGTTGTATCAGCAGTCACGTTGCCGACAGGGCTGCTTTCGTCATTTTTGCGAAGGTGAGTAAACTTCACGTTTTTATTGAAACTTAAAATAAACATACTAGCGTTAAACTTATTATTTTTACATTGCACGCACTGAAAGTGGGTTTCTTTCTTTAGGTACCTGTGCATTTGTTTTGTAAATAGCTAACACGGTGACTCATGGCTCACAGATAGGAATCTGAGCTCACGGCGCCTCTTGTGCACGCTACCCTTGATCTCTGTTCATCAACTAGGGCAGTCGTTTCAGGCAGATTCGTCCTGTAATCTCATTGACGACAGTCGAACTGCCTTCAGCGATGAGTCCCACTTCTAACTGAGCCCCGATTACCAGCAAAGACGTGTCTGGAGACGCCCCAGACAGTGGTGGGGTACTAATCTGTCGCCCGACATGCGGCCCAACGAGGAGTGATGGTGTAAGCTGACATTTCATTTCATAGCAGGACCTTTTACAGCGACACCCCTAAAGCACGGCGGCGATATTCTACGCCCCGTTTTGTTGCCTTTCATGACAAGCCATCCTGGGCTTACATTTCAGCAAGACAACGCCCTCCCGCTCATGGCGATAGCTTCTGTTGCCTGCCTTCGTGCTTTCCAAACTGTACCTTGCTCAGCAAGTCCGCCGGATTTCTCTCAATTTAGAACGTTTGGAGCATTACGGGTAGGGCCCTGCAATCAGATCAGGATTTTGACGATCTAACGCGCCAACTGGACAATTTGGCGCGATACTTCTCAGGATGACATTCAACAACTGTATTAGTGCCAAGCCAAACAGCTGCTTGCATAACGGCCAGAGATGGATAGCGCGTTATTGATTTGCTCATTTGTGGAGATCTTTCTGTTGAATAAATCATCCAATTTTTTTCTGAAATTGTAATCATTTGTTTTTCTGTACATGTACATAACATCTAGCAATTTCTGTTCCTTTCAGATAACTTCTTCACAGTGAGTCGCGTTTTTTTTTCAATTAGAGCACAAAAATTTCTTTTATTCATCTTTTTCCAGACTTAAGTTTATGTACCCCACACTACGAGTTATTGGTTGTCATACATAAAAGGAGCTGAGCGTATTTATGTTTAGGTCAACGAAGTAGTGAACTCAAAAACTTTGAAAAACACTGCTTCAAGTAACTTCACTGTACTTCACACTAAATACAATCAGCTGTCAGGTATTTACTGCCACTTAACACAATCCTATAGTGAATACTGACAGTTTTGGCGGACTACATGTCCGATCCGCATCCTCGTAGATACGTACAGACCGTGCGCAAAATAATGCGGCAGTTGTGCAGAAACGCATGAGTGCTGGTCGACTCCATCCCGTTTTTCCGAAGAGATTATGAAACGTCCCCTTAGAAAAATTGTACATGACTGTGCTTAAACTGACACACAATATTTTTAGCGCAACGCAATCTGACTTTCAAAAATCCCTATACATTTCACAAATCACTTACCTCACCAAAAATCTTCGTTACTCGAACTACTGCAATACAGCGAACGCCACTACTGCCAGCTAAATAAAAGATTCAAACTACTGAAGGCACTAACTACTGACAGGCACAGTCAGCAAAAGAAAGATTTTGATAGAGAACAAACAATGTATTTACCTTAATAGTCATTATATATATATATATATATATATATATATATATATATATATATATATATATATATATATATATCAGTTCATGACATCTATTCTTACAAATTTCAAAACTCCGCCATCTCTCTCCCCACGTCCACCACTGCTGGCGGCTCACCTCCAACTGCGCAACGCTACGCGCTGTTAGCATCCAGCTGCCGCTGCCCAACACTACAATGGCAGACAACAATGCAAACCAGCCACAGACTGCACACGGCACAGCCAGTGATTTTCATACAGAGCGCTAGGTGGCGGCGGCGTTACCAATAAAAAAACCTAAACAGCCTACTTACAAGATGAGCGCCTCAGTTTACTATCAATTGATGACCTGCACGCTTTGAGAGTTATCGTTGCTGCCTGTTTATTATAAAGCGTTCACCAGATTCTCCAAACGTTCACTAAAGAGAATAAACCATAGATACAAGTCCGTCAGAAGGTTTCACTACTTCAGAAGGTCGTTGGAAGAAGGAGAGGAAACTTTTATCTTCATTTAATATTGCTGAACAAGTAATCAGGTGACACCACTTTCCATGCGATACATGACCTCTTTTTTTCTTTTTCTTTTACATTTTCTACACCAATGTAAGCTATGTTGTTCGGTATGCTACACCTTTTTGTTTTATGAAGGTTCCTTCTGAGAGTGTGTGATCGATCTTGTTTCGCTTTGTTTGAACTTTTATTTATCTGAGGGTTTTTTTTTTTTCAGATAAACTGGTAAACCGGTCTAAAATCGTGTAGGGCCCCGCGAGAAAGCAGAAGTGCAGCAACACGACATGGCATGGACTCGTCTAATGTCTGAAGTGGTGCTGGAGAGAAATGACACCATGAATCCTGCACGGCTGTCCAAAAATCCGTCAGAATACGAGCTGGTGGAGATCTCTCCTGAACAGCACATTGCAAAGCATCGCAGATATGCTCAATAATGTTCATGTCTCGGGAGTCAGGGGGCCAGCGAAAGTGTTTAAAGTCAGAAGAGTGTTCCTGGAGCCTCTTTGCAGCAATTCGGGACGTGCATTTTGTCTTACTGTCCTGCTGTAATTGCCCAAGTTTGTCGGAATACATAATGGACATGAACGTATGGATCAGACTGGATGCTTACGTACTCGTCACCTGTCAGATTAGTGTCTAGACGTATCAGAGTCCAATATCACTCGAACTGCACGTGCCCACGCCATTACAGAGCCTCTACCAGCTTTAACAGTCCCCTGCTGACATGCATAGTCCATGGATTCATAAGGTTGTCTCCATAAGCGTACACGTCCATAAGCTCGAATCAATTTGATACGAGATTCGGTCGACCAGGCAAGATGTTTCCAGTCATCAACAGTCCAATGCCGGTGTTAACGGGCCCAGGCAAGGCGTACAGCTTAGTGTCGTGCAGTCATCAAGGGCACGCAGGTGGGCCTTCGGCTCTGAAAGCACCTGTCGACGATGTTTCGTTGAATGGTTCGCACCTTGACACTTGTTCATGGCCCAGTACTGTAATCTGCAGCAATTTGCGCAAGGGTTACACTTCTGTTACGTTGAACGATTCTCTTCAACGGCAGCATCTATGTCAGAGATTTGATGTTTCACCGGTTTCCTGTTCACAGAACACTCGTGAAATGTTCGTACGGGAAAATCCGCACTTCATTGCTACTTTGGAGATGCTGTGTCACATCGCTCGTACGCCGATTATAACACACTTTCAAACTCACTTTAATCTTGATAACCGATCTAACAATTGCGCTGGACCCTTGTTGGGTCTTCGCTGTGACGTGGCAGGTGTCGCCGACCACAGCGCCTGTTTACATATCTCTGTATTTGAATACGCATGCCTGTATCAGTTTCTTTGGCGCTTCAGTGTATATTATGATCATATTTCCGATGTTTTGTAGGAAGCGAGGCCGGACAAAGTGGCTGTGCGGTTCTAGGAGCTTCAGTATGGAACCGCGAGACCGCTACGGTCGCAGGCTCAAATTCTGCCTCGGGCATGGATGTGTGCGATGTCCTTAGGATAGTTAGGTTTACCTAGTTCTAAGTTCTAGGGGACTGATGTTAAGTCCCATAGTCCTCAGAGTCATTTGAACCATTTTTAGCAAGCGAAGTTGAAATGGCTTTGAGCACTATGGGACTTAACATCTGTCATCAGTCCCCTAGAACTTAAAACTACTTAAACCTAACTAACCTAAGGACATCACACATATCCATGCCCGAGGCAGGATTCGAACCTGCGACCGTAGCAATCGCGCGGTTCGGGTCTGGAACGCCTAAATAGCAAGCGAGGGAATGTCAGGAAAAATACTACCTGAAGTGCGCAATCGAAGAACAGGCCTCAGATGGCTCCTGTCACATAAATAAGTGGAACCATATATGCACATTATAGCTGCTGCTTCCGCATATAGTTGAGAAAATCTATACAGTGAAATACGAGAGTATAAGTGAATAACGTCATTCGCCGTTCTATACTCCTCCTTCATGAAGCGGTCACATTGCATATCTACCAATTCCAATTGCACCTCTGCAGGTGCAGTTCTGACGTCCACCGAACATGGTGACATAAGGATCAAGTGACCTAAAATCCTCGACTCGTTTTGCGAATGTCGTATCCAAATTATGGAGAGACTGAACAAATGACGCAACAAAGTCATTATTAAGGTTCTCTGAGAAACGAGTCACATTCGGAAAATGCGTGAAGTTTCTGTCCTGGAACTGATCTCTCCACTTCTCCATTTTCAATTGCATTGCAAGAATTTTAGAAAATAGAGATAGACTACAATTAACTGGCGTTTTCCCTGCAACGGAACAGTGCGATAATTCAAAGACACCTTGTGTCAGTAACAAATGCTAGGTTAACAACCCATTGAGGATCAGAAAGCTGAGGAAGCGACCTTCCTCTCATATTCGGAATAAGATTTACCTGTTAAAGCAGAAGGAGGAAGCGTTCCAGACGTTTGTCCCTATATCAGTGAAGTCAGATTTCAGTGCATCCATTAACTCTCAAAACTGTTAGTGATTCAATCTTGCAGACTGTATGAAATTTACACTCCTAACAAAGACATTCGCAACGCTGTCAAACTGCACAGTCGTCGCACACAGTGCCCCTTAATGAATTACAAAATTCACTGATTGAAACTCCTGTCCAGGCCTCAGCTTAATTTTAGACATCCTACAAATCCCACGTTACAACCAGCCATATTTAGGGTGCCATCAGTGGCGACGGAAACGAGCTTATTCCCGGACAGATTCATTTTCGTAACAACATGTCGAACAACATTAAAAATGTCCTCGACTGTACATGTGTCTCTCATAGGGACTATATCAAGAAGCTCTTCTGTGATATGGCCAATTGTGCTGTGTCAGTAACGCCGATACTTCCACCAAGGCACAGAGAATATGCGAAGAACTGTTGCCCTCTCACCGTTACCTGTTGTTCAACATCTGCACTAGGATCTTCTATAAGGCGTGCAATTGTGTGTCGAGAGAGACAGATTGCTTGAAATTGTACTCCATTTAGAGGACATACGGGTTCACTATCAATGCCGCAGCATTCTTTCCCAAACGGCCAGTGCAGAATGATCGAAGTTCACGAGCAGTTAAATGGGCAACTCGAAAGCTTGTCCTCAGTGAACCTTCTTTTGTAGCTTCAAATTCCTAGAAATGTAAGTGTTGAGTAAATACAATTGTGGTATAATTTGAATGATATGAGCAACTGTGGTAAGATTAATTGAGGTAGCCGAACTTACCTCATTGCCGAAGGATTCTTTTAACGTTGTAGTTAATTGCTTACGGTCTCCCTAAATGCTAGTATGCACATCACAATGTTTGGAAACATAGTGTATTTTTTGGTATAACAGAATGTCGACATACTAAACATTTAGCACGTTCTCCAGTATGCACAAAAAGCCACTGTTGCATACAATTTGCACTAGAACTTGATCTCAGCTGAATTCATATCATAGCACAGTGCGAGTCAATAGGTTTATTCATGCAGCGAAGAGTGAGAACAACACGTGACTGCCCTACCCGCTCGCCACCCGTGTACTCAGCGGGCACGCACTACCCGGAATGCCCAGTTTAAGCAAGCCTCATACAGGGTATGCAGTATGCATATTAAGTTTTAGTGCAGCCCATAGCTAATTGAGCAGTCCTAACCGTTTCTGATTGTGTTCCCGTCAGTTTACACACAGTATTATTCATGACACAACTTTCAACTTGGTGTTCAGGCAGCATTGCTCAAAAGATGCGGGAGGAGTCTTCTTGAAGACAGCAAAAACTACAACTCTCCGGGTACTCTGGAAATGTGAATTACTGGCCAATGTTTCCGTCCCAGAAGCTCCAACGAAAATCTGATTCAAACAGGTAAACGCAACTTTTACTTATTCTATCTGGTTTCTTTGCTAGTTTGGTGCCAGATTATCAGCCTACATTTATGCTAACGGACTAATAGCAAATGCGTGCACTACGTCTGAATTGAGGGAAATTTTTTTCACTGCTAAGGTTTAAATTCCTGTTCTGTGGTTGCGAAGGTGGGGATTTAGAATGAGAGAGGAGAGACCACCTGATTACGTTATGCAACATAATTTTTCGGTGTGAACTCTTTGACTGGTTGTTCTAGTTTGAAGGTAACCCAGCTACTGAAGTCAATGTCGACGTCTTATAGCCCGCATCTCGTGGTCGAGCGGTAGCGTTCTCGCTTCCCACGCCCGGGTTCGATTCCCGGCGGGGTCAGGGATTTTCTCTGCCTCGTGATGACTGGGTGTTGTGTGATGTCCTTAGGTTAGTTAGGTTGAAGTAGTTCTAAGTTCTAGGGGACTGATGACCATAGATGTTAAGTCCCATAGTGCTCAGAGCCATTTGAACCTAATAGATATATTTCAAACACACTGTTAATTTTCTTTCTCTCAGTGCCTGGTAGAAGTAATGAACACTGGTTGGCTTGTTAACATGCCTGACAATTACCGTGAAAAGTCCAAAGACGACAGGGCTGCCGCGCGGAGTAGCCGCGCAGTTTGTGACGTCATGTTGCGGATTGCGCGGCCCCTCCCGCCGGATGGTTGGATGGATATGGTGTAATGGGCGCTCAACAGTGTAGTCTTTAGCGCCCCCTCCCGCCGGAGGTTCGAGTCCTCCCTCGGGCATGGGTGTGTGTATGTTTTGTTCTTAGCATAAGTTAGTTTAAGTAATGAGTAAGTCTAGGGACCGATGACCTAAGCAGCTTGGCCCCTTAAGAATTCACACACACACAAGAGAGGACTGAGAGACAAAATATTCCAAATTGTTTGAAAAAATGCTAATTACAGCAAAAGCTGATGGTTTTAAAAATATTGACAAAAGGAATTGTAAATAGCTAGATATATAAAATGAAAGTATACGACCGTCTCAAAAATTATTGAATGAGTGTCTATCACGAGACTGATTAAAATCCATTCAATAAATCCTTTACGCAACTAGCAAAAACTACAGTGACTGTGAAGATCGGAAAATTCAGCCTACTGAATAATCTACTAATTCTAAGAAGTTGTAATTATACTTCGCAATAGATAACGTGCTACTATGATTCAGTTGCTTTTGTTGCAAACCGGTTGGATCAGATGGTAACAAAAAGGAATGAATGAAGGTGTTAAACCCCATCTACTCGACGACGACGGCGTTAGGTATGCGACACGGACTTGAGCTGGACGCAGTTGTGACGAAAACCTGCAGTGGTCCACCCAAAGGGACCTTCCTGGTATTCACACTCAGCAATTTACGGAAACCTCAGTAAATATTAGTTTCTCCCTGTATAGAGGATGCTGTATATCTGTAAGCTTCAGTTTTCATGGCCCATTAGGTAAAAAATTTATATATCTGTCATGTTATACAGGGTGGTCCATTGATAGTGAGCGGGCCAAATATCTCACGAAATAAGCGTCAAACGAAAAAACTACAAAGAACGAAACTTGTCTAGCTTGAAGGGGGAAACCAAATGGCGCAATGGTTCGCCCGCTAGATAGCGCTGCCATATGTCAAACGGATATGAACTGCGTTTTTTTTTTTTTAAATAGGACCCGCTATTTGTATTACATATTCGTGTAGTACGTAGACAAATATAAATGTTTTAGTTGGACCACTTTTTTCGCTTTGGGGTAGATTACGCTGTAATAGTCACAAAAATATGGCTCACAATTTTAGACGAACAGTTGGTAACAGGTAGGTCTTTTAAACAAAAATACATAACGTAGGTACGGTTAAACATTTTATTTCGGTTGTTCCAATGTAATACATGTACCTTTGTGAACTTATCATTTCTGAGAACGCATGCTGCTACAGCGTGATTACCTGTAAATACCACATTAATGCAATAAATGCTCAAAAAGATGTCCGACAACCATAATGCATTTGGCAATACGTGTAACAACATTCCTCTCATCAGCGAGTAGTTCGCCTTCCGTAATGTTCGCACGCGCATTGACAATGAGTTGACGCATGTTGTCAGGCGTTGTCGGTGGATCACGATAGCAAATACCCTTCACTTTTCCCCACAGAAAGAAATCCGGAGACGTCAGATCCGGTGAACATACGGGCCATGGTATGGTGCTTCGACGACCAATCCACCTGTCATGAAATATGATATTTAATACCGCTTCAAGCCCACGTGAGCTATGTGCCGGACATCCATCATATTGGAAGCCATTCTGTCATGCAGTGACACATCTTGTAGTAATATCGGTAGAATATTACGTAGGAAATCAGCATACATTGCACCATTTAGATTGCCATCGATAAAATGAGGGCCAATTATCCTTCCTCCCATATTGCCGCACCATACATCAACCCGCCAAGGGTGCTGATGTTCCACTTGTTGCAGCCGTCGTGGTTTTCCGTTACACAATAGTGCATATTATTCCGGTTTCCGTTACCGCTGTTTGTGAATGACGCTTCGTCGCTAAATAGAACGCGTGCAAAATATCTGTCATCGTCCCGTAATTTCTCTTGTCCCCAGTGGCAGAACTGTACACGACGGTCAAAGTCGTCACCATGCAATTCATGGTGCATAGAAATTTGGTACGGGTGCAATCGATGTTGTTGTTGCATTGTCAACAACGACGTTTTTGAGATTCCCGATTCTCGCGCAATTTGTGTGCTACTGATGTGCGGATTAGCCGCGACAGCAGCTAAAACACCTACTTGGGCATCATCATTTGTTGCAGGCCGTGGTTGACGTTTCACATGCGGCTCAACATTTCCCGTTTCCTTAAACAACGTAACTATCCGGCGAACGTTCCCGGACACTTGGATGATGTCGTCCAGGATACCGAGGAGCATACGTAGCACACGCCCTTGCGCATTTTGATCACAATACCCATACATCAACACGATATCGACCTTTTCACCAACTGGTGAGCGGTCCATTTTGACACGGGTAATGTATCACGAAGCAAATACCGCCTGCACTGGCGGAATGTTACGTGATAGCACGTACTTATTCGTTTGTGACTATTACAGCGCCGTCTATCACAAAGCCGAAGTGGTCCCAATGAAACATTCGTATTTATATATGTAATAAAAAATAGGGGTTCGTATTTTAAAAAAAAACGCAGTTGATATCCGTTTGACCTACGGCAGCACCATCTAGCGGGCCAACCATAGCATCATTTGGTTTCCCCCTTCAAGCTAGACGAGTTTCGTTCTTTGTAATTTTTTTCATTTGACGGTTATTTCGTGAGATATTTGGCCCGCTCACTATCAATGGACCACCCTGTATATCAAAATGGCAGTTTCAGCTTCACTTCCAAATGGCCTGATTGTGAAGGCCGAATGTAGTCATGACTTAATAAACTACTGTTAGCAACTTCAGCAGTTCTTCGTCAAATGGTGTTCCTGGATGGCCAGAGAGCGATGTGAAACTTACTTTTCCCGAATGCCACTCCATTGCCAGACAATGATATAAGTGCAGCTTAAATCCAAAAGCCGTTTTACCTATATTATTTGCTGCAGTTGTAGAAGCCTGTTCCACTGGTAAGACTGTCCATGGAAGTGAAAACAAAAAATTTTGTAACAACACTGTAATATCACACTCCGACAGCCAAAACGTTATGACCACTTGTCATCGCG
This sequence comes from Schistocerca gregaria, assembly GCF_023897955.1. Taxonomy (NCBI): domain Eukaryota; kingdom Metazoa; phylum Arthropoda; class Insecta; order Orthoptera; family Acrididae; genus Schistocerca; species Schistocerca gregaria. The sequence goes on along the minus strand of NC_064923.1, from coordinate 222,344,879 downwards.
GAGTGAAACTCGTTAAGATCACTTGCAGAGTGCATGAGGAGCTACACAAACCATATATGTAATGGTAACTGCCTATGACAGCTACCAGAGATAGTGAATTTCGCTTGTAGTAGACAGCGACCTCCGCTTATGCCCTGTGAGTGTTATACAGTACATAATATCACGTACAAGGCACATGATGAGGGACAAAACTCATATACATAAAAGTTACTACCTATGACAACTACCGAAAACACTGAATTTCGCTTGTACTAAATTGTGTGCTACTGATTTAAGCGATCTCAAATATGTGGCGTGGCTGTTATATGTAAGGTCGTACACAAAGTACACGATAAGGTATACAACTCACGTATGTAATAATTACTACCTGTGACAGCTAATAGGAAGGTTGCTAGACATAATGCTGCTGTTTTAAGCGATCTTCTCGTATGTCCCATGTTGTAGATAAAATCATGTACAGAGAACAGTAAATCATGCGGTACACAATTCTTTTACATAACGGTTACTAGCTGTAGCAGCTATCGGGATTATTGATTTTCACTTGCATATGGTGGTGTGCTGTAGTTTTAAGTGACGTACACCTACGTCCCGTGATTTTTGTTTACAAGACCACGTAAAAAGTACATGATGAGGTTCACAAATCATATAAGTAACAGTTACTACCTATGACAGGTACGAGGGAGTTTGATCTCAATTGTAATAGATTAAGTACTGCAGTTTTAAACGATATGCACCTATGATCCACGGCTGGTATATATAAGAACGCGTACGGAATACGTGACGACGTACACTACTCGTTTATATAACAGCTTCTACCTATGACAGCTACCAGGCGTATTGAGTTTCATACTTACTAAAAATTGTGATGTTGTTTTAAGTGATCTTGGCCCGTGGCTTCTATCCGAGTGACGAACAAACGAAAGCTCTCCATTTATTGCCGTTATTTTATTAGTGGTCTAACGAAAGTATACGTATGCTGGTGGGAACAGATAGTAGACAGGCACTAAACTGCGCGCTGGTGGTGCATTCGAACTGCAAAGGAAAGTAGGCGGAAATCTGTGGTGCAGCTAACACTACAATATATATGGATATGTTCCGGAACTCACCGTTCACAGATTATTGGAAAAGGGCTTCCGCAGTTAAGAGCCACATGAGTTTTTCTTGTCCCAACGACATCGAATGGTACGAATGCAGTTGCCGAGAATACATAACGAACAATGCCAACAAGTTACCTGGTCAGATGAATCATTCTTCCTGTTACGTCACGGCGCATGTTGCGCCAGAATACTCTGGGAGAATTCTTGCTTGTACATAGATGAGGCTGCATCTTGATGGCTGAAACCTAGTTGCTGCTTATTTGGCAGTGTCAGACATAAAATTGTGGCACAGAAATATTGACAGTATTGGCGTTCCTTACCAGAAACGAGAGAAAACTTATAGATCTTATCAAGTTCTGCTAAGGATTTCAGAAACTTTCATTGCATCGCTTTGCTTACAGTAAGATGCTAGAAATCTCAGAAGGATTTTCAGGTGTGCACGTGCTTTGCTGGGGAAACTATGCGAAATGATGGGCACATTACTGTGAGAAAGTTTCTTTATCTCTTCCACTCTATCCAGTTTTTGGAGACCCATCTTACCTCGGAACGTTTGAAATTCTCAAATCGAGCTTCATCATTTCCTGTTACAGTGAAACACAAGGGCTTACACATGACGTCTCTCCTAAGAGTCGTCAGGTGCACTTTCTCTGGTGTTTCAGTATGTACACTGGAGCGCCAAAGAAACTAGTGTTGGCATACGTATTCACATACAAAGACATGTAAACGGGCAGAATACAGTGTTGCGGTCGGCAACACCTAGGTAAGACGACAAGTGTCTGGCGCAGTTGTTAGATCGGTTACTGCTGCTACAATGGCAGGTTAACAGGATTTAAGTGAGTTTGAACGCGGTGTTATAGTCTGCGCACGACAGATGGGACACAGCATCTCCGAGGTAACAATGAAGTGGGGATTTTCCCGTATTATCAATTCACTAATGTACCGTGAATATCACTAATTTGATAGAAAAATCAAATCTCCGACACCACTCAGGCCTGGAAAAGATCCTGCAACAACTCGATCAATGACTACTGAAGAGAATCGTTCAACGTAACAGAAGTGCAACCCTTCCGTAAACTGGTGCAGATTTCAATGCTGGGCCATCAACAAGTGTCAAGGCGCGAACCACTCAAAGAAACGATACGGGCTTTCGGAGCCGAAGGCCCATTCTTGTACCCTTGATGGCTACACCAAACAAAGTTTAACACCTCGCCTAGGACCGTCAACACCAACATTGGACTGTTGATGACTGGAAACCTGTTGTCAGGTCGGTCGTGCCTCGTTTAAAATTGTATCGAGCAGATGGACGTCTACAGATATGGAGACAACCTCATGAATCCCTGGACCCTGCATGTCAGCAGGGGACTGTTCAACCTGGTGGAGGCTCTGTAATGGTGTGGGACGTGTGCAGTTGGAGTGATATGGGACCCCTTATACGTCTAGATACGACTCTGACAGGCGACACGTACGTAAGCATCCTGTCTGATCACCTGCATCCATTCATGTCCATTGTGCATTCCGACGGACTTAGACAATTCCAGCAGGACAATGCGACACCTCACACGCCCAGATTTGCTACAGAGTGGCTCCAGGAACTGAGTGCAAACACGTCCGCTGGCCACCAGACTCTCCAGACTTGAACATTATTCAGCATATCTGGGACGCCTTGCAACGTGCTGTTCTCGTACTCGAACGGATTTATGGACACACTGCAGGATTCATGGTGTCAGTTCCCTCCAGTACTACTTCAGACATTAGTCCAGCTCATGCCATGTCGCGTTGCGGCACTTCTGCGTGCTCGCGGGGGCCCTACACGATATTAGGCACGTGTACCAGTTTGTTTGGCTGTTCAATGTATATGCAAATTCTTCTTTGCAATATGGAGATGAAGTCAAACAAATACTGCTGATTACGTCTTCCATGCGATGCCCAGCGTCGATGGAAAGCGTCGGTTTGTTTCCCATTACAAAAAAAAAAAAAAAAAAAAAAAAAAAAAATAACAGATTTTTAAAGTGAAATTTTAAGTGCACATTTCACAGAGCGGTCCCAAATTAGTCCACTGCAATACTCGCTGTATCAGTATGTATTAAAAGGAACAGCAAAACACGAAGAATAATCAGTACTGCAGCAGAGACAGCACCGCCCTAGTTCGCGCTGACTTTCCACCGTCATTCAGAAGAGATACTCATTCACTGCTGGAGTACTGGTTACTCTTCGCGTTTTACTGTTCCTGTACTGATACAGCGAGTAACGCAGTGAATTAATTTTGGGACCGCTCTATCGAATAGGCGCGCATAACTTTATTTTAAAAATTATTTTGTTTGTGGTGGAAACAAACAGATGCTTTCCGTCCATAGTGGACGTCATGTGAAAGACGAGATGAGCTGGATTTCCTTTATGCTGACTCCAGCTAGACACTGCATACACGAAATTGCAAACATCTGCTGAAACGACAGAGAAAATCCGCCGACACGTAGCAAGGACATCCGGTATACATATATACATAGTGCCCATGATCTAAATTCCAGTTTCTGTAGAAAGTGAACCACTACTCAGAATGGCGTCAAATTTTAACAGCACATTGTTCACGCACCGGGAAACTTCATCGAGCGAAAAAAATTAAGGAAAATTTGACCAATTGATGGCTCTGTAAGCGCCAGAATATACACATCAACAAACGCGTGGCACACGGTTGTTCCTTAGTTTGCTTCCGAGGCGCCCAAGATGACTGAATCCAAGAAGGATCGCGTGCTACTGGTTTGGCTCTTCTCCAAGAACGATGACTGTGTTTTACTAGCCCTGCAGAAGTCAAGTGCATGAAAATAGGTATTGTTTCGATGTCTGTCTAGTATCTGGAGAAAATGATTACAAATTTCGAAAATACAGGTTCTTCTGAAGTGCAATGTGGCCGATGGGGAAAAGCACCTGATTCGGCTTCTGTGTTAAATCTTCAATGTGGGGGTGTAAGGGTTACAGTAAACTAGCAGTGGTACATCGGAAAAAAGCTTCACGACTCCCAGGAACTGTTACATACGTCGAACGTAGGCGTGTAACTCAATAGGGGAAAAGTCGACGTGGATCCTTCAATACTGAATAGTGACGCAATTTCTGTGTTAAATTGTCAATGTGAGGGTGTAAGGGTTACAGTCAACTAGCAGTGGTGCATCGGAAAAAGCTATATGACTACCAGAAAGTGCTACATACGTCTAACGTAGGCGTGTAACTCGCTCGGGGAAAAGTCAGCATGGATCCTTGAGTACTGAATAACGACGCAATTTCTGTGTTAAATAGTTAATGTGAGGGTGTGAGGGTTACTGTCAATTGGCAGTGGTGCATCGGAAAAAAGCTACATTACTCCCAGGAAGTACTTCATACTTCGAACGTAGGCGTGTAACTCCCTCGGGGAAAAGTCAACATGGATCCTTGAGTATTTTGGCCACAGCATTACAGGAGGGCAGGAAAGGGTCCAGCCTTGGTGTGCAGACATCCAGTGGACGTGGAACGTTGGACATGTCTGCGGGTACGGTGCATAAAATCCTACGAAATATCTTGCATTACAATCCATACAAAGTCATCCATCTTCAGGAGTTGCTTCCTGCTGACGTGCCAGCAAGACAAACGTTCGTTCTGAAATATCTTGCGCGCATGGCGATGGAACATTCTGTGGACAGACGAAGCCCATTTTCATCTCCAAGGACTAGCCGATATGCAATTGGAGAAGATGAGTCCTGTGGGTTCTGCTACCTGTAAAGTCATTGGTAAACGGTATGGGAGTCTTTTGGCACTAACGTTATTCCACACTTCAACATCGTGTATGTGTGGGTAGGATCATTTTTATGTACGATGAGGCACCTCCGCACCTTGCACAACTAGTAAAGTTGCTGCTTCAGGGGCGTTTCGGAAAAGCTAAAATTATCAACCGCTGTTTCCCCCCCTACAGCATCGCCGTCAAGTACACCTGATCTTAAGCTGCGTGGTTTCTGGTTGTGGGGTTATCTGAAAAATGTGTTCAGTGTTCCAGTTACGAACGTAGCTGAACTGAAGGCACAAACTGCGCATCGCATTCTGAACGTGATCCCGCAGACACTTCGATATGCTGTGGAACATGCTGCTTTACGATTTTAACCTCTGCCAGAAGACGGTGGACAACATACTGAACATGTCTCGCCTCAGTCTCACGATGATTAGAAGGCGGGGTTATTTTGTTTTTTTATGCGGTTTTTGGTCTACGGACAACTAAAAATAGATGTCATTTTTATTTTTATGTGGTTTTTGGCTCCAGGGCGATTAAAAACCGATGTCAGCTTGCTTTTTACGGGGATTTTAGCCAAAGGACAATTAAAATCGTGTTTTCTATCCGACATCGTACGGCCATGTAGCGGTGGATGGGCTTACCTATCTGACACTTCCAGAACTGCAGACTGCCGAACTTATGCAGTCATGCACATTGTACAGTACCGATGGCGTAATGAGCAACTGAAATCATAGCCGCCATAATGGGATTCATCTGTCAATTGTAGATGACACCATTCCAATCTACTGGAATTTTTTCCGTGACGTTTCTCCCTGCTTCAAAAATATGCTGTTCAAATTTGTCGTCACTCTGAGTAGTGGTTGTCTTTCACAGCGTTTTAACTGAAACCTCATTTGCATTGGTATCTATACTGTTCAAACCACTATCAAGTACGCTGCAAACGATACTTCCCAATCTCTGTATCAACGATACTTCCCAGTCTCTGTACCAGTTACTAAGGCATCTCATTGCAGTCTTGTATGGAGAGTGGAAAGAATGATTGTTTAAACCGCTCTTTGTGTGTTGTAATTAGTACACGTCTTCTCCATCCGCAGAAGCGATATGCAGGAGGTTATATTGTGTTTCAATACTACTTACTGTATCAGATTTTTGAAACTTTACGAATATACTTTTATGGGACAGTTTGTGTCTATCTTCAAGCGTCTGCCAATTCAGTTTTTTTAGCATCTCTGCAACTTTCACCCATTTCTATTTAGTAATTTTACGTAACTGAAGCTGATGTCACTGAAGGCCTGCCTTTTAATTAAATTAAGAGCTGCTTCGTAATTTGTGTTACCTGAAACTTTTATTAATCAAGGTCTACCTCTTTTTATTGCCCTGTTATTGAGATCTGATGTCTTACTCAATCTGTGTAATTGTTGTTGTCGTCTTCAGTCCAGAGACTGGTTTGATGCTGATCTACATGCTACTCTATTCTGTGTAAGCTTACTTCATCTCCCAGTACTTACTGCAACCTATATCCTTCTGAATCTGTTTAGTGTATTCATCTCTTGGTCTCCCTCTACGATTTTTATGCTTCACGCTGCCGTCCAATACTAAATTGGTGTTCCCTTGATGCCTCAGAATGTGTCCTACCAAGCGATCCCTTCTTCTAGACAAGTTGTGCCACAAATTTTTCTCCCCAATTCTATCCAATAACTCCTCATTAGTTATGTGATCTACCCACCTAATCTTCAACATTCTTCTGTAGCAATCCGTGTAGTGATTGTCTAACTGTTTCAGAGGTATTTATGTCAACAAGGTAGTAACAGGAAATGACACGTGATGGTCCATAGATCGCAAACCTTTCGCCTTACATCCCTTTATCCATAATTGTAGGTTTCAACTGATTTATGACGGGAGCGGGTGGGTGGGGCCTCAGCATAGACGAAACACGTTATCGCTTCAGCTTAGGAAACACCATCGGCTCACACAGTTTAAGGTATCCTGTTAACAAACAACCAAGGCCGGTATCGATTGAGAAAAAGCAAACGACAGCCTCAGTTCAAGGAACCAGCTAGCGGTGAAATAGATCAGCTAAGAAATCGCAATGACCGCAATAGACCTTTCGGTATCAGTAAGAAAATAACAGTTAAGATCAGAAAATACAGAATTTAATTGAAGTTCACGAACCGAAGTTGAATCTTGCAGATTCCAAAGAGGGAGGGGGGGGGGGGGGGGGCTAATTCAGCATAGCTCTCTCATCAATGTGCCACATCCGAGAGGTGACTGGCAGGCAACGTACGAAGACGGTGCTAGAAGTCAATCGTGGATTCAAATCGGCCCACAAATATGCCCAGCAACCACTCGCCAGACTCCGTGCCCAAGACGCTTACGTAAGTGCTCGCCTTATTGTTCGCCGGGCGAACCCCACACACCGTCCTCCTCGCCCCATTACCACTCTACAACTCGCCACGCCACAGCACGCCCCATCCCCATCGACAACCTCTACCAAAGAGGTGGCCTCAAACCAGAGCGGCGTCACACGGCAGATCAAGCTAGTGGCGCTATGAATTCGAAAGGCGACGCGATCAACCCCGCCACAGTTCATAAAAAAAAGTCTTTCTTGTGCACACACACACACACAAACACATGCGCGCTGAAATACATTATGTCACCGCTGTTAACAAAAATTAACAGATTAATAGGAAAAAAAGAGAATGTAGTACTAAAGCAAACACACTGACTTCACAAAAGCCATGGAACAGCAATGTGCACATCTACAGATGGTGGTAGTATTATCGAGTACATAACGTATAAACGAGCAACTGTAAGATGTACTTATGTGATTCCTGTAAAAAGATTTCAGGTGTGATTGCGGCCGCACGATGGGAATCAACAGACTTTGAACTCAGATTGTTAGTTGGAGCTAGGTGCATTGGACATTCCACTTCGGACACCGATAAGGAAATAAATATTCCGAGGTCCACAGTGTCAAGAGTCTGCCGACAATATCAAATTTCATGAATCACCTCTCACCTCGGACAACGCAGTGGCCGATAGCCTTCACTTAACGACCGAGAGCAGTGGCGATTGCGTAGAATTCTCAGTACTAACAGAGAAGCAACACGGAATCAGATAACCGCAGAACGTACGCTGGACACATCCTTTCTGACAGGACGGCGACACCTGGCGTTAATGGGTTATGGCACCAGACGACCGACGCGAGTACCTTTGCCTGCAGCGCTTCTCCTGGTCTCGTGTCTCGTGACCACATCGATTGGACCCCAGGCAACTGAAAAACGGTGGCCTGGTCAGATGAATCCAGATTTCAGTTGGCAAGAGCTAACGGTAGCACCCCACGAAGCCATGGGTCCAAGTCGTCAACAAGGCGCTGTACAAAATGGTGGTGGATCCATAATGGTGTGGGCTCTGTTTACATGGAATGGTCAGCGTCCTCTAGTCCAACTGAACTATTCACTGACCTAAAACCGTTATGTTCGGCTACTTGGTGTACATTTGCAGCCATTCATGGAGCAATGATGGAATTTTTATGGATGACAATGCGCAATGTCAGAACACGGCAGACAGTTCGAGTGAATCATTTGGCTACCCAGGCCACCCAACTTAAATACCATTGAACATTTATGGAACATAATCTAGATGTCACAAAAGCCTGCATCAAATTCAAATGGCTCGAATACTATGGGACTTAACATCTGAGGTCATCAGTCCCCTACATTTAGAACTACTTAAACCTAACTAACCTAAGGACATCACATATCCATGCCCGAGGCAGGATTCGAACCTGCGACCGTAGCAGCAGCGCGGTTCCGGACTGAAGCGCCTAGAACCGCTCGGCACAGCGGCCGGCAAGCCTGCATCGTCAACACTTTCGCAGTTGTCGACGGCTATACAGGCATCATGGCTCAATATACCTGCAGGGGGGGGGGGGGGGGGTTCAACGTCTTGTTGCACCCATGAGTTTCCGAGGGCAAAAGGAGTCCGAGGCGATATTAGGAGGTATCCCATAACTTTTGTCACCTCAAACGCAGATGAGCTAGCCATGTACAAACATGCTAAAACCTTCAACCCAATGGATTAGGTGGGAATTTGGGCAGTTTACATAAATTTAATAGTGTTTCACACTAGCGTCGTGCTTGCTTTAGCCCTCTCATAAGAAAATAAAACTCGATTCACATTGGGAAATGTTATTGCCACATTCGCTCAGAAAGAGATGAAAATCCTACAACCTATACGGAAATGGGAAGGCGTCGCTTCGTCTCATGTCTATGCCAGCAAACGGTAAGCCAGGGCCGGACGCTGGGTTTCACCTTCCGCAGCTTTCTATCTGTCACTCCCAGCCAATATTAGTCCCTATTGTTCTGACCTGACTCAACAGGAACATGGTACATTGCAGGGGCATGGCACATTTTGCTATAGTCTGCTTCCGACAAATTTCCTTGGAAACTGTATTTCCTTATTCATTTCCGCCGATCCCATCGTGCTCTGATATCCAGAAGAGTGGTGCAATTTTTCTGCGTTTGTAGGAGGATAATAGTGTCTCGTAAAATCTGTAAATTTTTCAAGCCTGTTTCGTCTACAAAATTGCTAAAAATTACGAAGAGTATCGGTACGGTCGCGAAAATTCATCTTCCATTCGGGTTCATCTCCTGTCTCGCTTTCGTGTTTCCGTACTGCTCTTCACTGTAAATAGCACGCCAATTCCGAGTACAAGGCCAGGGAAAAGTGCAAAACAGCCATTTCGCTTAACTTGAAACCATGCGTGAGAATTTTAAAAATACTGTGCGTTTTGTTTAAAATATGCTCCCTATTTATTTTAATGATTCCGTGTCTAAAAGTAGGGTCTCTGTCAGCCGAGACGACCTATGTCTCCAACCTTGGTGTAAGAAATTTAAAGAACACAAATACTTAGGCTCCTATTTCTCAAAGATAGCTATTCATAAGACGTATACAAGGCTTTTTAGAAGTGCAGATATTGTTCATGAATCTACCGACTGCGGTGGAAAGATGGAGAGGGGAGGATTCTGAGCAAAAGTAAGTTGTGATGGTGACTAAGAAGCATTGCAAATTTTATAGGCCTGATGAATCATGCCTCTGTGCAGATGCTGATGTTAAAATCTGGTGCGACCACTTTGATTCTCTCTTGGCAGACACATCCAGAATCTTCAGATAAGACAGCCTGGAGCATAAAAAAGGGATTGAAGTAGCCGTCACCAGAAGATGCAGCAGACGATCCCAGCAGAGAGGTCGAAACGTTGTAGAAGAAATACGACGCCGCCTAACAGCCTATGACACTTTACCTTCGATTTGGTAGCGTAATCCATGTCAGATAGCGCAAAAGGTTTGTGAAATGGAACAGACAAACTACGATCTACGTAGAGCGGGACAGAGACATTTAATATGTTGAGCACCTTCAGCAACTGTGCCCCTCCCATTGTGACAGTCAGGTAAGCTTACAATCAGAAAACTTCACCGAAACGTAAAATATTCCAGTTCTTATTCTAAAGTCAGTTACAAACATTGTTTATCATTAGTTTATACCTGATCTCCGCATCACTACAAAAATATCAAAAATCAGGGAAATCATCTACGAATAAAAATGCCCTGAAGCTACGCTGCAAGGTTCGCTGTTTCCTGAATCTAAGTGAGATCTGGCTTTCCCCAGCAGGCCTCATCATCAAGACGTAGTCTGAGAAGCTCAGGTTGTCAAATTGTACCTGTGGTGTCACCGCCAGACACCACAATTGCTAGGTGCTAGCCTTTAAATCGGCCGCGGTCCGTTAGTATACGTCGGAACGGCGTGTCGCCACTATCAGAGATTGCAGACCGAGCGCGGCCACACGGCAGGTCTAGTCTAGAGAGACTTCCTAGCACTCGCCCAGTTGTACAGCCGACTTTGCTAGCGGTGGTTCACTGACTTCTACGCTCTCATTTGCCGATACGATAGTTAGCATAGCTTGCAGCTACGTTATTTGCTACGACCTAGCAAGGCGCCAGTATCCGTACTATTGATATTGTGAATCATGTACCATAAAGAGCGACGTTCGTCATTAATGGATTAAAGTTAAGTATTCCACCAGATACGTCCGTTTTTCTCAATTCTAATTCCCTTGTCATGTTCCAGACCTCACGCCAGCCTGCGTGAGCTAAAACGCGTGCATTTCGGCCTCCTTTAGGAACACGGTTGGCTCTCCTGCCAACCACAACAGTACCAATTCCTCAGAGATCCGCAGACGGAGCAAGCAGAGCGTCGAATGATCGCGCTCCAGCGCCCTTCTGCGCTTGAATAATAGCTCGCGATCACATACAGCCAGTTGCCTGTCGTCACTGAAGACGGTCGGACAGCACTATTTGATATTGAGTTTGAGTACTGATTTTTGTACGGTTTTCTCTCTGATACTTACTCTGGACTGGTATTCTACACATGTGTTTTGGACTCTAACCAACCGTTCACTGATTCGTTCCAACTGCTTTGAACTGCCGTATTTTCCGTCAGTCACCAAGACACTAAGTGTGAGATGATACTAAACTTTTGCTACCTACCCCATATAAGATACCAAAATGACGATGAGGCTGTCATTAGCTCTAAACTCTAAACTACTCTGCCTGGCAAAATAAAAAGAGAAGCTCAAACAAGAGAAGGAGAAAACAAAAATGAAACTTAATGGGTTGAGAAGGGATATGTTATTTTATTTCAGAGATGACAAAACGACGTCAAATTTAAAAAGTACGTGGCAGTAAGAGCGGATTTATCAGTACGTCATTGCTCCCCCTCCGGTTGAATATACGCACTTATTAGGTTGGAAAAGGTGTCATCAATTCGTCGATTCCTCTCCTATGAATCACAACTGTTGTATTTGCTTCATACTGACACTGGGATGGAACTGATGTCCGAGCTGTAATTCGAGGACAGATTTGGGGTCTTGCTAGTTGCATGACTACCTCAACATCACCAATACAGTTCATGGAGACATGTTGAAAAACGGCACCGTGGGACTGTCGCAAGAGAGGTAAAGCACGAGCACGCAGGACGTATCGTTGCACCGTCACAGCGCCCTCAAATACTACCGCGAACTGAAGTCACACCATATCGCCCCATACTCTGACATACCAGGAGGAGGACGTCAATGTCACGTCGACAGCCAGGTCATCAAAGACGGAGTACAAGCTCGGGTTGGGGAAGGACAAGGAAGGACATCGGCCACGTCGTTTCAGGGGAACCATCACGGCATTTGCCTAAAGCGATTTAGGGAAATCACGGGAAACCTAAATCAGGATGGCCTGACGCGCGTTTGAACCGCCGTTCTCTCGAATGAGAGTCCAGTTTTCTAAGCACTGCACCACCTCGCTCGGTCTGACACACCAGGAGTAAAACCAGTGTGCCTCCCTGAAACACTGGAAGAATGGGACCTTTATAAAAGTCACCACTACACTAGCTGTCGATGGTCATCGGCGATGATGGAGAATTGCGATTAAACGATTAATGCAATGGTGATGCCTCCTATTAGAAGACCTTACATCCTGGTTACGGTACCTCTCCAGTCTTAACCGTCTGTGTTATTGTGCTAAAGGCAGCCCATGCAGTGGACAGTAATTCCCTAGTTTGGCTGCGGCACGAAGTTCATTACATGTTCTGCTGTAGCAGGCGCGGTTGCCAAGGGGTTGCGATGTGCTTAGTGAACAATATGGCGATACCCGCCCCTCCCCTGCCCTGTTGTGGTCAGAAGCGTTTTATGGCGCGTTACTATCCTACAGAAATTTAGTTATTACTTGAATTGAACATAAAGTTTTTCATTGTGACGATACGTTTAATTTATCAGGAAGTGACAAAAACAAATTCCTTCGACAGTTACGCTGACTTCACCAGAAAGAGGGAGAGCGACGCATCATTCAGATGGTGAGAATGCGGTGTTAATGACTCCGTGGTATGAACTCGTAAGATTTTCAGCAATAGTTGTAGAAGTGTTACTTTCAAATAGCTTAGCTATTGTGACCCATCATCTCTCAGTATTACCTAACACAGCCTGCATCTGATGAGATCGAAGCCGAACGGATTCATTAGTCAGAGATGAATGAGTGGATCATTCGCTCTTGGAAAAGACAAGCGATAAAACCACGGTGGTGTAATAAGAGCTTTCATGAAGTCATAAAATTAAGGCTAACGTCTGCCATGTTCGTATGGCCAAACATCAACTTCTGGTGGAAGGGTTTCGACAGAAAATGCTTGCTTGCATTATTTACAGCTGCAAAAGCCGTTCTGATTATAGCATAAAGTGTAAAGGAATCACATTTCATACCAAAGTAGACTTTTCTTTTATTTGCATGAATTTTAGTTGCACTGCTTACTTTTACTCTAGCGGTTCTCTTTTTGTCATTTAACTTTAGATTTCCAATCAGTCCAACTCGAAAATCGCTCTTGCGAACACGGTGTGAAGGAAAGTCCCAAACCAACCAAACATGGCAAAAGAAACATGGCAAGAATGGCAAGAAACAATCAATGCCTTCTCTGAGGGATAGCAATGGAGATACTATCGAAGAAAGTGCTGCCAAAGCAGAGTTACTAAACACAGCTTTCCGAAATGTCTTCACAAAAGAAGAAGAAGTAAACCTTCCAGAATTCGAATCAAGAACAGCTGCCAACATGAGTAACGTAGAAGTAAATATCCTTGGAATAGTGAAGCAACTTAAACTACTTAATAAAAGCAAATCTTCTGCTCCAGTCTGTATACCAATTAGGTTCCTTTCAGAGCATGTTGATGAATTAGCTCCATACTTAACAATCATCTGGAACCGTTCGCTCAACGAATGATCTGTGCCCAAAGACTGGAACGTTGCACAGGTCACACCTATATTCAAGAAAGGTAGTAGGAGTAAACCACTAAATTACAGGCCCATATCGTTAACGTCCATTTGCAGCAGGATTCTGGAACATATATTGTGTTCGAACATTATGAATTAACTCGAAGAAAACGATCTATTGAAACACAGTCAACAAGGGTTTATAAAACACCGTTCTTGTGAAACACAACTAGCTCTCTATTCGCATGAAGTGTTGAGTGCTGTTGACAAGGGATTTCAGATCGATTCCGTTATTTCTGGATTTCCGGAAGTCTTTTGACAATGTACCACACAAGCGGCTTGTAGTGAAATTGCGTGCTTATGGAATATCGTCTCAGTTATGTGACGTGATTTGTGATTTCTTGCCAGAGAGGTCACAGTTCCTAGTAATAGACGGAAAGTCACCGAGTAAAACACAAGTGATTTCTGGCGTTCCACAAGGCAGTGTTATAGGCCATTCCTAGTAAAAGACAGAAAGTCATCGAGTAAGACAGAAGCTATTTCTGGCATTCCCCAAGGTAGTATTATAGGCCCACGAAACAAATAACGGCGGAAACAAAAGTGGGACGTACACTGGACATATCCTGTCAACAAGGGTTTACGCTGTTTCTTATCTATATTGACGATTTGGGAGACAATCTGAACAGCCGTCATAGGTTGTTTGCAGATGACGCTGTCGTTTATCGACTAATAAAGTCATCAGCAGATCAAAACAAATTGCAAAACGACTTCTATAAGATATCCGAATGCTGCGAAAATTGGCAGTTCACGGTAAATAACGAAAGGTGTGAGGTCATCCACATAAGTGCTAAAAGGAATCCGTTAAACTTCAGTTACACGATAAGTCAGTCAAATCTAAAGACCGTAAATTCAACTAAATACGTGTAGTTGTTGTCGTGGTCTTCAGGCCTGAGACTGGTTTGATGCAGCTCTCCATGTTGCTCTATCCTGTGCAAGCTTCTTCCTCTCCCAGTACCTACTGCAACCTACATCCTTCTGAATCTGATTAGTGTATTCATCTCTTCGTCTCCCTCTACGATTTTGTTCCCTCCACGCTGCTCTCCAATACGAAATTGGTGATCCCTGGAGGTCTCGGAACATGTCCTATCAACCGATCCCTTCTTCTATGGCTACACTCCATACTACTTATACTTTCAGAAACGACTTCCTGACACTTAAATCTATACTCGATATTAACAAATTTCTCTCCTTCATAAACGCTTTCCTTGCCATTGCCAGTCTGTATTTTATATCCTCTCTACTTCGATCATCATCAGTTATTTTGCTTACCCAAATAGCAAAACTCCTTTACTACTTTAAGTGTCTCATTTCCTAATCTAATTCCCTCAGCATCACCCGACTTAATTCGACTACATTCCATTATCCTCGTTTTGGTTTTCTTGATGTTCATCTTATATCCTCCTTTCAAGACACTGTCCATTCCGTTCAACTTCTCTTCCACGTCCTTTGCTGTCTCTGACGGAATTACAATGTCATCGGCGAACCTCAAAGTTTTTATTTCTTCTCCATGGATTTTAATACCTACTCCGAATTTAACTTTTGTTTCCTTTACTGCTTGCTCAGTACACAGATTGAATAATATCGGGGATAGGCTACAACCCTGTCTCACTCCCTTCCCAACCACTGCTTCCCTTTCATGTGCGTCGACTCATATAACGGCCATCTGGTTTCTGTACAAATTGTAAATAGCCTTTCGCTGCCTGTGCTTTACCCCTGCCACCTTTAGTATTTGAAAGAGAGTATTCCAGTCAACAATGTCAAAAGCTTTTTCTAAGTCTACAAATGCTAGAAATGTAAGTTTTTCTTTCCTTAATCTATCTTCTAAGATAAGTCGTAGGGTCAGTATTGCCTCACGTGTTCCAATATTTCTACGGAATCCAAACTGATCTTCTCCGTGGTCGGCTTCTACCAGTTTTTCCATTCGTCTGTAAGTAATTTGCGTTAGTATTTTGCAGCCGTGACTAATTAAACTGGTAGTTCGGTAATTTCCAATTTGCCAACACCTGCTTTCTTTGGGAATGAAATTATTATATTCTTCTTGAAATCTGAGGGTATTTCGCCTGTCTCATACATTTTGCTCATCAGATGGTAGAGTTTTGTCAGAACTGGCTCTCCCAAGGATGTCAGTAGTTCTAATGCAATGTTGTCTACTTCGGGAGTCTTGTTTCGACTTAGGTCTTTCAGTGCTCTGTCAAACTCTTCACCCAGTATCATATATCCCATTTCATCTTCATCTACATTCACTTCTATTTCCATAATATTGTCCTCAAGTACGTCGCCCTTGTATAGACCCTCTATATACTACTTCCACCTTTCTGCTTTCCTTTGTTTGCTTAGAACTGTTTTTCTATCTGAGCTCTTGACATTCATACAAGTGGTTCTCTTATCTACAAATGTCTCTTTAATTTTCCTGTAGTAGTATCTATCTTACCCTGTAGTGCCACAACGATGATAATTAATATTACGACGATGTCAAACCTTATTTTTATGATTTAAAGAAGTATTCATGATATTAAAAATTTAATTATAATTTTATTATTTTCATTTTTGTGCTCAGTGTATCAAGGACTTTCTAGTGCACGGAATAGATTAGCATTGTTTGTGCTACGAAACTATATATTATTGTTAAGGGTTAAGCGTGTAATAATTCAATGTAAGACTTTTTGTTGAGTCTGAATTTTGTTCTCGTACTCGTCGGTAGAGAAGGAAAAGTTACTTAATCGATGTGAATGTATAAAGGCTGTAAAAAGGAGAGAGAGAGAGAGAAGGTAAATACGAGTTATTCAAAACAAATATTTCTAAAGTGTAACGTATTGTGATTTCCTATAACTAAAAATTGCAAGGTCTAATCTGAGCCTGTCCTGAATAACAGCAAAGAACATTTATGTTATCATATATTTTCTTCGTTTGATCACGGTTGTGATACGCATGTTTCTTTTTGTTACGCGACTTGTAATGACTATTTTCATTATACGCGCAAAAGTGCACACAGCTTTAATTGAACCTGCGTCTTTCGGAAACGATAACTTTTAATCAGTACAATTACACGAATCCGTCTATATCGCAACCGTGATCGCAAAAGTGTTTCCTGGACCAAATAATTCTTATAAAATGTGTATTCTCCAAAGCGAGCAGCATTGTATTATCGCTGACTCGCAACAATCGAAACAGCTTAAATAAAGTTGCCACCTTTTAATGATTATTATTATCCCATTAAATAAATAAATAGCAATTCAGTGGCTACCCAATCAATAAACAGAGAGGGCAATTCAACGCCTAGTGAAATAAGTCTCTACATCTTTACATTTGTCGTAAAGCTATCACTGTTAGCCATTTTGCACTTCCTGTCGATCTCATTTTTGAGACTTTTCTATTCGTTTTTCCCGCTTCATATACTGCATTTTTATATTTTCTCCTTTCATCAATTAAATTCAATATTTCTTCTGTTACCCAAGGATTTATACTAGC
Organism: Schistocerca gregaria; assembly: GCF_023897955.1. Classification (NCBI taxonomy): domain Eukaryota; kingdom Metazoa; phylum Arthropoda; class Insecta; order Orthoptera; family Acrididae; genus Schistocerca; species Schistocerca gregaria. The sequence continues at coordinate 222,327,701 of NC_064923.1, read as the reverse complement.
CATCGTCTTTTTACCTACTTGATCCTCTGCTGCCTTCACAATTTCATCTCTCAGAGCTACCCATTCTTCTTCTACTGTATTTCTTTCCCCCATTCCTGTCAATTGTTCCCTTAAGCTCTCCCTGAAACTCTGTACAACCTCTTGTTTAGTCAGTTTATCCAGGTCCCACCTTTTTTGCAGTTTCTTCAGTTTTAATCTACAGTTCATAACCAATAGATTGTGGTCAGAGTCCACATCTGCCCCTGGAAATGTCGTACAATTTAAAACCTGGTTCTTAAATCTCTGTGTTACCATTATATTATCTATCTGATACCTTCTAGTATCTCCAGGCTTCTTCCATACATACAACCTTTCTTCATGATTCTTGAACCATGTGATAGCTATGATTAAGTTATGCTCTGTGCAAAATTCTACCGGGCGGCTTCCTTATTCATTTCTTACCCCCAATCCGTATTCAACTACTACGTTTCCTTCTCTTCCTTTTCCTACTATCGATTACCAGTCACCCCTGACTATTAAATTTTTGTCTCCCTTCGCTATCTGAACAATTTCTTTTATCTCATCATACATTTCAAAATACATAGGAATTACAATTACGAACAACTTAAATTGGAAGGAACACATAAAAAATGTTTTGGAGAAGGCTAACCAAAGACTGCATATATACCTACTAAGGAGACTGCCTACACTACGCTTGTCCGTGCTCTTTTAGAATACTGCTGCGTAGTGTGGGATCCTTAACAGATATGAGTGACAGAGTACATCGAAAAAGTTCAAAGAAGGGCAGCACGTTTTGTATCACTGAAATGTACCTTTACCGCTATGAACGCTTGCTCAGTAGAGGAGATGTGTTTCACATTAGCGAAGATGAACGAATTGACATAAATCCCCAAGTATACAATTTAGAGGCCACGTTTATTGGACATTTTTCTCTTTTTTGTCGACGCTACCAGCACTGAAAGCTACCAGGCCTGCACTCTTCACAACACAAGAACTGGTACATGTATTCAACTCTCAGAGGTATCAGAACCGTTTTCGTTAATAACTTTCGACTCGTTTGTTTCCGGTACAAGGATCCTTACGTCAAATTAATACATTTATCGTTTTCCATCAACTTAGAAAGTCTGTAACATCATCACGGAATCACAGCTCGTATACGTACATTTATAGACGCCCGCGCCAATAACTTTGACGCTGTGTCGTCTCGTTGGATGACGTTTTGAACATGGGTTCCTATTCAAAATACGATGTACTCACTCCCCTCTACATGTCCTAGAAGTCTGTAACGGGAATTTCCGACCACCCTGTATGTCGTACTGGGTTCTCATTCACAGGCACTGTCAATTTAGTAAGTAGTTGCCTCACCTGCATAAAGAGGGTAGTTGTTTGGTTTCCTGTTGTCAAAACGTTAACATATTGGCTCTGTCTGGAATTACTATAAGGTGGCACTTACACAGAGGTACCAAAAGTCATCGGTTAACTCCCAGTATCGTCTCATACCTTATTTTGCCCGACTTGGTGCAGCAATTCGATGTGCCATGGACTCAACAAGTCTTTGGAAGCCCCCTGCAGAACTATCCAGCCATGCTACCTTTATAGCCGTCCATAATTGCCAAAGGTTTGCTGGTACAGGATTTTGTGCATTAACTGACCTCTCGATTAAGTCCCATAAATATTCGATGGGATTCACGTCGGGCGATCTGGGCGAGCAAATCATTCGCTCGAATTGTTCAGAATGTTCTACAAACCAATCGGGAACGAATGTGGTCTAGTGATATGGCGCTTGTCACCATAAAAATATCCGCCCCGATAGCTGAGTAGTCAGCGCGGCGGATTGCCGTCCTACGGGCCCGGGTACAATTCCCGGCTGGACCGGGGATTTCCTCCGCTCAGCGACTGGGTGTTGTGCTGTCTTCATCACCATTTCATTCCCCTCCGTCGTGCAGGTCGCCCAATCTGGCGTCGAATGTAATAAGACCTGCACCAAGGCGGCCGGATCTGCCAAGCAAAGCAGTCACAGGTTCGAATCCTGCCTCGGGCATGGATGTGTGTGATGTCCGTAGGTTAGTTAGGTTTAAATAGTTCTAAGTTCTAGGGGACTGATGACCTCAGCTGTTAAGTCCCATACTGCTCAGAGCCATTTGAACCATCTTTTTGCCCAGCAAGGGACCTCCGGGCAGATGACGCCAAACGCTCATTTCCATACCGTAAAAATTCCATGATAAATGACTGGCTGCAAATAACTATTTCCGGTCAACAATCAGTTCACGTGGACCAGAGGGATCCAGTCCATTGCATGTAAACACAGCCCACATTATTATGGAGCCAACAGCAGCTTACACACAGTCTTGTTGACATCTTGGGTCCATGGCTCTATGGGGTCTGCGCCACACCAAACGCAACTATCAGCTCTTACCAGCTGAAATCGGGACTCATCTGACCAGATCACGGTTGTTCAGCCGATATGACCACGGGCCGAGGAGAGGCGCTGCAGGCGATGTCGTGCTGCTAGGAAAGGCACTCGTGCCCTCCGTCTACCACCACAGACCATTAACGCTATATTTCGCAGCACTCTCCTAACTTATACTTTCGTCGTACGTCCCACATTGATTGTTGTTTGTCTCTTATCAGTGACAACTCTATCCAAACGCCTCTGCTCTCGATCGCCAAGTGAAGACCTTCGGCCACTGCGTTGTCCGCGGTGAGAGGTATTGCCTGAAATTTGGTATTTTCGACACACTGACACTGTGGTTCTAGGAGTACTGAATTCCCGAACTATATCAGAAGTGAAATGTCCCATGCGTCTAGTTCCAAATACCATTCCGTGTTCAAAGTCTGTTAATTCCCGTCGTCAGGGCACAACCGCGTCAGAAATCTTTTCACATGAATCATCTGAGTACAAACAACAACTGCACCAATACACTGCCCTTTCATACGTTGTGTACGTGATACCACCGTCACTTATGTATGTGCCTATCGTTATCCCATGACTTTTGTCATCTCTGCGTGCGTCTTACTGGGGCTTCATGGTGCAGCACTGCCCAGATGCATCAATGGTAGCTTGCCCTGCAAAATTAGAGAAGTTTCGTAGTTTCTTATGTTCAAAAAATTAACGAATTACCTTTGTCATAATTACTATAAGGCAGCATTTACTTTCCACTCTCGGTCTGAGGCGCTGCAGTCATGGACTGTGAGGCTGGTCCCGGCGGAGGTTCGAGTCCTCCCTCGGGCATGGGTATGTGTGTTTGTCCACAGGATAATTTAGGTTAAGTAGTGTGTAAGCTTAGGGACTGATGACCTTAGCAGTTAAGTCCCATAAGAATTCACACACACACTTCCCACTCGAACCAAGTTTATCGTAATTAGAGCATTAAAAATTGTTACCCTGAGTTTTAACTCTACGTCTACGTTTCGTTAAGTAGTTCCATCCTTTTCATTTTACTCAATTTTTCTTTATTTTATGTTATAAGTTATCATTTTTTTATTACAACTGTTACAGCATGAATCGATTATGTATTATCAAGACATTTTTTTTCTGTGTAGAAATATCTGAGAGATGTACAACGGATGGTGTTTGGTCCTATTTAAGAGTAAGCAGGAAGCCTTCAATAAATGAACTCTGCTCCTGATAGTGTTTGTAAATGACCAAACTTCATTAAAATTTTGGAAGTCTGTCTAAAGGTTTTTTAGCGTGTTTCTGTACACACACCTTAAGAGGTCACAATAATACAGGGTGTTCCTGGAGGAGTGGTCAGTATTGAGGGATTTGACAGGATCGTTTATTCGAAACAAAAACGTCTAATAAACATGGGTCTAAAATGAATACCTTAAGACCTATGAGAACTTTTTTATTTTCGATACTGTGAAACGAATAGCTTCCGCTGCGAGCTCCTTGCTTTCCATATTTTGGGAGGACGTAATATGGACCAATACAAGACAAAATTGTCTAGTAAATACGGGCTCTAAAATACATACCGGAAGAGTTATGAGCACTTGTTCAGTAAAAGCTATGGTGAACCAATGCTAATAGCTCATAAAGCATCCATTTTAGAGCCCGTTTTTTTCTGGAAATTGTTTCCTTGTTTTGGTCCACACCGCTCAAAGTATGGAAAGAAAATAGCTCGCAGTAAATGAAATTTGTTTCACGACGTGCTCATAGCTCGGAAGGTGAGCACTTGCTTTAATTGTTCGGTCTTGTCATATTTCTGAATACTCACCATTCCTCTTGGGACACTCGGTATATCAAGGCAGAGAATGAAATGATCTGAAGGTACGTCATCTACTATGCTAATACGATTAAAACATGATTATAAACTGAGGGAAAAAACGCAACTCCATGCATAACTTGTGCGACAGAAACGAAAGTTGATGGGCGTCTTTGTACATCTGAAAGATGATGTATATTCAACTTTCGCGCCAGTCTCATTAAAGTGTCACTAGTAGCGCCACTATGAGGATGCAAATCTGGTTGGATGGTTGGTTGATCCGGGTGGAGGTCCTCGGTCCCATTGGATTCGGAAGAATGGGGTTGGAAGTCGGCTGTGCCCTTTCAAAGGAACCAGTCCGCCATTTCGGGACTTCGGGAAATCACGGTAAACGTAAACCAGGATCGCCAGACGCTGATTTGAACCGTCGTCCTTCCGAATGCGAGACCAGTGCGTAACCACTGCGCCATCTTACTCGGTCTGCAAACCAGGTTTACTGTTCGGTCGTCAGAGTTAGTTACCTTCGAGATTGGATGTGATGAGTTGGTGTTAGTCAAGAACGCCTGTAAAGCGACAAAAACCCCACTGAATTTGACCGAGCTCGTGTAATAGTGCAACGAGAAGCTGGATGTTCCTTGTGCGATACTACAGAAAGACTTGGCAGGGTAACCATTGTACATGATTGCCGGCAATGATGATCACGAGAGTGTACGGTCGCAAGGTGACTCCGGAGGGAACAATCGTGTTCGACGTACAGCTGTAGCGCATCAAGCTGCGCCTGCAACATGAATTTGAGCAGCAGCTGACGCCACAGAGCTGTTACAAGTCGGTTACTTCAAGGACAGTCTGGTGATTTGGCCTGTTGTGCTGCCATTCATGAACAGCATTCCAGAGGATGTTTTCCAACAGGATAATGCTCGGCCACATACCGCTGTTGTAACGCAGCATGCTCTAAAGAGTGCCAACATGTTGGCCTGACCTGTTCGTTCACCAAATCTGTCTGTAATGGAGCACCGTCATCTACAAACTTCATTAACCTGTCCAGTCCCAAGTAAATATTTAATAAGCAATACTTGTCAGCTCCAGTGAAAGGAGACTGCGAAAGAGGCATAAGCCCTGACGCTAAAAGAAGCTTTCCAGTATATGTAAGTGGTAACATCGAGTGGAAACCTATAAGAGAAATCGAACATTAAAGTGTTTTAGGGTCGAACGAGCCAGCGGATGGACATATCCCGAACGCCAATTATAGCCTCGATTTAGAACGGTATATAAGCAATAGATTCTGACAGTGGATTAAGGGACCACAGTAGTGGCCGCTTTGAGGAGCCACCGTGTAGCTACGCCAGGCAGCAGCAGCGGAAGGATGCAGAAATCATATTCTCAGCGAAAAGTCGGCGATCAGATCTGGTGACACGCACATCAACTGCAAGATAAGTAATTATTATCTCTTCTGTGGAATACCTTTGAATACAGACGATCTGTCTTTGTCTCAAGGAATAGATAGCATTTGTAGTTTCGTAATTAACAAGAACAATTAACGGAACAGTAGTTGTCTCTTGTAAGCTTAGGCGAGTGGCCTGTTGAGAAGAAATTGAGTCTGACATTTAATCAAGAAGGATTTAGGAAATAGCACCTCTTTCATAAGTTATCAAAGAGATAATAAATGAATTAATTAAATAAATCCTGAACTTTTCAGCATACCCACCCTGCCATTAATCCTAACAGGTTACCACTGCAACCAGTAACCACATTTCTGCCTCGGAGAGCTTTCTCCCTCTCATCTCCGACAGCAAAGGTGGACACCCCAACAACCCTCAGATTGTCGTCAGCGTTCCTATTGCACTACAACTCTGTTCTGGGATGCGACAAACTTCCCTGTGTTTGTTTTGGATGGGTTCCGCCTTTAGCAAAACACGGTTTTTTGATCCCAAACATGTCTCACTGCAGTTGCAGCATCATCAGTGGGCATTTATTTTATAGCTTTTTACCACAAGTTGTGATTTTCCTGAGGTATTATTTTTATAGTGCCTGTTTTCTTTCAGAGTTCGTCAAGATTTTGGTTTTACAGCTGGTAAACAATGAAACAGTAACAGTGACAGCTGAATACACAGAACTTCACAGTGACGAAGATGAGGGCGAAAGAAAACATGACAAACTATGAAAGAAAACTGGCACTATAAAACATAATACTTCAGGAAAACCATACCATGTGGTAAAAAGCCATAAAATAAAAAATCACAGATGATGCTGCAACTATAGTGAAACATGTTTGGGTTAAAAAACAAAATTGTGTTTTGCTCCGTCCAAAAACATATCTATTGTTAAAGCAAACACGGACAAAGGAGCTTCAACCTCAAGATGATTACTCCCCGTATTGACCGACAAAGTGCAACAGGCATGGAACTCCATCTCACAAACGTGCATTTGTCACCTGTACAACAGAATGCAGGCACGTTTGCGAGCTTGCATTCAACTTTCTGGCATTTACAACGGTTATAAACGTACCAGAATTTCACTTCTGCAATGGCTATCTCACGCTTAAATTATCCTGTGACCTTGCAATGTTAAGCATTTAAATGCGTTATCTACGCAAAAGTGTTACCGGAATTTTATTATCCTACATTAAATATTTCTAGGTGTTGTGATTTTGTTCCGACAATGTGGATTAATGAGTAGACAACATTGTGTTAGAGCTACTGATAGCCTTGGGAGAGCCACACATGACAAAACTCTACCATCTGGTGAACAAGATGTATGAGACAGGTGAAACACCCTTAGACTTCAAGAAGAATATAATAATTTCAGTTCCAAAGAAAGCAGGTGCAGACAGGTGTCAAAATTACCAAACTATCAATTTAATAGGTCACGGTTGCAAAATACTAACACGAATCCGTTGTAGAAGAGTGGAAAAACTGGTAGAAGATGACCTCGAGGAAAATCAGTTTGCATTCAGAAGAAATGTAGGAACACAGGAGGCAATACTCACCATACGACTTCTCACAGAAGATAGGTTAGAGAAAGCTTTTGACAATGTTGACTGGAATAACCTGATTCAAATTTTAAAGGTATAAGGGTAAAATATAAGGAGCATAAGGCTACTTACAATTTGTACAGAAACGAGGTGGCAGTAGTAAGAGCCGAGGGCTATGAAAGGGAAGCAGTGGTTGAGAAGAGAGTGAGACTGGGTTGTAGCTTACTCCCAATGTTACTTAATTTGTATATTGAGCAAGCAGTAAAGGGAACAAGAGAAAAATTTGGAGTAAGTGTTAAAGTCCAAGAAGAAGAAATAAAAGCTTTGAGATTTTCCGATGACATTGTAATTCAGAGACAGTCTTCCGACTGAAGACCACAACAACATCCACAGATTAATGTTCTTCATGTGTTTAATACTGCGATTACTATATTGTAGCGAAACACTTGGCCATGAATAATCACTTCGCTACACATTAGATACGTCGCATCTTCGTTTTCCTCCAGTCTGTCACGGTTAAACAACAGAGCAGGTCCGGTGCCAAGAAAGATTCTTGACTCCCAGCTGTGTTTAGACGGGAGCGTTACACGAGGTAAATTTGTGGGCAGTCAGTCGGAACAGAAAAAGCGTCTTCTGCGCAGTCGTTGACCGTAGAATTTTCCCACAGTTTCGCAAGTTGGGATCGTCCTGTCCGAGCTTTGACTTTCCGTCTGCAACCGCGAAGTGCGTGCAAAAAGGGACAGTTGTGAGAGAGATGGAACCTGCTATATGCAGCAACGTCACGTGGGAGACTCAGTATATATGGAACAAAAGATCGGTCCCAGAGATGAAGGTACGTAGTTCGAAGGAAGCCAGCGCAAGAACCATGTCAGGAATCCCGGTAAGTGTGTGAGACGTAACGCCAGTAGGCTGATTTTGTTGTTGTTATCGAGCGATGCGGCATGTCTGTTAGGACAATACGTATTTCTTCGGCAGGAGCAGGATTCTGTTTGCGTTTCAAGTACCCTGATTTAGATTTTCTACAGTTCCAAAATCATGAGCTCCAATTTACAAATTATTTCTAAAATGTAAGTAGTGTCTGCCTCATATGTGGCTATTATCAGTCATTTTGGCGTAAATAACTAATGGTTCCTGGAGGTTTTCGCGGTGGATTTAATACTCCATCATTTACCGATAGTGCAAGACGACAGCTCTTCTGGGATCTGTGAAGGATGATCTTCTTTTACGGAAAGGAAGGTATATACGAAAATCTTTGTGGACGCGGTAAAATGTAAACAAGACGAACAATACGCATCGTAAAATAACATTTGCATTGAACACCAGCGATACACTCGCCTACTAAAGCCTAAAAATCTGAGGTGTCTACATATATATTCTGCTGGCAACCAATCAGTGTGTGGCGGAGGGCAAAATTCGCGCCAAAGTCATGTCCCACCCCCCCCCCCCCCCACCCCCCTCTGGTCCAATCGCGAATCGCGGGAGGGAAAACGAATGTCTGAACGCCCAGTACGAGCTATAATTTCCCTTATCTTTGAATGGTGATCATTACGCGAATTGAAAGCTGCTGGTAATAATACATACTCTACAACCTTGGCGAAGATCGGATTTCGGAATTTAGTTAGCAGCCCCTTCTGTTCAGTGCGTCGTCTATCTGCAAGTGAATCCCACTTCAAATTTTCTATGAGATTTGCAACGCTTTGCAAAAACAGACATAATGTCTGATAGGATAGCCGCAAAAAGTGATTTTACAATGTAACTTTTAATCCGTCTTGATTGCAAAATGTTTATTCATATGATCGGTTTCGGTTACATTACATATGGACATAGTAAATTCGTCTATCTGCAAGTGAATCCCACTTCAAATTTTCTATGAGATTTGCAACGCTTTGCAAAAACAGACATAATGTCTGATAGGATAGCCGCAAAAAGTGATTTTACAATGTAACTTTTAATCCGTCTTGATTGCAAAATGTTTATTCATATGATCGGTTTCGGTTACATTACATATGGACATACTAAATTCTGAATATAGCATGTGCATGTGTAATGTAACAAATGTATTAGACGCCACCTGTTGTTAATACTATTATAGTTAATATAAATGACATGCATTCTGCCAAACACTTTTATGTGACGCAGCATGTGAAAGTTGCTGTATTTGGACGTGTTACTCCTGTAACCGAAATATCAGGTACGTTCTTATACATTTGATGTTGATTAGATAGGATGAAAACGGCTTGTATTCGTGAAATAGTAAATCAGTATCATTATCGTTACAGACCTGAAGATGACTCTAAAGGAACCGAAACCGGTCATATGAATAAGCATTTTGCAATCAAGACGGATTAAAAGTTACATTTATAATGCTCTCGAGATGGCTAAATGTACCAGTCATGAATCTTGCAACTCTTCTTTGGACCTTCTCAATCTCTTGAATCAGATCCGACTGGTATGGGTCCCATACTGACGAACCATACTCCAAGACTGGACGAACTAACGTATTGTAAACAATTTTCTTTGTTGGAGGACTGCATCGCTTCAGGATTCTACCAATAAACCGCAATCTAGAGTGCGCCTTGCCCGTTACTTGTGTAATCTGATAATTCCATGTGAGGTCATTTCGAATAGTCACACCCTGATACTTGACGGATGTTACCGCTTCCAAAGACCGGGCATTTATTGTGAACTCGTACATTAATGGGGATTTTCGCCTTGTTATACGCTGTAGAATACACTTACTATAATTGAGAGATAACTGCCAGTCATTACACCACGCATTTATTTTCTGCAAATCCTCATTCATTTTTCACAACTTTCGTGTGATACTACTTTCCTGTAGACTACAGCGTCATCGGCAAACAGTCTAATGCCGCTGTCAATACCATCCACCAGATCGTTTATGTAAATCGTAAAAAGCAGCGGGCCTATTACGCTGCCTTGGGGCACACCTGAACTTACGCTTGTTTCTGTTGAAGTCACCCCGTTCAGGACGATATGCTGTTCCCTGTCTGTTAGAAAACTTTCTATCCATCCGCATACGTCATCGGATATGCCGTAAGCTTGCACTTTTTGGAGCAAGCGACGGTGCGGAACTGAGTCGAAAGCCTTTCGAAAGTCGAGGAATCATCCTGGGAGCCGGTATCTAGAATCTGTTGTATATGATGCACAAAGAGGGCCAGCTGTGTCTCGCATGACCGCTGTTTCCTAAAACTGTGCTGGTTTCTGCAGATGAGATTCTCAGAGTCTAGAAAGGACATTATGTCTGATCAAAAATATGTTTCATGATGCTACAACAAATCGATGTCAGTGAAATTGGTCCGTAATTATGGACATCCGACTTTCTCCCCTGTTTATAGATTGCTATGACCTGGACCTTCTTCCAGTCCCGTTGAACTTTTCGCTGTTACAATTATAGATGATGGATAAGAATGGTGCTATATTTGTAGCGTAGTCAACATATAATCTTACGAGGATATCGCCTAGGCCAGATGCCCTCCTGGCGTCTAAAGATCTTAACTGTTTTACAATCCCAGATACACTAAATACTATGTCAGCCATCCTTGTATTTGTTCGATAATTGAAAGGGGGAATGGTGCTGCAGTCCTCTACCGTAAACGAGTTTTTGAAAGCTACGTTTACAATTTCAGCATCCTGTATATCATCATCCGTTACATTACCCGTACTGCCAGTAAGAGAAAGTATTGAATTATTTGTAGCGTTCATAGATTTTACGTAAGACCAAAATTTTTGGGGGTTATTTTTAGAATTTGCAGATAAAATATTTCAAATTTGTTAAAAGAATCTCTCATGGACCTTTTGGCAGCTGCTTTCATTTCGCATAATTTCTGTTTGTCAGCGTGGTAGTGACTACGTTTAAAATGACTGAACAAAATTTTCTGCTCTCTCAGCAACTTCCTAATATGTTTGTTGTACCAAGATGGATCCTTTCCCTCCCCTATATTTTTGCTAGGCACATACTTCTCTAGCACGTGGTGGACAACACCTTTAAATTCCGACCAAAGATGCTCAATATCTTTGTGTGCCGCGGTGAATGCTTGGAGCTGACTATGAAGATATTCATTAATGACACTTTTGTTTGCTTTCCCAAACAAGAGAACTCTACGCTATTTCTTTTTCAGCTTCCACTGACATAGAAGCCACAATAACATAATGGTCGCTAATACCTTCTTCTAGATTAATTTCCTCAAAAAGATCACGTCTATTTGTCGCCAAGATATCTAATATTTTCCCATCTCGAGTTGGTTTACTAACCAATTGCTTAAGGTTGTATGTTGAGAGCGCTCCTAGAATAACTTCACACGAGTCTTTGATTCTGGCTCTGTGATATACGCGTAATTTTCCCAGACAATGGATGCCACATTTAAGTCTCCACCTATAACTAATGGATAATTTGGATATTTATTTCCTACGTACTCAAGACCTTCCCTGAAGCGTTCTGCGACGTTTGTTGCAGACGCAGGAGGCCTATAAAAACTTCCTAATACAATGGTCAACCCTTGTCTGATTGACAGATTTATGCATACTATTTCACAGTCCGACCCAGTATCGATCTCAACTGCGTTTAAACAGTTTATAACTGCAATGAACACACCATCCCCCATAGCATCAGTCCTATTCTTCCTAAACATTGTCCGATCCGAGTTCAAAATTTTACTACTATTTATATCTGGTTTCAAGTTTGTTGACTTTGTCAGCCACGAGATACGCGATCTGTTGTAGTTTTTTTATTTTTATTAGGAACTGAAAACCCATGAAGTCAAGTTTGCACAAGAAATCTTCTTTATTTGGATTGATTACTAGTTTCGGCTAACAATCTAGCCATCATCAGATCAATACACATTCTTGATTAGCGTTGGTGCTATTACGACTTCACACATCGATAAAATCTTTCTTACAATGACAGCATCCGTAAATAACATAATAAAAAACGGTTCACCATTCGTGACCAGTGTAATTGAATTGTGGTCATAAAACAAAGCCGTTATGTGATTAAAACTTAGTAACTGATACAATCAGTAGCATATACAGGGTAGACAGTTTTAATGCATAATCGCGAATATCTAGGTAAGTTGTAGGTGGCTAAGACGGTCCCGCATTGCTACTAATGGCCGTGACCTCGAACGTGATTTTCAATGTGATTTGGAGCTTAAAGTGATTTTACTGAATGGAAATCCTAATATTTGGTTTATAATTTGAAAAGAACTGTTTTTAATTATTTCATGTATGACTGTCGTCATTTTAAGAATTTTAACGATGTGTGAAGCCGAAATGGCACCAACATTAGTCACGAATGGTTTATGATCTGGAGATAGCTAGATTGTTGACAGAAAGTAGTAATCCATACAAATAAAGAAGACTTCATGTGCGATATTGACTTCATGGGTTTTCAGTCCCTAACATGAATTGTATTTCCACTAGCAATTCCATGGCTTACGAGAAGCTAAGATAGTGGCCACCGCCTCACGGGATTCAATGATCAAGGAAGCTGTGAAAATACAGTCAGCAGAAGAACGTCTCAACCGAGATTAGGGTTTTTCCAGCTCGACAAATCGTGAAAACTCATTTCACGACTGCGCTCTCAGAAAAAGGTCTAAGTCCACACTGTCTACGCTCCGTGGCATTCCAACATACGCCATCCACAATAACCTACAAAATACTTCGTAAGCACTGCGACTTCACTGACTCTGCCCTTGCTGTGTTTTTGCACTTAGAGTCGTAAAATTTTATCTATGACTGACGCTGTCGTAACCATGTTATCTCTGACGTATGTGCTTTTACTCTGCAAAGTTAAGTTCTTTAAAAATTTTGCAAGGGACTCACCTTGAAATTGGCTGAATGGTTGCCTGGCAAAATATCAGAAAAACAATATACCGGATGCACTCCAGAAAATTGATGGAATAAACAGTGGTTAGTTTTTTTAGCCAGTCAACAGAGTGTAATCACAAGCATCATTTCCTTTGGGCCTCCGTCCCACACAAGCGCGGGGTCGGCCTTGTTAAAATGGAATTTGGCAATCTTAGTATCAGATGCCCTTCCTGCCGCCACACCGTAACCCCCCCCCCCCTCCCCCCCCTCTGGACGGAATCAGTGTACCCTAGCAGTCTGTGTTTAGTGTAAGCCATGAAATAGTGTGAACATTTTCAAATGTCTGCCAGTCGTGGTAACTGAGGCGGTGCGTGGGGACGAGCCCAGTATTCACCTAGTGGGATGTGGAATACCGCCTAAAAACCACATCCAGGCTGGCCGACACTCCGGCCCTCGCCTTTAATTCGCCTATCCGAGTCCAGGAAGCAACACATTAGTGCCCCCAGCTAACTGGGCGGGTTAGTCAACAGAGTGTAATAGTACTTACAAAGTGTATATTTCATGCAAATTTACACTTTTTGAAATGGAATATCTGTTGGCCTCAACAAACTAAAAGTCGGGTACATTAAAATTGCAGTGGCGTTTGTTGCAGGAGTCCAGTGTGAGTCGTTTTCGAGATATTGTATTTTGATAAGTTTCTAGACAGACACTGTTTGTGCCATTCAACTTGGGCAGTTGCTAGGTACGGTGTTGTTATGTTCGCTTACAGTGGGCTTATATTTTCCTTGAGTGTACTGCGACTTACTAGTCAGTGTGTGACAGTCCACGCAGTACGTCGTGTGGGCACGATGGGATTTACAAATGCAAAAAAAGCCGACTTGCCCATGGTGTATGGAGAATATAGGAAGAATGAAGTTCGGTCTTGAACGGTGTATGCGGCAAGATATCCCAATAGATGTCAACCATCTCGGCAACTATTTCTCAACCTCTTCAACCACTGACGTGGAGGCTGCAGTGTAACACCTAGACAACGTGAAAGAAGGAAACAAGTCATGACACAAGAAGTGGAAATTATGGTTCTTGCTCCACGCACGAGGAAATGGCATGTGTCAGGCAGGTACGCTATATATTCTCCATCGGCATAGGTTCCATAACTACCAGATCAAGAGCTTCATGGAAACAATTGTGAGAATCGTGTTAACTTCTGTACATGGACAGTAACACAGGATGCTCCAGATGTATCATACACTCCTGGAAATGGAAAAAAGAACACATTGACACCGGTGTGTCAGACCCACCATACTTGCTCCGAACACTGCGAGAGGGCTGTACAAGCAATGATCACACGCACGGCACAGCGGACACACCAGGAACCGCGGTGTTGTCCGTCGAATGGCGCCAGCTGCGCAGCATTTGTGCACCGCCGCCGTCAGTGTGTCAGTCAGTTTGTCGTGGCATACGGAGCTCCATCGCAGTCTTTAACACTGGTAGCATGCCGCGACAGCGTGGACGTGAACCGTATGTGCAGTTGACGGACTTTGAGCGAGGGCGTGTAGTGGGCATGCGGGAGGCCGGGTGGACGTACTGCCGAATTGCTCAACACGTGGGGCGTGAGGTCTCCACAGTACATCAATGTTGTCGCCAGTGGTCGGCGGAAGGTGCACGTGCCCGTCGACCTGGGACCAGACCGCAGCGACGCACGGATGCACGCTAAGACCGTAGGATCCTACGCAGTGCCGTAGGGGACCGCACCGCCACTTCCCAGCAAATTAGGGACACTGTTGCTCCTGGGGTATCGGCGAGGACCGTTCGCAACCGTCCCCATGAAGCTGGGCTACGGTCCCGCACACCGTTAGGCCGTCTTCCGCTCACGCCCCAACATCGTGCAGCGCGCCTCCAGTGGTGTCGCGACAGGCGTGAATGGAGGGACGAATGGAGACGTGTTGTCTTCAGCGATGAGAGTCGCTTCTGCCTTGGTGCCAATGATGGTCGTATGCGTGTTTGGCGCCGTGCAGGTGAGCGCCACAATCAGGACTGCATACGACCGAGGTACACAGGGCCAACTCCCGGCATCATGGCGTGGGGAGCGATCTCCTACACTGGCCGTACACCTCTGGTGATCGTCGAGAGGACACTGAATAGTGCACAGCACATCCAAACCGTCATCGAACCCATCGTTCTGCCATTCCTAGACCGGCAAGGGAACTTGCTGTTCCAACAGGACAATGCACGTCCGCATGTATCCCGTTGGAATATCAGCGTCCATTGAATGCAAACGCGAGGTGTGTTATAGTGAACCATCAGCTCATACGCTGGTTTCACAGATAGAACACTGAATACGCACAAGTATCGCAACCTCCTAACAGATCATCTTCCACGGGCGCTAGAAGATGGATGCTGTAGCCTAGGAGGAACCTGTCGTACCAGGAAACAGTTGTCCAGCCGACAGTGCACCATATACTACAGCATGACTTCACGAGTTGTTTCCAAATTGTTGGACAGGATGCAGAGGACCAACATAAACCAACTGTAAACTTAAATGAATTTATATTAGCATGTTTCTACTTTCTCCAGAAACATACAATTACTGCCAGTAAACACTACACATGAAAACATATAGAACTGGCAATCATCGCATTTATTCTCTTGAACCACTGCTGATGTATGACAAAAACAGGTAAAATATGTTTGGATAAAAACCAAAAAAAATCTGCTGCAAAACACAGATAATATTTATTCTAGTCTAAATATCTAGATTAACAGTTAATGTAATGCTAGTTACTGTTATCACCATTAATTTAAATTCTATTGTGGGTCGTTTTCCTGAACGTTGGTTATTTTGGTTTTACTCTAGTACGTTATGTATTTCATTGTGAGGCAGCAATAATGTTGTCTGTGGTGTTCAGCAACTTACATGTTTCCTTCTTCATGTCGGACTGTGGAGCATCTGCGATGGCAAGTGGTTTTGTGTGTGTATGTGTGTGTGTTACAACACATAAAGCAAAGGTACAACCGAAAAGCATCTGTAATTAGGGGTGACCCACAGGAGCCTAAATGTCACTGTACTTTCGAAAATTTAAAATATGTTGATTTGATGTGGTGTATTCAGTTGTGTACCTATCTACTAACCAGTTTCACTAAAAGTTTCACTAAAAGTTTCACTAAAAGTTTTACTAAACAAGTTTCATTGTGAGGCAGCAATAATGTTGTCTGTGGTGTTCAGCAACTTACATGTTTCCTTCTTCATGTCGGACTGTGGAGCATCTGCGATGGCAAGTGGTTTTGTGTGTGTATGTGTGTGTGTTACAACACATAAAGCAAAGGTACAACCGAAAAGCATCTGTAATTAGGGGTGACCCACAGGAGCCTAAATGTCACTGTACTTTCGAAAATTTAAAATATGTTGATTTGATGTGGTGTATTCAGTTGTGTACCTATCTACTAACCAGTTTCACTAAACAAGTTTCATTTTTTCTTTGCTACAACACTTCAGCATTTAAATTTGTAGAATGACGTAGCGAAAGAATTTATGAAATTGGTTTAGATGACATCACAACAGGACCTACGGAAGGCTTTAAAAATTTGACTCAACACAGATTGTCGTGAGACAATTTCATATCACCATCTATCAGCCACTTTTAGAATGTTAAGTAGTATCTTCGTCCGAAAATAAAAGTATGGAGTATAGAAAGAACAAAACTAGCATTCCCAACCTTTTCTTCGTTATGTAACTGATGCGTTAAATATCAATAAAACCAAAATATCCGACAAAGAAGGATGCGCTTGGTTCGTTATTGTTCATCCTCGTACTAGGGAGGTGCTACGCATAATTTATTTCTTTCCTTCTCTATGTATCTGTCACTCCACGTACAACCTTTTGATGGACGGATATCGTATATTACAATAAGGTGTCTCTTGTCTTTGTAAAGGTTAGTTTAGTATATTCTCGTTGTAAGAATATTTGTAATGCAAATTGTAGATTTTTCTTATATGAAATACTTTTAACTGTATCATCTCATCGTCAAATAAGTACGAATCTTACACACATGAAAGCTATCAGAACAAGAGAAACATTGGTAGGACGTAACTCGTACACAACGACTTGGACAACACCTGACAGAATTTAGCTACAATGAACTTCAACCGTTGAAGCCTGATCTCATTTGTATTCTTTTTTTTCCCTTTTTTTCATTTTTATCATGAGAGGCATGTATTACCAGTCAAGCAGACAAGTGGCTAGAACGTAACGAAAGTGGGAAGAGATACTTTTGTCGTTTGGAGCAATAGTGCCAAATTCCATACTACGGGAATGCGGTTACTTCTTTAACTCTCTTTACATCCATTTCAGAGCTAGAGAAAAGGATTGGAGGTTATCAGATTAATCTCATCAGTTAAGTTGTAAGGTGATACAGTGGTATATGTTGACGTATCATTAGAATCAGCAGGTGGCAATGTTGTTGGCACCAGTACGTTATCTTCGCAAAAGCCAATATAACATATGGTTACAGCAGACAACAAGGTAAATCACACCCCGACAGTCGAAAAATGACGTCTTACCATAGCTTTGAATGATTTTTTTTTATTCTTACCTAGTTCATAAAAGTGTGAAAAACACGGATGAAAGCACTTCCAACTGGAATTTCCTTATGCGCACTTCCAACTGGAATTTCCTTATGCCCCACTTGCAGTGTGCTCTGGTAAAAATCTAAGATCTACAACCCTCACCTCTCTCACGAACTGGGATGAAAGTTGCTAAGAAAATTTATCTTTGACGCCATAGATCATTTAGGAATTAAGATGAGTATTTAAAGGTTATACACATTACAGTAAACATAAATATTCAATGGTGATTAGCATGCTGAGTAAGTGAATCAAGTATCGGAAAAAACATATACTAGCTGCCAGCTACTATCTAGGGGGTAAGGGAATTAATTTTACTCAAATCTTGTTGGAACTGAGAACCGTCAATCATACTACGTCATGAAGATTCGGACATGGTGTCCAAACTGAGGAGTCCAATCCCTGGAGCAGCGCCCACCGGAGAACGAGTGTAGTAAATCGGAAACCATTCCGCCTCAGTGCCTGTAATCGTTTGTAGCTACTCTTAGCCTTTCGAAATACCAAGGGCTACATAAATTAAAAAATAAAACAGTCCACTGCGTCAGTCACAGATTTATTCTCCCACTATACGTTTCGATGCTTCACATTATTCTTTTCAGGTGGAGAGCGGTGTAGTTATATTGCTGGTGTTAGAGAAGAGAGAACAGATGCCTTTTCAATTCAGCAGAGACTTGGAAAGTAGATTATGTTCCACCTTTTGAAGGCAAGCGGGGTAGGAATTGAGTTACTAGTTATTGCATTTGCTCTTCAGTGCTGCACATTACACTTTAATAAATTTTTGTATCCAAGCAAATTTAAACTATCGAAATGCGCAGGTGGAAAATGAAACAAGAGAGTAGCACAGTAAATTATTTTACATACAGAGTGACAATTATTGATCTATATTACACAAAATCGCCATAATTTCTGAACGGTTTGCGTTAAGACGTTCCAACTGCAAGGTTGACCGGGTGGCATGATAACAATCAGCATGTGCATTATGGTTTGGTTTAGCGACGAAGCCCACTTTCATTTTCATGGCTTCATTAATAATCAAAATTGGCGCATTTGAGAGACTGTGAATCCGCGTTTCTCGAACGAGAAGTCTCTTCACCCGTTAATAATCAAAATTGGCGCATTTGAGAGACTGTGAATCCTCGTTTCTCGAACGAGAAGTCTCTTCACCCGTTAATTATCAAAATTGGCGCATTTGAGAGACAGTGAATCCTCGTTTCTCGACCGAGAAGTCTCTTCACCCTCAACGGATGCTTGTGTGGTGTGCCGTGTCCAGTCATGGAATAATCGGTGCGATATTCCTTGATGGCACTACCGAACGGTACGTGAAGGTTTCAGAAGATGATTTCATCCCCACTATCCAAAGCAACCCTTATTTCGAAAAGACGTGGTTCGTGCAAGACGTATCTTGACCCCATCGAGGCATGAGAGTGCTTGATGTCCTGTAGCAGCACTTTCGGGACCGCATTCTGGTTCTGGGCTACTCCCGAGGCCACTTTCATGGGCCTCTATTGGCCGCCATATTCTCCGGATCTGAACACATTCGATTCCTTTTTGTGGGGCTGTCTTACAGACAAGGTGTACAGCAATAACCCTAAAACTATTTCTGGGCTGAAAACAGCCGTTCAGAAGGTCATCGACAGCATCGATATTCAGGTACTTCAGCGGGTCATGCAGAATTTCGCTATTCGTCTACGCCACATCATCGCCAATTACGGCAGACATATCGAACATGTCATAACCTAAATCTGAATATCTGTAGTGACGTTTACATGTTGAATAAAGTGTGTGCACGCCGTAATTCGTAACCTATTTACTTTTATTTTTCATGTACTTCAATAATTGTCACCCTGTATATTTATCTGCTGTGCAGCCCTCGTAATGACGTTCTTTATAAATGAAAAGTTTGCTTTATTTAGCCCTATTCTGTTTTAATTTGAAATTACGACCGCAGAAGGCGTTCGGCTCGAGACTGAGCTAAGGTGTTGACTGAAATAAATCGTAAGGGGCTGTCAAACAGTTCTCTTTGAAAGCCTACGCTCAAGAACGGGTATGCCAAACAGGCTCATCCTCGTCCGACAGGAATCGTCGACCCTTCAAGGTATTTTTTTAAGCGTGGGCGGTTGTGATAATCACGTGGGGAGGGATGAGGACTATAGGGTGGGTACTCGAGTTCCTTCCACTTTTGTTGGCTTAACTTCTGCGTTACGACATTTGCGTTACCATGAAGCAGCAGCATTCCTACTCGCACCATTTCACAACGGTAGTTTTTAATAGGCGGACGTCGGATATTCTGCATTTTCAGATGAATGCCTACCGGTATTTGTCCTTCGGCAGCAAAGAAAAGAGTAACAGCACGTTGGTCCTGTTTGGAAGCAATGGTAATAATGTAATAGTTCACGTTTCGGCATTTACGGATGCACGTCGGAAAGACCGTAATCCCTTGACCACAGTTGCGCGGGGTAGCCGCGTTGTCTTAGGCGCCTTATGACGGTTTTCGTGCGGTCTGGCCACCCGCCCCCCCCCCCCCCCCCCTCCCCTCCAGTCGGACGTTCGAGTCCTCCCTCGGGCATGGGTGCATGGGTGGTCTGTGTTGTCCTTGGCGTAACTTAGTTTAAGTTAAATTAAGTAGTGTGTGAGTCTAGGGACCAATTGTAAGTAGGCTGTTTAGGTTTTTTTATTGGTAACTCCAACGCCACGTAGCGCTCTGTAAGAAAATCACTGGCTGGTTTGCATTGTTGTCTGCCATTGTAGTGTTGGGCAGCGGCAGCTGGATGCTAACAGCGCGTAGCGTTGCGCAGTTGGAGGTGAGCCGCCAACAGTGGTGGACGTGGGGAGAGAGATGGCGGAGTTTTGAAATTTGTAAGAATTGGTGTCATGAACTGATATATATATTGTGACTATTAAGGTAAATACATTGTTCGTTCTCTATTAAAATCTTTCATTTGCTAACTGTGCCTATCAGTAGTTAGTGACTTCCGTAGTTTGAATCTTTTAGTTAGCTGGCAGTAGTCGCGCTCGCTGTATTGCAGTAGCTTGAGTAACGAAGATTTTTGTGAGGTAAGTGATTTGTGAAACGTATAGGTTAATGTTAGTCAGGGCCAATCTTTCGTAGGGATTTTTGGAAGTCAGATTGCGTTGCGCTAAAAATATTGTGTGTCAGTTTAAGCACAGTTATGTATAATTGTTCTAAGGGGACGTTTCACAATGTCCTCAGCAGTTGGTCCCATAGGAACTTACCAACAATTTCCAGTTCCCTTGCCTACATCTTGGTGCTTATGTACAGCATCGAAGTAGTGCTACGTTCCATATGCACTACAGTGTTTAAACGGAACCTTTTTGATCGCCTCTTATAAAAGAATGCATCTCGGTCCTTGAGAAGCGACATGAGCAGTCCTACTGTGTCCAGATGTCAACACAACTGCCGAGTAGCAAGAAATGGGCGTTTGGTTTTTTTCGATAGTGGCAGCGGGGATCGAATATAATTTACAATGCTGGTATATCCTGATGATCCTCACGCAGCTTGACGGAAATCTGACAGGAGCTTCCTCCCGGTAATGCTTCTTACCAGTCGTTCTGAGGTGCACAGGGAAGACAGGGGTTTCGAAGTCTTCGCTGTCTTACTTAATCTCTCAACTTTCTGAAAGTGGGTGATAACGGCAAAGCAACCTGTGGGACAGTTCCCCGGTTCCACAGAAGGATATTCATGTGGCTAGTAGGGTAGTAATCCTTTCAGCGGCTCCAAATTAGGTCATCCATTTGCATGAATCTATATCACTAAACGGCTAAAACGGTCATATGATCTCAGTTGCAGCTTGCCTATCAAACGACTTTCAGGGGAAACAAAATTTTCATTGTCAGTTTCTCTGTGTCTTATAAAAATGAATCTATGTGTGTATAATTTCTTCCTAAATGACTGGAACTATTTTATTCGGGCGTGATACATATCGCACTTGCGATGAACAAGCAATGGAGAGAAGCACTGTAGGAGTAAGAACGTGCAACCTCTCAAGGGGGATGGAAAAGTTACGTAGCATGTCACACGCAACTGCCGAGGCTTTATTCATCCAATATTTAAAAATGAGAGCTCTTAGCGACTTGCAACAAACTTTAAGCAAAATTTCAAACATTGAAGAAAGTTTTTGTCTCCGTTACCTCCACGAAATAATGAAATGAAAATAGTTTATCGCTTACTAAATTGTCAGTGTTCATGCAGTAAAACTGCCACATTAACCATAACGATTTTATTTATTACTTCATTACCGCTAACTCTACTCACAACACATTTCGCTGACGATATTCACGTAGACAACTGAATGTTCCCGCAAAATTATATCATTGCTAGAAACAGTTCAGGAGATATGACATCATAAACATTGAGATGTGTGAAAACTACCGCATCAGGCGTTCTTCTTTACTACTTATTCTATTCGCAAGACTTTTGCAGCGAGTACCCAAATAGACCACTTAATGTACTTAAACATATCTTCGTACGACGTATAGGTCGGGAGTTAGGACGTCATACGTAAGGAGATTCTTGAAAAACCAGGTTTCCTTCAAACGGACACCGAAGTATCCAGAACAGTGGTGCTCAACCAGTCAGTTGCGATCGTCCGGTTGATCCCCATGACTTTATGAGTCGATCTTTCAACACCCTTGCCGAAAATCGGCTTAAATGAGATGTTGTTGCAAATTCCAGGTGTTGATGTTGAGTGTTTTGGACGGTATCCGTTGGCGGTAAATCCGACAACAATATCCCCGCCTCTTCCGTCTCCATTTACGTATCACCGACTTCAACGCTCGCGTGAAGCAACAGCCTTCTTTCCTGCAAGGTGAGGTTACTACTCGCTAACTCCTCGCCTTGTGACTTGGGGTTGCGATGAGAGGGGAGAGCGCTCACGATTAGCTGTGACATGAAGCGCAGTGTGCGGTGCTGGAGGGAACAGGCTTAGACTCCAGTAGGAGACACAGACCTCAGTTTTCCAGTCTGCACGAAACAACTCGCTTGAGATGATAATATCCAGTTAAATACACTACTGGCCATTAAAATTGCTACACTACGAAGAAATGCAGATGATAAACGAGTATTTCTTGAACAAATATATTATACTAGAACTGACATGTGATTACATTTTCACGCAATTTGGGTGCACAGATCCTGAGAAATCAGTACCTAGAACAACCACCTCTGGCCGTAATAACGGCCTTGATACGCCTAGGCATTGAGTCAAACAGAGCTTGGATGGCGTGTACAGGTACAGCTTTCCATGCAGCTTCAACACGATACCACAGTTCATCAAGAGGAGTGACTGGCGTCTAGTGACGAGCCAGTTGCTCGACCACCATTGACCAGACGTTTTCAATTGGTTAGAGATCTGGAGAATGTGCTGGCCAGGACAGCAGTCGAACATTTTCTGAATCCAGAAAGGCCCGTACAGGACCTGCAACATGCGGTCGTGTATTATCCTGCTGAAATGTAGGGTTTCGCAGGGATCGAATGAAGGGTAGAGCCACCGGTCGTAACATATCTGAAATGTAACGTCCACTGTTCTAAGTGCCGTCAGTGGGAAACAAGAGGTGACCAAGACGTGTAACCAATGGCACCCCATACCATCACGCCGGGGATACGCCAGTATGGCGATGACGAATACACGATTCCAATGTGCGTTCACCGCGATGTTGCCAAAGACGGATGCGACCATTATGATGCTGAAAACAGAACCTGAATTCATCCGAAAAAATGACGTTTTGCTATTCGTGCGGCCGGGTTCGACGTTGAATACACCATCGCTGGCGCTCCTGTCTGTGATGCAGCGTCACGGGTCACCGCAGCCATGGTCTCCGAGCTGATAGTCCATGCTGCTGCAAACGTCGTCGAACTGTTCGTGCAGATGGTTGTTGTCTTGCAAACGTCCCCATCTGTTGACTCAGGAATCGAGACATGGCTGCACGATCCGTTACAGCCATGCGGATAAGATGCCTGTCATCGCGACTGCTAGCGATACGAGGCCGTTGGGATCCAGCACGGCGTTCCGTATTGCCCTCCTGAACCCACCGATTCCATATTCTGCTAACAGTTATTGGATCTCGGCCAACACGACCAGCAATGTGGCAATACGATAAACCGCAATCGCGATAGGCTACAATCCGGCTTTTATCAAAGTCGGAAACGTGATGGTACGTATTTCTCCTCCTTACACGAGGCAACGCCGGTCAACTGCTGTTTGTGTATGAGAGATCGGTTAGAAACTTTCCTCGTGTCAGCACGTTGTAGGTGTCGCCACTGGCACCAACCTTGTGTGAATGCTCTGAAAAGCTAATCATTTGCATATCACAGCATCTTCTTCCTGTCGGTTAAATTTCGCGTCTGTAGCACGTCATCTTCGTGGTGTAGCAATTTTAATGGCCAGTAGTGTACTTTGTGTCGTCGAAACCGAGACTTCTGTTTATACTGACATGACAAATAACCGCCTCAACTTTCAGACTGTGTAAGGCTGGTTCTGACAAGTTATTCACAATATTGCAATAAACAGTCAATGATATAGAAAGCCATGTATCTCAATGAACTGTTATCAACAGTTTTGATTGTGTCTATTTTTTCAGAGTTGTAATATCTTGAAAATGGAATTGTAGGACTAAAATTTTTGATCGAGAGAAAGTTACCTCTTATATACATTTTGTGTAATTACAATGGTTTGATTCAGAGGATATTCAGCCAGTGTTCGATAATGAGAACACTTAATGACTTCCAACAAACTTTTGATATAATTTTAATGCTTTTTTTAAACTTCATCTCGCTTACATGCTTTCATGGTTAACACATTATCTTAACAAACTTCCTGGCAGATTAAAACTGTGTGCCGGACCGAGATTCGAACTCGGTGCAAGTGCTCTACTAACTGAGCTACACAAGCACGACTTACGCCCCGTCCTCACAGCTTTGCTTCTGCCAGTACCTCGTCTCCTACCTTCCAAAGTTCGAGTCTCTGTTAAGTTTGGGAGGTAGGAGGCGAGGTACTGGCAGAAGTAAATCTGTGAGGACGTCACGTGAGTCGTGCTTGGGTAGCTCAGTTGGTAGAGCATTTGCCCGCGAAAGGCAAAGGTCCCGAGTTCGAGTCTCGGTCCGGCACACAGTTTTAATCTGCCAGAAAGTTTCATATCAGCGCACACTCCGCTGCAGAGTGAAAATCTCATTGTGCATTAACTTATCTGTAATGTAATGAGTGGTTTGGTCCAGTTTTGCACTAGGAGTTGGCTTCTGTAAAGAATTGGAGTATAGGGGTTTACTGGTTTTTACTAAGCTCTTGATCAAAACTTTTCGCATTGATTCCTGTCACTTCCTACAGCTTTTTATTTCCTTTCATGATCCGTCCTTTACATTTCTTAGAGAAAAGCTACGTCACAAACTCATTTCAGCTGTAGTTTGAAGGTACAGCCTAGAGCTGCAGCCAGTTGCCGAGATGTGTACGATGGTCGCTGAGCAGCCTCCTACGTTTCAGATGCTCCTCCTGGTGATGGCGATGCTGGTGGCGGCTGGGACGGCGCAGTTCTACGGCTACGGCTACCCATCGTACTACGGGTACGGCCGCGGCTACGGACTCAGCTACTACCGCCCGTACTACGGAGGAGGCTACTACAGACCGTACTACAGGCGATACTACGGCTACTACGGATGATGGAGCTAGCGCAGGAAGTTCCTGGCTTCGACGGACCCTCATTACGCATCAGCTTACTCTTATACGTCTTATTGTACATTTATCTGAACTTGCCTTTGAAACTTAATTGTGCGTTTCACTGTGGTTAATAAAGCAAAGTTTCAGCTGGTACTGCTCCAAATGCTCTTTTGTAACTTTCCTGAAAACATACACCTCCTCCACGGCAAAAGTACCATAAGTGAAGTGCGGTCGAGATGTGATGAAAAGCTATAAATAATACACTGTGACACTGATAGCGTGCACAAAGGATGTTGTGAAAAAAAAATCGTCGTTTTCTGCACACTGTTTCATTGAGGTGTGGTGCTGGACCAAGCAGGCTTATCCACAACTCCCATGATCTACCACTAAGAAGCTTGGAAAACATTCGATAATGCAGCAGAAATGTTGCTTAACTAACTCAAGAAAAGCACTGCAAAACTTATACGCGATTTGGCAATGAAGTGATCCCAAGGAAATTTTCATTTCTCAACCAACCATCTTAAAGCATCATAAGTTCTTTCCTCTCTTGTATTCACGATTCTTTTCGTTGCATGTGAATAGTAATTTAAAGGAAAAAAGAAGAAACTGGAGTTTGCTTGCCTTGTCTCCACGGATAACACACAGAGGAACAGAATGATTTTCTATTCATACAAGGAGACGCCTCGATACGCCTCTACTAGGAAGGATAAGAATGGTCTGTGCAAATGGTAATTGGATATCATTGCTTATTCCAAATTTTAATTAGAATTTATTAAGATAACAAGATTCCACATAAATCAGCAAACTTAAAAGGATTGCTCCCAAAACTAAAAGGTATAGTTACCAGTTTGCAAGTTAAAAGCATTGCAAGGCAAAGATTCAGGTATGGCGAAATTTAGCAAATATTCTTTAAATCAATGAACACTTGAGAGAAAAATTACATGCTCTTAAAACAGCAGGCTTCAAATAAGATTTCATTTGAAGCCTGTACTTCTAAGATCCCCAGATCTCTTTAAAGCTTTTAGCAATGTGTGGAATAATGTACACAAACTCACAGTAACACCCAACTGAAATTTAACTGGGTACATCGAGTGACATATAAATCAATTTCAAGAATGTTTTAAGAAAAGATGCATACAACAACTCTAACAATAAATTTGAAGGTCAAACTTTTACAAAATATTCTGAGAAACCTTCCGATATTGCAAGTGGTTCGACCGGGCTGTAGAAGCCGTGACACTCCACAAGAACGTGGCCAAGATTAACTGGTCCCAAAGCATACACAACACTATTATCACACACACAATAAGATTAATAGTAATATAACGTGGCAACAAACAGCTGAGTCTCATACTCTGGGGATTAGAGTTAACGATTAGCTGCAACCTTTCCTTCAATACTGCTCTGTTTTACATTATAAGATAGGACAAGTAAGGCAAAATAATTGGTACCATTTGATATAGCAGAGAGCTCATCACGTCTTTTACGCGCCGCCCGGATCGACGGAAAGCTTTGCTTTGTCTCCCGCCACAAACAAAATTATTTTTAAATAGAAATTTCACGTTCCTTTCGATAGAGCTGCCCGAATTAATCCAATGCGATATATACTACTAGGAGAGTAATACATGAAGAACAGCCAGTAGTTTAGCAGCCACTCGCGTGGCACAAGCAGATTTATAACAGGCAAAACAAATTCTTGGAAGTTGGTTGCATATGCAAAGGGAAGAGCACTGGGCGGCCTCGCACGTCTGATGAAAATGTCGAGTGTGTCAAGAGACGCGTTCGTACGGAGCCTCGGCAGTTCACAAGACGGGCAGTCGTCAACTTCCTCAAACAAGGGTGTGGAGTGTTCTACATCAGCATCTACATGGGTACTCTGAAAATCACGTTCAAGTACCTGGTAGAGGGTTCATCGAACCACTTTCACAATTCCCTATTATTCCAATCCCTACGGCGAGCGGAAAGAATGAACACCTGTATCTTTGCGTACGAGCTCTGATTTCCCTTATTTTATCTTGGTGCTCGTTCCTCCCTACGTAGGCCGGTGTCAACAAAATATTTTCGCATTTGGAGAAGAAATTTGGTGATTGGAATTTCGTGAGAAGATTCCGTCGCTACGATAAACGCCTTTCTTTTAATGATGTCCAGCCAAAATTCTGTATCATTTCTGTGACACTCTCTCCCATATTTCGCGATAATACAAAACGTGCTGCCTTTCTTTGAATTTTTTCGATGTATTCCGTCAGTCCTATCTGGTAAGGATCCCACACCGCGCAGCAGTATTCTAAAAGAGGACGGACAAGCGCAATCTCCTTTGTAGGTCTGTTACATTTTCTAAGTGTCCTGCCAATAAAACGCATTCTTTGGTTAGCCTTCCCCCGCAACATTTTCTAAGCGTTCTTTACAATTTAAGTTGTTCGTTATTGTAATACTTAGATATTTAGTTGAATTTACGGCTTTTAGATTTGAATGATTTATCGTGTAACCGACGTTTAACCAGTTCCTTTTAGCACTCATGTGGATGACCTCACACTTTTTGCACCATTCAGATATCTTTTATAAATCGTTTTGCAGTTTGTTTTGATCTTCTGATGACTTTATTAGTCGACAAGCGACAGCGTCGTCTGCAAACAGCCGAAGACGGCTGCTCAGATTGTCTCCAAAATCGTTTATATAGATAAGTAACAGCAAAGGGCATATAACACTACCTTGTGGAACGCCAGAAATCACTTCTGTTTTACTCGATGACTTTCCGGCAACTACTACGAACTCTGACCTCTCTGACAGGAAATCACAAATCCAGTCACATAACTGAGACGACATTCCATAAGCACGCAATTTGACCACGAGCCGCTTTTTCTGAAACGACGCCTCCATATGAGGCATACAAGTTGCAGATAGTACAGCAACTGCGTCCCAGTGACCATAATAGAAGGTACGAATTTCGGATTTCAGTTCGAGGGTATGGCAGAGAACACTTTTCTCGAACGTCTCATTTTTTCCAAGGAACCGACGTTTCATCTATCAGGTAAAGCGCCGTAATGTAAAAATTTCGAGGTCACAAAATCTTGGCGTAGTCATCGAACATGAAAGAGACTCACCAAAACTGAACGTGTTTTCTGCCGCGTCTGTTTTCAAATTTTATGGATCTTCATTTTTTTCGAAGGAAATTGTGACAGGAATGCCACACCTGGACATGCTACAAAATCGGTTTTTTCCTCGCCTTCACGAAGATACCAGTGTTCACATTTTTATGTATGACGGCGCCCCACCTCAGTGTACCCTTTCACGTGCAGCGCTGTCTTAACAACACCATCCCACAACGTTGTACTGTAAGAAATGAACAACAAAATATTTTTCCCTGTTTTTTGTCTTCCAGGTCAGCAGACCTCACTTTCTGCGATTTTTTTACTGTCGGCTTATATAAAAGATACAGTCTTTGTCACATCTATGGCAGCTACACTTCAAAAACTTAGCAACTCAATTAGTGAAGCTGTCGGTCCAATAAATAAGGACATACTGATTCTTGTGTGGAATAGATGGGATCACAGTTTCGATATTTCTCGAATATCGTGTGGTGCTCATGTTGAGTGAATGGCATAGTGACTGAGTGAACACAAAACTTTGAATCTTCCTCTTTTCAGTGACATGTGCAATGTGTTTCTGTCTTCCACAGTTTGTTTGTAATAAATTGCTGAATATCGTTTAGAATCAAACTGTATACATCAGTTTTATCACGAGAATATGCCGTCCTTCTAGAAACTACAGAGCAGATATTGCCAGGCATAAGGGTATACTATTTCTTATTCCAAAAACTGAACACTAACTACAAAACATGCCTATCCAAAATAATAGAATCGAGTCGGTAAATTCTGACAACAGAACTCTGCGGTAGAAAAGTCACTGCCTTCTACTAACCTTTTCGTCGATGGATCATGCTTTAATAGCGACTTACCGGTCTTAAAACCGTAATACTAGCAGTGGGGTACCGTGCTTCTGAAAATGTTTTCGAAATGAATTTTTTTTCCTTTGATACAACTGTGACTGTCAGCAATTACCAAGAATCGGTTATAGTGCACTTAAACAGGTCTGATAGGAGCCACAATACGCTTAACACTCATCCAATATGCGAGAAAGCCAGGAACATGACACTTGAAGATATTCTTGGAAACAGAAAATCATACAGCAAAAACGCGACTGATATATGAAGCGATAATGGTTTCACTAACCATCGCATAGCAAATCACTACTAAGAAATTAGAAAAAATTACATTCCTCTGGAAGCAATAATGACCTTCACTGATGTCGGAGTTTCATTCTTCTGCAACCAATTTGTGTCACTATTATGCAAGTTTAATAATTAATAGTTCTGGAATATTAACATGTCAGCAACGGCCTTCTTTGTTTGTAGGATTATACATACTCTCTGAAATCAGTTGGTATTTCAGTATGATTCTGTGTGGGCTCTAATCTCTCTGATTTTATCCTCATGGTCTCTTCGCGAGATATACGTAGGAGGGAGCAATATACTGCTTGACTCTTCGGTGAAGGTATGTTCTGGAAACTTTAACAAAAGCCCGTACCGAGCCACTGAGCATCTCTCCTGCAGAGTCTTCCACTGGAGTTTATCTATCATCTCCGTAACGCTTTCGCGATTACTAAATGATCCTGTAACGAAGCGCGCTGCTCTCCGTTGGATCTTCTCTATGTCTTCTATCAAACCTATCTGGTACGGATCCCACACTGCTGAGCAATGTTAAAGCAGTGGGCGAACAAGCGTCCTGTAACCTACTACCTTTGTTTTCGGATTGCATTTCCTTAGGATTCTTCCAATGAGTCTCAGTCTGGCATCTGCTTTACCGATGATCAACTTTATATGATCATTCCATTTTAAATCACTCCTAATGCCTACTCCCAGATAATTTATGGAATTGACTGCTTACAGTTGCTGACCAGCTATTTTGTAGCTAAATGATAAGGGATCTATCTTTCTAAGTATTCGCAGCACATTCCACTTGTCTACATTGAGATTCAATTGCCATTCCCAGCACCATGCGTCAATTCGCTGCAGATCCTCCTGCATTTCAGTACAATTTTCCATTGTTACAACCTCTCGATACACAACAGCATCATCCGAAAAAAGCCTCAGTGAACTTCGGATGTCATCCACCAGGTCATTTATGTATATTGTGAATAGCAACGGTCCTATGACACTCCCCTGCGGCACACCTGAAATCACTCTTACTTCGGAAGACTTCTCTCCGTTGAGAATGACATGCTGCGTTCTGTTATCTAGGAACTCCTCAATCCAATTACACAATTGGTCTCATAGTCCATATGCTCTTACTTTGTTCATTAAACGACTGTGGGGAACTGTATCGAACGCCTTGCAGAAGTCGAGAAACAAGGCATTTACCTGGGAATCCGTGTCTATGGCCCTGTGAGTCTCGTGGACGAATAGCGCGAGCTGAGTTTAACACGACCGTCTTTTTCGAAACCCATGCTGATTCCCACAGAGTAGATTTCTAGTCCCCAGAAAAGTCATTATACTCGAACATAATATGTGTTCCAAAATTCTACAATTGATCGACGTTAGAAATATAGGTCTATAGTTCTGCACATCTGTTCGACGTCCCGTCTTGAAAACGGGGATGACCTGTGCCTTTTTCCAATCCTTTGGAACGCTACTCTCTTCTAGAGACCTACGGTACACCGCTGCAAGAAGGGGGGCAAGTTCCTTCGCGTACTCTGTGTAAAATCGAACTGGTATCCCATTAGGTCCAGCGGCCTTTCCTGTTTTGAACGATTTTGTTTCTCTATCCCTCAGTCGTCTATTTCGATATCTACCAATTTGTCATATGTGCGACAATATAGAGAAGGAACTACAGTGCAGTCTTCCTCTGTGAAACAGCTTTGGAAGAAGACATTTTGTATTTCGGCCTTTAGTCTGTCATCCTCTGTTTCAGTACCATTTTGGTCACAGAGTGTCTGGACATTTTGTTTTGATCCACCTACCGCTTTGACATAAGATTAAAATTTCTTTTGATTTTTTGCTAGGTCAGTACACAGAACTTTACTTTCGAATTCATTGAACGCCTCTCGCATAGCCCTCGTCACACATTTCGCTTCGCCTAATTTTTGTATGTCTGCAAGGCTTTTGCTATGTTTATGTTTGCTGTGAAGTTCCCTTTGCTTCC